>NC_142044.1:11655310-11974685 GCF_982192425.1 Myodes glareolus
TGCTGAGCATGGTAAGAGCACTGAAATACTGGGCTTGCCATATATGACTATAAAGGAAATGAGAATGTAATAACCTCTAATGACATGAAAAGCTAATTATGCATACAATTTCACATTACCTACTTACTCGGTTTTTAAAATTTGTTCTATTTCTTCATTTTTTATAGACACTATTTTATTCTCTATTCTTTCTCGTGCCATTTTTTCTTTTGTTTAGCGTCCTCTCTTTTGACCCATTATGCTGAACAATTCTTGCAGAAGATAATTTGTCATCACCGTCATAATGAATCCAATTTTCCATAACACAGACCTGGCCATGGCACGCTGCACTGCAAGGGTAACCACCTGAAAGGCTAATAAGAGTCACTATTTGAGAAGTGTGACTGTACTATTATGGCTTTAATTAGATCAGTCAAAATTCTTGGTGAATGCTGTTCTCTGAAATACCCCTTAGCACAGGAAATCGTGTTCTTAAAACTTCTCTCATTCGAGGATGAATACTATTACTGTTAAATATAAAAGCACAGCTCAAAATGTGCTACCTAATAAATAAAAATCTTAAATTATAATTCCTAATGTAAATGACAAATCTTTTTTCAATCATCCAATGTGCTAACCAATTAGGTTTGTGAAATTGCCTTTTATTTTGAAAATGAAATATATATATACATATATATATATATATATATGTAAGCAAGGTTGAAATAAAAGTTGCATACCAACCTTATTGGAAAGCATAATGCTTCTGAAAATTATTTCTAATAAAATCTAGGCTGATGCAAGCATAATTTTCCCCCTACCCTAAAATAGCAAGTAATTAATATAAAGCTCTAGTGGTTTGAATAAAAATGGCTGCCGTAGACTCATAGGGACTGGTACTCTTAGTAGATGTGGCCTTGTTGTAATAGGTTTAGTGCTCTAGGAGGAAGTACATCACAAGAAGGGATGTTTTGATGTCTAAAATGCTCAATTCAGGTCTAGTATAATTCCACTTATTGCTGTCTGTGGATCCATATGTAGAATTTTCAGCTATATCTCCAGCACCATGTCTGCCTCCATGCCCCAATGCTTTCCACCATGATGGAAACCTCTGAACTGTAAGTCAGCAGCAATAAATGTTTTTTATATAATAATTGGCATTTGCATGGTGGTTCTTTAAGCCAGTAAAACCCTAGCTAAATTACAACCAAATTACTAAGAGTCAATTGGTAATTTTATGAAGAAATACATACTGAAAGTTAATTCAAAACACATAAAAGCAATTGCCCAGACCTGTGTCCTATATATTTCACTTACCAAGCTATTGTAGAATAGAAAATAGAAAGGTTCAAAATACACAGGTAGAGGATGACTATAAGGAAAAAGTGTCTTCTGTTCATAGCAATAAAAAAATTACAAGTACTACATTTCATTGGTCATTATCAGAGTACTAGGGTAACCAATAGGAAGCTGAACCATTTACCATAGAAACATAATGCTGCCAAGTTTACAGGGGTAAGGCCATGACCAGATGGCGGAAGGCACAGTATCCATGACCTTTCTTTATTTATCTAATTAGCATACAAAAGGATGTGTAAAACATAATAATAGAATAAAATAAAATAGTGTGAAATACAAACACAGAAACAGAAGAGGAGGAAGCAAACTAACAGAAGAAAACTTCACATTTTCTCATGTTCTTTAGTTTGCATAGAGACCAATTAACATTTGTCCTTCTACTTTCTCAATGTTTTGAATCAAATCTTATGAGTTTTTTCTACTTTATATAAACTAGAAAATTAGAAGTATAAAGTTCATATACCCATATTGAATTTGTTTTCTCATCACCACATAACTGTGAAGTGGTTCACAATATTTCTTATATTCCTAAAATAAATATTTCATTTAATCTTATACTTGTTAGTATAGTCACAGAATACTATAAGAATGTGTCATGGACTCACATCTTAGTGGTGTAGAATATGGGTGATAAGGACACAGAACCAGTTTAATAAAGATATGCTGAGATCATATGCCACAAAGATCACTCAAGGATAGCTCAGTCCTGTTGACTTCTGAATTTCAAGTCCATGAATTATTTAAAACATAGCATTGGAAAAATATTTCAGGAAATTAGTGCTGCATGGTTCTTTTTTTGTTCTCATTCAAGAAATTTATTGAAATGGAAGAATCCAGGAGAGTGGCTGCCTCTTCCAGGATGAAAGAAGAACAGCAGCAAATTGAACAGACACAGGGCTTATATAGGGCTTCTTAGGGGCAGAGTTTTCCCAGGGAGAAGAGTCTTGGTTAGTTTAGTGGGTCAAGGACAGAGAAGGCTGATTTCAGGGCCAAACTGTGTTTCTCTCACTGGTCTTGTTTGTTTGTTTGTTTGTTTGTTTGTTTTCTTGGCTCTTGTTTTGGGGCCAAGGAATATTTCTTTCACTGGCTCTGCTTCTAGGGCAAAACAAAGTGTGTTTCTTTGGCACTGGTTTGGAGTCAGAGTGAATGTCTTTGGTTCTGGATTTGGGGCTAAAGTGTTTTGTTCTCTGAATTGAGTGTTAGAGCCAGGGTGTGTTTCTTCTACTGGCTCTGATTTCAAAGCCAGGGTGAGTTTTGTTAACTAGGTCTGGTTTAAGGGCCAGCATGAATCTTTAAAAAGTCACTCTCCAACATTTCAACATTTCTAAAACTGTGCTACAGTTCTTTACAACCCAACTGGTGATTTAATATAAAAAAATACTTAACTTGGAAATACTTTTAACATAGCAGCAACTCTGTACCTTCTCATGGTGACTAGAGCAATATAAATGTCGCTAGAGCTCAGGAGTGAGCAAAATGGCCTCCACTGGAGGTCTTCCCCAGGAGAATCATCCCAACACTAGGAAATTCGATGGATTGTTAATATTTTGTAGTTGTTGTTCTGGTAAATTCCTCAGCTAAATGTTGTTCATGGTCCTGGTTTCTTAACCCAGTTTCTGGACATAAAAGGAAACCCCAGAGTAAGTGCACGCATTTCTTGTGCAAAGTCACATCTCTCATATTTCACACGTCTATTTCTGTTTATATGATTGAGGGAGATATACTTTTAGACATTGAGGTTTTATTAATTATCAAGATACAAAATATTGTAAGTTTTCTGCTTTTTGTTTAAATTCTATTGAATACAAGTACTTGCTCTGATGTTATATCTATAATATTCAAAACTGTAAATAAGCCATTACTCTCAGAGTTCTTGGATAGAAAGCAAAGAAAATAGCACAGAGAAAAATCATGAATATTCTATCATATCCTTTGTGATACTTTCAAGTTCAAATGTGTTAAAAACTAAGTAAAACTGAGAATATTTGATAATATTATTAGCAAAATAGTTATAAAGTGACATTGCATATTAAATAGCATAACAAACTGGAAGATATGATTCAATAATGCTGCAGTGGTCTCTGTCTACAAGAGTGAATATCTAACAAAAACAATTCCAGAATGAAAAAAAAATGTTAACTGTATCTTTGAAAAGAAAAATGTTAGGGGCCAAGCTAAATCATTTATAACTTGATACAAAGCACTCAACTATAATTTTATATACATTCCAATACTTCAAAATGTCCAAACAAGCGTATTGCTGAATAATAAACACCTACTTTCAATAAGTAACCCTTCCTACTTTTATCATCTTACATCATATCTTTTCAGCACTGATTCACTTGGTGTTTGAGTTGCTTGTTGTCTGAAGCATGAATACATGATGGATGAATCATTCTAAAATTTTCACTATCACACAACCAATTTTAAGAAGTAGGAGCAAATAAAATTGATGGTACTTGCTATCTGAGATTCACACTCATAACCTATGCTTTCATGAGTTTGAGGGAGAAAGTTTTAATTTTAGAACAGTCTGAACTCATGTTATACCTTTTCTACAGAGAACAACAACAAAAAAAGGAAATAAAAAATGAAGATAGAAAAGAAAAAGAAAAAAGGAAAGAAACAAAGAAAGAAAATAAATGCTTTTACAAATGTTCATTTTCAAAACACAACATGTGTTAATTACAGTCCTGTTTTCTGTAATAAATCTCTTGAAGTAATACTCCCGATATTTTTCTATTCTTTGAGCCATATCTATTTTCCCCTCATTGTCAACCTTTGGGTAACCATCCTTTGTTATTTTCTTTGTATGAGTAATGTTAGTTTAATTCCACATGTGTGCAGTCGTACAATAATTATTTGTATCTAGCATATTTTCCTTAACACTAAGGGTCTCCTAATGTTAAGTGTTTATAAAATTTTATATATCATGCATATGGACCACCATTCATCCAGTGTTGCTGGTATATAGTTAATTTCATTTCTTCTCTCAGTTATCATGAAAAATTACAAATTGTGAGATGAATCATGAAAGTAGTGTTTTTATTGTTTTACTCATGATAAACTTCACCATCTATATCTTTCATCTGTTTGGCAATGTCCACATTAACTCATGCTTAGACTGAGCCAGGAAAAAGACTTAGTTTTATATTTCTCATTTTATTTACAGTTTCTATTTTCTATTAAGTCAGTTCTCTATAATCAAACATTTTCTTCATAAAAGGTGGTTTTGATGCTGCTGAGTTTTCATTCATCTGAAAACGGCAACAATTTTCTGTGAGTTTTCAAGCATATTCTTACCAGGTATAGAATCTTTGTTCAGTAAATTTTCTTTTCTTATTTCCCTTCATTCCTTTGTTTCTTTTCTTCCTTTCTTACTGCTGCTTCTGCAACCCTCCTCTTTCTCTCCTCATCCTCTTTTAATTTTTCTTTTGCTCTTTATTTTTTCTTATTGAAAATATGTTTGTATATAATATATTCAGATTATTTTCCCTCCCTCAATTCTTCCTTTTTTCTCTACTTAATCTTTGTGTTTCTTTGATTTTATTTAAAAACAGTAATCCCCTTTGAGTTCATTAAACTCCATTTCAATATTTATTTTTTTAAAAAAATAAGTACTTCAGCACTTGTACTTTCTAGCATTTTCATTGTTTTAATATCTTCTTTGAAGGAGAAATATATATAATTTTACTATTGCTCTTATCATTGACAGTTTATTAAAAATTTTTTCTCTACATCAGAGTTAATTATTTTAAATATCTGCTTTTTCTTTGCCATCCGGATTATATTAAAACTTCTAATTATGCTTCTATGTGTAGACTTATGAGGGGTGTTAACTCATGAATAGTTTCTTATCTAAAAGACTTTATGTTATGTTCATTATGGTGAACATAATTTAGTCCAAAATAAGAATTCTATGACCTTTCTTTTTTCTCAAAATATATAGTGTACCTCCATTTGTGGCTAGAAATGTTATTTTTTGATTTTCATTTTTTTTTAACTTTTTAGAAATGGAATTGAGACCCTATTGCCTATATGATCTCAAGTAACTAGATATCAAAAACATAAACTCTATCTAGGCCCTAGGATAGCCTTCTGAACAATTTCTTCTTCCAAAATGTTTCCCCCAAATATCAGCTGATTTCAAAAATTTATCTTATTATTGCTTTAACTGAGAGTTTGGTTTGAGAATACCATCTCTGCAATATTGTCAGGGAATATTCTCATGCTAAATGGCCATTACTAATTAAGTGCCTGCCTTTTTTTCCCCAATGAAATTCATTGGGAAATTCCTAGTGAATTCATAAGTGCCTACCTTTTATTTTTGAAAATAGTTTATTTGGGGAAAAAAATGAAACCATATTACTGCTTATCAAACCTCTTCTGTGGTTTTGCTCTGTGAATCTCCCCTCCCCCGCACAAAACCCCATGCTCACGGAGGAGACAGCTCCTTGATAGTCACACATTGGAATTCTTCATCAAAAACAATGTGCACCTCACCCCAGATTCTCTCCTGAGGCATTTTGTCTCATTTCTTTCCAGAGAGCATTTATAGTCAACTTCTACTTGTTAATCTCCACAGAAACTCCACTGTGATTTTTCTCATGGAAGTCTATAGAACAGTTTCTATGCATCTAATATATATCTATCTTCTCTATGTATAAAGTTTTTAAATCATAAAATAATGTCATTAATAACCTATTGTAATTATTTTTATTTTAATTAATTGAAATACAACTACTATGTATTTTCTAATATCATCCTACCTCAATTTTTAAATGCACAGAAATTTTACAGAATTTTGCATTATTCACTTAATGTAAATTATATAGTTTAAAAGCTCTCATTTTCATTTTCAGTGTTTTCAAAAACAGTGAAACATAATAAGGAAGAAATATTAGGAAAAATGTCATTTATTTGCCGAATAAATGCTATAAATAATCACGGTGAAAAATTAAGAGTAAAATACAAACCTCAATATAAAATGAGGTAAATACAGCTATTTTTTTTTAACAAGCCAACCTTCTATTTCTTTTTGTTTTTATTATGTCTTCCTACAAAATAGTCAGTAACCGTGAATTGCCTTTGCTGTAATGCTTACTCATTTTTTGCAATATTGCTGTTGTTGAAATACTGTTTTTCCCTCATCACACCAAATGTATTTATTACAGGATTCAAATTCTATTTCAGTTGTTTAATCCTCAAGGAAAATATACAGTCATCTCTACTTAATAAATTATTGATTTTGAAATCATATCATTATAATATCCTTAATTTCTGTCCTTACATAATTTTCTCTTTAACACAATTATGAAATTAATTTTCTCAAGAATATATTTAATTACTCTCTTTTATATCCTTGTTATAAAACTGCTTCATATTGTTAATAGTAAAAAATGTGAAATAGTAACTTTTATTATTATTGTCTTTTATATGAATTTATTGTTAGGTTTGGTGTCAGGTGCTCTGTTGCTCCTGCCAATTTAAAATTTGTCACAGACTCAGTTAGTCATCCTCCATTGTAGTAAACTAGAAATTATCGACTGAGGATGGATGGATAGCAAAAATATATATCAGGCTTATTAGTAAAATAAGAGAAAGAAAGGAAAACGTTTCTAGAATTCTTGTAAAAATAGAAAATATTCCAATTGTGAATTTCTAGTACATGGAAAGGCAATAAAAAGTTTTCTTTTTGTTATGTTATGCACATTTTCTCATTAGGACTCCATAGTTGTCCTTTCAACATTAAAGTCATTTGAGACAGAATTCATATATTTTCTTACATTTTATTAAATATACATTTTATTCAGCTGAGCAGTCTCAGCTATTTCAGCTAAAATCTTTGAAGGAATACAAAACTAAAATGACCTTTTCACAGTCGTAGAAAAATATGTAGATGTATTGCTTCACTACATTTAATAAACTGATGTTACAGAAATGAGCTCCTTATACCTATAATGTGATATCTGCCAAATATCTCCCTTGATGTCTTACAGAACAATCTTGGGAAATCCTTTTTATGCCATACTTTCTTTATTTTATTTATTTATTTAAAATTTTCCACCTCTTCCCCCCTCCCTCTTTCCTCCCCCTCCCCACCTCTCTCTCCCTCTCTAGTCTTAAGAGCAGTCAGGGTTCCTTGCCCCATGGGAAGTCCAGGGTCCTCCCCCATCCATACAGGTCTTTAAAGGTGAACATCCAAACAAACCAGGCTCCCACAAAGTTAGTCAATGCAGTAGAATTAAATCCCAATGCCATTGTCCTTGGCTTCTCAGTCAGCCTTCATTGCCAGCCACGTTCAGAGTGTCCATTTTGATCACATGCTCCTTCGCTCCCAACCCAGCAGGCCTTGGTGAGCTCCCATTAGATCAGTCCCACCGTCTCACTGGGTGGACACACCCCTTGTGATCCTGACTTCCTTGCTCACGTTCTCCCTCCTTCTTCTCCTCATTTGGACCTAGGGAGCTAAGTCCAGTGCTCCAATGTGGGTCTCTGTCTCTATCTCCATCCATCGACAGATGAATGTTCTATGCTACTCTACTGCTGACCCTTTACTCACCTTGAACCTTTCAGCAAGGGAGTTTCTTAAGGCAGCAAATTAAGAAGTCCAAGTGTTATTGTTCTTCTTAAATTCTCAGATATGGAGAGATTGACTGAAGTTCAGGGAAGCTTTCATTATTTATCCAAGAAATATTTGCTTCTTTTGATCCTTTTGATTACCAATAATTTGTTATTCATATTTCAAAGTTTTGAGAAACATATCACTGTAGGAGTATTATGATATAATAAGCACATTCTGTTAGACTATTAGCACAGAATGAATGTGCAAAGGAGTACATATATGAAATACAGACAAACATACATAAATAAATGATATTTGTCTTCTCCCTTACTAATTATGGTATTGCTATATCTTATAAATTATGAAGCTCTTCAATTTCAGAGCACACTGGGAACTATTTATCATTTCTACATATCTGAGTGAGATCTTCATCCACATGAAGGCACAGAGCATTTCCAGCACAGACAACTCCCACATATTAGCTCCAACAAGGTTACTTTGCACCTTTGAAAACCTGAATTATTATCATATCAACATCAGTTCTTTTTTTGTCCATTCCCCAGATTGATGTGATATTTCATGAGAATTTATTGTTAAGGTATGAGTGGACAATTTGTGGTTTTGAAGAACTGTGTGTCATTAGAATTTTTAGATACAATTGAGTTGGCAGATACATATGAAACATTGCAGATGTTGCAATGTAACATAACTTATCTCATTTTCCACAGAACTTGATGTGTTATAGCTGATTGTGAATTACACATAAAAGACATGGCATTATTTGAGCCCATTTGGCCCTTTTATAGAAAAGATACTGTAAAAACTCCCTATAAATTGATGAATTAAACATTGAGTAAAGATAAGAAGCCGACAGTTAATTACATGCTAACAAATGGAACTATTAAATAGTTGTAACTATGCTCTACCTCCTCAGTAATAAAAAATCAAATACATATACTCTAGTATCATTAAGGTTGTATTATTGTTGACCTAGTGTTGGTGCTTGAGTATAATCCTAGCACTTGGGAGAAAGAGACAGGCGGATCACGGTGAATTCTAGCTACATCTACAGAGTGAGTTCCAGGACAGTCAAGGCTATGCAAAGAGACCATGCCCCCCCCCCCCCGAACAAACAAACAATAACAAAAAACCCCAAAATTTCATTATTACTTATCACATAAATAAGCTACACCTAAAATGTTATAAATTTTGAAAATATCATGAAAGTGTGATGTCTTAGAAAATGAAAAGTGATTTTTTTGTCTTTTTGAGACAGGGTTTCTCTGTGTAGCTTTGGAGCCTGTCCTGGAATCAGCTCTGTAGATCAGGCTGGCCTCAAACTCACAGAGCTCCACCTGCCTATGCCTCCTAAGTGCTGGGATTAAAGGCATGTGGCACAACTCTCTGGTGATAAGTGAGATTTTTACTGACATGTTGCTTTTGGAAATGAATTTGAAAATATGCATGAAAAAGCAAAAGTTACTCATATATTATAACGAGGAAGTTGTATTTCTTATATTTCATCCCATTGAAATATTAAATACATAGAGCAAAATATCTGTGGTGACACTCCATAGTTTGATGTCCGAGGGAATCAGGGCAACAAGAAAAATGGAAAATTTGGCTAGAAACCACTATGATTTAGCAGCAAAATTGGATATAGGAAAAGATACTGAGAGATATTATTTAAATTGAGTGAAGCAAATAAGAACAATCCAGTTGGAAAATATATATTTTTGAGAAAAAATGATAGAGATATAAATGCACTACACAGATTTTAGAAAAGGTCACCTTATAATGAAGTGATATGACTGAGTTAACAACCAGGCAAGATGCCAGGAAGAAAAGATAGCCATAAAAAAGGCAAGCGCAAGCAGCTTGTTGTGGGACTTGGTTTTGATAAGTGAGTTAGAGAACTACTACTTTCACAGAATCACAGTTAGTTTTTCAGTCAAGAAAGAACACTAAAGATAGATTATGTTAGAACATATACAAGATTTCTACTTTAACGCAGATAAGAAATGACGACACATTGAAATGGTGGGTTTGTAAGGGCTATCCAGGCTCTAGATATACCTTCAGGTGAGAATAAGAGTCCAAAAGTGATTCCAAGTTCATTGACTGCAGTGACCTGTTTACGGGTAAGTCACTCGTGTTACAGATGATAGCTTCATATCAAAACCTATGCAAATGACCACAAAATAAAACAAATATGAAAAGTGGGGCTGACACCTGGTGAAAAGAGGAGCATGGAGAGGTAGAAGAATGAGAAAGAGCAAAGGAATGAGTGCCACTAGAATATATTATGCAAATGTGTGTAATTGTCCAGAATAAGAAAATAATGATATTAAAATGAACTTAGATAAGCTCATAACACATAGTTAATGAATTATGGACAATGTGAAGAATTGTACCTGCTCTTGCTCATTTATATTAATCCTATTAGTGTACATTAATTGTAAAATTTATGTAAAACTAAAGATTTATTGTCTTTTAAAATACTTTCCGTTCTATCACCAAAATCCACAATGGAAGTATAGAACTGACTCCCAGAATTTGTTCTGTCACTTGCAAGGCATGTGTGTGTGTGTGTGTGTGTGTGTGTGTGTGTGTGTGTGTGTGTACATGTGTAGATGTAGAGATATGCATTCAAAATGAATCATTACTGTTTAATATGACTCTAACATACAATGCTTAAGATTAAATTATTGAGATAATCTCTAGTGTGTATAGACAGTTGCACTTGAAACAAAGGAATGCAAATTCAAATTAAACAGAACATGCCAAGTGGTTCCAGGTCACACAGAAGACAAGAGCTCAATTTTTGCAAAATAAAGTTTTAAAAATAATACAATTTCATGGACACACTGTATACCATTTGCTTTTTAATACTAAGATTACAACTCTGCAACTACTACCTGTGTTAGTTTAATAATACATTTTTCAGACATTTTCATATCTATTTCATGAGTAGAACTATGAATTTTGCAAACATGATTGTTCATGTAAAGTATATATAATGATAAAATGCAAACTTGAACATAAGAACTAGGCAGAACCTAAGAATTACAGGATGGTAACATAAGAAATTGCACTGATTTGTCAAACACTGTGCTAACATTTTCTGCTGCACAGGAGCTAGGAGTTTAAACACTTTTAATTTACTACCCATGTCTCCTGGAATGACTTGTGTGACTGAATTTCTTTTGAAATAGTATTTCATAAGCAATTTTACTATGCTTGTAGTTCTTATGGAAGAACACAGTTAAATACTGTATGCATAAGATAATTGTTTTCTTGTTAAAATAAATATGAATAGATCTAGTATAAAATATTCATTTTCCTTTAGTAACTAAAAAATAATTAGGTTTACTTTTGTATAGCATATATGTAAATAATAATCATTTTCGTATCCAAATTGCGTCTACTAGATCACAATTAACTAATTTAATAAAGTTAGCTCTCTTGATCAGACTAAAATAATTTCTACTTGTAATACACAGCAGGAATAATATTTTTGTAACTATCATAAAATCAGCATTTTCTATAGCTATAAAACCAAAGAGAACTAAATATGAGCTCATTAAAAAGTTCTGTTTGAACAGCAAACTGCTACATTTCCTACATTAAAGATCCTTTAGGACTAAGTAATGCACTCAAAACCTGAAGTTTTGTTTAGAGCTTCATCATTTAGCAGACTGCTAAACGGCCACAATAATAACCTACTTTACAGCAAGACACCTCATTTCACATTAAACATTAAATCAAATTTTTATTTTTGATAAAAAATGTTCCCAAATATTTATTTCTAAATTTTAGATAAAGCAAATTAGCAAATTAGAAAGTAGAACTAAATCTTTTGTAAGCTTATATGAAAACTTTTCTTCCTTTTAAAAACTGTCATCTTTAAAGTACTTGTCAAGGTTCACCAAAGGGAGTAGATATGGAGTAAACTGAGCCACTTGTGTAAATAGCTCTGTGAGAAAATATCTAGGAAGAGGAAGAGAAGTGATCCCATAAAGTAGATTGGGCTTGCAGGGTGGCCCAGATAAATGAGACTCCATGGAATGTACAGCACTGCTTGCATGTGAACCTCTCTTTTCTGTTGAACTGCAACAACCACTGTTGGTGCTTCTGTTCTTTACTGAGAACATGCTGCAAAGGTCTCAGGTTCCAAAGCGGGCGGACACTGAGCAACAGACTTAGTCTCCTGAAGTAGGCATCCTCATGATCTAAGCAGCACACGGGCTCTAAGCCATAGAGTGTCTACATGGTTATTTTGGACCAACTCAGTCCCTCTTATGTAAGACAATCTAGTAAATCCTTTTTTAAAATGTATATCCACTGCATCAGTTGTCGCTCTGCAGAAGTCTGCTGAATGGAGTAATTGACTATGTAAAATTAGACAGAAGGAATTTAAAATATCTGGCCATAATACAAGGAACAAGCTTGAAAATTATTGCTTCATCTCAAGGGACCATTTTAATATTTAAAATATTGTTGATGCAACATTAATACACTTCTTTCTTAATGTGGTACAGTCTTTTCTAATGTGATTAAATCTATACATCATAATAATAGGGAAACAAAACCAGACACAGATGCATGGCAGTAAGATCTCTGACAATGGTGTTGACAGGAAAAGACAAGCTAAAGGGAAATTATTAATATCACCTGATGGGATTTTTATGCCCTCATTTCTTTTGCTCATTATTAATCTTGGTACTATAGGAGCTATAGTAAGTGCCATCAAGCTATGAAGAATATTATATACTATAACAATTATTTTGTGATTGAATCTATTATACTTAGATAATCCAACATAAAAACACACAAATCTTGATTCTTTCTTCTCAGTTTTCAACATAATTCTATTACTTTCACCTTGGAGGGATTTCTTTATAAATCACAAATGCTTTACCTTCTCTTGTTTATCAATTTGTTTTCTTTGTTGATTTGATTGTTTGAAAACCTAGTGGGTTTACTATGAGCATATCTGTGTTTATTCATGCAGAGGTTTCAATATGACTTAATAGTTTGTATGAAATTAAATAACATTTTATCATATTTTTTCTGAATGTAAGAACCAATGGGAATGGAGGACACCCAGAAAACAAGCACTCTAAATCAACATGAGCAAATTTCATATGAACTCACAGAGATTGAAGCAGCATGCACAGGTCTGCGTGCATCTGTGCCTTATCTTCCGTCATTATACTATGGCTCCGAGTTTATTATTCTTTATGAGATTCCTGAGTGTGTGAAAGAGTTTCTAACTCTTGTGCCTGTCTTCTCTTGGGTTCTTTTCTTTCTGTTGGTCTGTTTTGTCTGATTTTAATATGATAGTTTGTTTTATATAATCTTAATTTGAGTTGTGATTAAAAATGAGGGAGACCATGAACACAGTCGCCTGGGTAAAGGATAAGAATGGCACTCAGGTGAAACAAATCGCAGCAGAGTTGCCATGAAGTCCAAATTCTAGTACATGGTACTTTTCACTTAATAGTCTGGTCTGGGACGGCGGAAGAGTCAGTTTTCCTTAAGGATAAATAAAGTTGCCTCTGGTTTGACCCATTCAACTGATGCACATACCTACAGTAAGTGCATTTCAAAATGAGGAGAATCATATAGAGCGTAAGTGTAGTTCAAAGTGCACTGACAATAATGAGGACCCTAAGGGCGACATACATGGATCTAATCTACATGGGAAACAAAAAAAACAAGATCTCCTGAGTAAATTGGGACCATGGGGACATTGGAAGAAGGCAGAAGGGGAGGGGAGAGCAAGGAAGGGGAGTGGAGGAGGAAATAATATAGCTCAATAAAAGCAATAAAAAAGAATCCTGTTCCTCAGTTCGTTGAAAGTCTATCAACCTAATACACATAATTACATTTAGCTATGAATATATTTTTAACTTGTGATATGATATAAATATGCAAATTTTTCGCTAAACTCATAGCATATGCATTCTAGCTTTATTTTGTGCACATTTAACATTAATTACATTTGTATGAATTTAGTAGAACATTAAAACATTAGTGTACTATACTATCATAGTGTTGAAATATATTTCATGGTTTTGAAATACTGCTATAATACAATAGTAGTATAACAATAACATTACAATGTTGTTTTTAAAGATGTCATTAAATGGATTATATCAGAGAACTAAAGAAAATTATAATGCTTACAAATTTAGTATGAAGAAACACAGTTTTGTGAACTATCATAGCACGTAGTTTGTTGAGACTTTCATACCTGAGCACTACTGTGTTTGTATAATTTCCCACATTTCTCTCTTTATTTCAACACCACACTTTTCTAAAATACTCTCAAAATCATGACTTCCTTTTAAATTGTCATTGTTTCACATACACCCAGACACAGACATAGACACATACACACACACACACACACACACTTGCACTCTACTGAGTTTGTTTATTATTGTGCATATATACATGTATTTAAGGATGAAAACTGGTAAATATATTTGGTGGTTCCTTTCTGGGAAACAATTGATTTTCCCTCTCTTGGTGTTATTGATTTGCTGTAGCTTTTTATCATCATTTTTTGGGGGTTATTCACGCGTGAAATTTTCCCATCCCCATTGGAATGCTGATGGGTATTTTTCATAGGTAGACATATTATTGATAGTTAACTGATGCAGTTTTCTCTCATGTCTAGAAGACATTAACCTATAGTTGAAATCCTGGTCATCTGGTTCTTATATTCTTTCCTTTCCATTTTCTCAGATCCACAACTGGTCAAAAGCTGGAGCATAAATGCCTGCAAGATGCCCAGCCTCTACTGGTTCATCTACAAAACATTCTGTGCATCAAAGGTTAAAGGAAAATTATGTAAGTGTAGGCTGTCTGAGCCAGAGGATCGGAGTGCCATACATATAAATATCATGCATGTGGGTTTGTATATCTCTGTGCATGTATGAAGAAGAAATAATGAAAGAAGGAGTGTAAGGTGGGCAGGGGAGGAACTAGTGTAGAGAGAGGAGGGTAGAGGCAGTGCAAATACAGTGGTCTAGCAGAAGATATTCTTCAAAAATATTAAAACTAAATTGAATTATATATCTCATTTTCTAGAAACTCTCCTGTTCTATTAATGCTACATAAAGAGGTTTAATTATTATTTTGTTTATTTATTTTATTCTTTGATCAAACTCCTATGTATACATTTAAAAACCTATAGAAGCTTCTATAAGTAAGGCATAAAAGAATATAAACTATGAAATATATAGTACTATCATATTTAGTAAACATTTACTATATTAGAATATTTGGGAAATAATTACTTGATAAACAAACCATAACCTCTGACAAACTTTCTTTTGAAACTTGCTGACTTTATTGAAATATTACTGATTATTTTTATATTAAAATAGTGTTTTATTTTTGTATATAACAAACTCATTAGATATCATCAACCTTTGCTCAACTTTCAAAATTTCTCTGTATACAAAAGCTTTCAAAAGTGTTCCGCGTTGCTTTTATTTCCTAGAAGGTTAAAATGAAACAATAAGTGTGCAGAAGGATGTGTTTGACAGTGTTACCACTACCTCCTCTCTTTTTTCTCTTTTCCCAAAGATTTCATGAACTGACAACTTGTCTCTTCCAGGGCGTGAGTAACAATTATGAAGTTCTTTATCAGGTGCATTATACATCAACTGTCAGTTGTTGATGACCTCCTCCCAGCTCTACTGCGTTTGTCTCTAATGAAACGCATTTCTGGGATTACAGATTGGAGAGGAATTGGTGTTGAAATTACTTACACTAAGATCAAGAGGAAAGGAAACAATTTTGTTTCATCACACAACAAAGTGACTTTTTCAATCAGGATTTCAAAGTGGAAATAGTACATATTTTTTGTTCAATATACAACTATTCATTTGTCTCTCAAGGTATTCATTATATTCTTATTGTAGTGTTATTTTGAAATGTAGTATTTTGTGTGTTGCTTTTTTTTTAAAAAAAGTCATCTTAAGGTATGTGCATATGTACATAAATAGAGTCTTTTGAAATATAATTTTTCCCTTTAAAAAGTATGTATTAAATGGCCTCACAAAAGGAGTTGAATGTGATTAAGAATAAAATACCATTTCTATTAACTTCACTTTTTAATTTTTCTTTTTGTTAAGTTTTTTTGAAAAAATGATGTGAAATCACCTATTTGAAGAATTGTTGCTGTACAAAATGAAAATTGTGATGATAGACATGTTTTGATTTGACAATAGTGGTAGACAACCATGTGACAAAATAATATAGGACTAAGTACAGCCCCGTACAATACGCTGACAGGAAGACTAAATTTAATAAATAGATATAATTTTGTACACACATTAAAAACATATGATTATATTGTAGGTTTATAAGAAATTTAATTTATGGGATAGTAAGGGGTGTCTTCAGTCACATTATATTATTTAATGTAATTGCATAAATGATCTTCTGCTAAGAAATTGGATGTCAAGGAGTGTTTGCCTTTCTACAAAACTAGCACACTAAAAAATAGAAAGAAATTAGGAAGAAGATTTTTTTGTGGTCTCCATGGTATCTAGCATGTGTAGTACACGTGCATATATGCAGGCAAACATGTATATACTGAAAATAAAAATAAAATGTTTTACAATATTGCTAAATTATTATTTTCAATGAGCAAGAGAATTATCATTAGAGAGCAATTTTGGCTCAAAATTGCAATTTAGTAAATCTAACTATCATTGGTAAGCACAGAGTTTTGTCTATATTTACAAGACTGGGATTTCTATGTTTTTCCTTTTGTAATAAAGAATTTGATTGCCTTTTCTCCCAATATCTAGAAATGAATCTCTGAACCTTTGTTGCGTTTAACTTATTTGGAATCATGCCAGAAGTCATGCAATATAACTTTTCTTGACTTCTCCTGATTTCATTCGTTTTGGTACAAAAAGAACATATGCTATTTTCTCATTTTTATTATTTATAATTAAAATATAATCACACTGTTTTAAATTTACTTTGAGATTTGTGCTTTCCTCAGATTTGTGAGCCACTCAAGCCCCAGATTTACACCCGAGAGAACTGGAGACCTTGACCCACATAATTATTCCAATAGTCATTACTTCAGTACAAAACTCAATGTAGTGTAGAATGATTTTCAGATATCCATTTCCTTATACATTCTTTTATTCATGAAATAAATATAATACACATGCAAGGTATTCTTATATATGTTTTTGATTTTTCCAATATCATGCTGTTTTTATTGCTATAGTTCTGTAGTACAACTTAAAATCAAAGAATCAAAGATGATGATAACTCTAGTCGTTCTATCACAGAGGATAAATTTAGCAATCTCTCTCTCTCTCTCTCTCTCTCTCTCTCTCTCTGTGTGTGTGTGTGTGTGTGTGTGTTTCCGTATAAAACTGAAAACTGTCCTTTCAAGATCTGTGAATAAGTGTTTTGAAATTTTAATGGTTGTTGCATTGAATATCTTAAAGGTATTTGGTAGCCTGGACATTTAGGTATTATTTGTAAGAGCCAGAATCCAGAACCTGGAAACAATCTAGATGCCCCTCAACTGAAGAATGGATAAAGAAAATGTGGTACATTTACACAGTGGAGTAGTACTCGGTGGTTAAAAAAAATAAAATCTTGAAATTGGCAGGTAAATGGATGGAACTAGACAAGCCCATGCTGAGTGAGAGAACTCAGACCCAGAAAGACAAACAGAGTATGTACTTATAAGTGAATATTAGGCACAAAGCAAAGAATAACCAGTCTGCAGTTCACAGCCCCAGAGAAGCTAGGTAACAAGGAGAATCTTATGAGACATACATGGATCTCGCTAGGAAGAAGAAATAGACAAAAAATTGGTAGCTTGGGAGTAGGGAGAGGGGTGCAGAAGGAGAACATGAGGGAATGGGATAGTCAATTTAGGGGAAGAACAGAGCAGCCAAACAAGGAAAGAGACATCTTGATTGACGGAGCCATTATGGGGTTTGCAAGAAACTGGGTACTAGGCAAATTCCCAGGAATCCGCAAAAATAACCCCAGCTAAGACTCCATGCAATATTAGAGAGGGTGTCTGAATTGGCCTGGCCCTGTAATCAAATTGATGACTACCTTAATTATCATCATAGAACCTTCATCCTATAACTGATGGAAGCAAATGCAGAGATCCACAGATAAGCACTGGACTGAGTTCCTGTAATCCAGTCATAGACAGAGGGAGGAGTGAAAATATGAGCAAAGGGGCCAAGATCATGATGGAGAAACCCACAGAAACAGCTCACCTGAGCTAGTGAGAGCTCACTGAGTCTGGACTGACAGCTGCAGAACCTGCATAGGTCCGAGCTAAGTCCTCTACATTTGGGTTACAGTTGTAGCCAAACTGGGAAATTTTTGGCTACTGTTGTAGGCAAACTGGGCTTGGGAAATTGTGGCAGCACTGGCAGTGGCATCTAAGTTTATTCCTGGTGCATGAATTGACCTTTTGGAGTCATTCCCTATGGAGAGATACCTTGCTCAGTCTAGATACAGGGATGGGGAGAGGGGCTGGTTCTGCCTCAAAATGATGTGACAGACTTTGTTGACTCCCCATGGACAACCTTACCTTTTCTGAGGAGTAGATGGTGTGGGGAGAAGGAGGGGGGAGCAGAGGATAAGAGAGAGGGTGAACTAGGGTGGGCAGGTACAATAAAAATATTGTTTAAAAAGTGAAATAAAATGAAAAATTTATCAATAAATGGATGTAATGATCATAAACTCATTAAGATTTCTGAAACTATATATTGATATGGATATTGAAAAAATAATATTTAAATGAAATATTAAATTAATTATATAATGAAAAATCATTTTCTCTAAGTACTATACTTATGGAGATCGAAACTCTAGTTATTTTGACTTCTATTTTCATATATGACTTTCTTAGGTGTAGTGTGTCCCATAAATGTTTAGAAAACCAAGAATTTGGCTGAGTTAAATTAATGCAACATTAAATAGTACAATTTTACTAAAATTGTATTTAATATTCATTAACCATATTTAATAAATACATTTTATCAATATGTTGATATTCAACTTTTTTAGTATAATGAAGAAAGTTGCTAATTTCTGAAATGTGTGTGTGTGTGTGTGTGAGTGTGTGTGCGTACAGAGATATTTCCTCACTCTTTTAAGTCTGTTGTAACCATTGGATAGAGTCCAGAAACATAATTCAAGTTTCCTGAATACATGGGAGCTTTCCTGGAAGGTCCTATCTTGAGAGTGAAAAATTATCAGATTCTGTAAATATTATAAAAACAGCAGTCCATAAACATGTTATATCCTTGTTTATTTTGAATTTATGTTCAACAGATTAAGAAAAATTGAATTTAAACTATAACTGAATATGTTGCTCAAACATCTATACATGTAACTATCAGAGAGTAAGTTCCAGCAAGTGTTTTTATTGTTGATATGACACCATAATTTATTCTTTGAAGTAATCTATTTTGAGCATCAGTATATCGTTTGTTTTATTCAGCAAATCTTTAAAATTTATGTGGTTTAACTGAAGAAGTCAATAAAATTATACTATCGTGGCTCCAGTGGAGTCAAAATAGAAAGCATGAATAAAATTAAGATATTTATAAATGTTCTAATTCATTATTATATATTAACTACTTACATATTTATAATAATAGTCCTTTCTGCTTGTTCCTAAATACATGTTTTCGAGATCAATATGCGAACACTCTTTCATTTTTTTCTCAACCAAGCTATTACTTTTATATAATTTAAATTTTCTCTATGAAGACATTCATGAAAGTATTTCCAAACTTCAATATCCTCTGCTATTTATCAAGTGTTACAGTTAAGAACCTCCATAAAATATGGACATTCAAAGTTTAGACCGAATGGCCTGGCTGTGTTTGTAGAGTATTCACTTAGCTTTCAGTAATTCCTGGGTTTTGTTACAAATGCAGTATAAAACCAGGTGTGGGAGCAAAAACCTTAACTCTAATACTCGGAAAGCTGAGGCAGAAGAATCAGAAATTCAGAATCAGTTTTGACTACATAGTGATTCTAAAGCCAGTCTCAGATGAAGTATCTATTATCTGTCTAATTTCTACTCATCTGTCTGTCTGTCTATTTACCTGTTTACCTATTATCTATTACTTATTATCCATCATCCATTTTTCTTTCTATCTATCTGCCTGTCTGTCTGTCTATCTATTTATCTATCTTTCTATCTATCATTCTATCTATCTTCTATTTATTATCTATCTATCAATCAATCTATCTATCTATCTATCTATCATCTATCTATCCATTAAATCCATCTAAGAAAGAAACTAGTAATCTTGATGTAGTTTATGAAGCCTCTGAAACTGATCAGATTCACTACGTTCTTCCCTCACCAATAATATCGGTGTAATGATACCCTGAGAGACTGTCTCAGACAGGACAAGCTGCATGAAAGATCTCAGTCAAGCTGCAGTGTTTAGTACATATTCAGAGATGCCGAGTTGCTTAGAAGTATTTCAGAACAGGCAATATGAAAGAAACAGACAGGCTAAGCAGCCTGAAAGAAGCAAAGGCCAGCCGAGGACCCTGGAAGAGACTCAGACTCATTGCACCACCTATAAAGGCTACTACTTAACCTGTGGACCTGCTTGAAGGTTGTGCAGTTTGCTTTATATTTCCAAATTTTTGATCTGTCACAAGTTTTGCGGTAGACTTTGGTGATACAGCTGATTTGAGTCATTTGTGCCTGTTTCTATCCACACATACACATTCTTATATAGAATCCCATTAAAACTGATTGGATCACTTCCTGTGCGTTGGCATCCTCTATACTTTGGTGTGTTAACAGTTCTAAATCCGGAATGAGTAGATGTGTGTTCCTTTAACCCTAGGAATAGTGTCACCCAACAAGGCATATTAAAAACATCACATTTTCAACATCAGTATTGTGGTTGTTTGAATCCAAATGGACCATATCCTCATACATTTGAACATTTGGATCCTAGTTGGCATAACTATAACTGTTTTGTAAAGATTAGGAGATGACCTTATTGGAGGAGATGCCTTACTGGAGATAGGTTTGAAGTTCCACCATACACTCTCTTTTTTCTCTAAATTATCTTGATCTCATCACAAAAATAGAGAAGTAACATAGCCCCTTGTATAATACAAAAGGGAGGGATGTTTCCAGAGAGAGAGAGAGAGCAATCATAACCATCGATGCCAATAGGAATAAGAGTAGATATTAAGGTATGATTCCGGGCTGGCGTCCTTTTCTAATTCAGGATGCTCATAGCCATTTGGACTATTTTAAAAAATGACAGGGAGCTGACTATGTGAGAGAAGTGTGGGAACATTTGAAATCCCCAAAAAGAGGAAAGTCCACCATGCTGATTTGTTGGGTTATTGGCAGTCTGCAGCTTGAAGGAAGAAACTGTTTTCCTAGTGGTCTGCTAGAGAAGTAAAAAACCTTGACAACTAAATTAATTTGGAAACAAGATGATAATAATCCATCTCATATTAAAATGGAAGCACTCAAATGTCTGTTTGATCCCTTTTGGTTCCACTCAGAACCAAATCCTGGAAATTTTCCTCATATTTCTACACACGCCATAATACTTGACTACTCCAAAATAAAGAAACGTAATAAAAACATAGTAGGATACCACTAAATTTTTTATCAAATTTGTTTGAAAAACATGTTTTATAAGTTTTATAAGTATGAATATTTTACCTGTGTATTTTGTATGTGCATCATGTGTGTGCAGAACCTGTGTAAGATAGAAAACCTCACTCAGTCCCTTGGAACGGATATGACAGATTTACATTCTTCCATCTTTGCTGGGTCCAAACCTGTGTCCCAAGAATATCAGCAGTGGTCATAATGCTGGATCATTTTTCTAATCTCTTAAATTTGAACTTTTTGACATCTCTCTCTAGATATACTTTATGTATTTTCAAATGTTAGAGACACGTATTTAGAGTTGATAAAAAAAAGATTTGCTAAAAGCTAATGTGAACTGTGAAGAATAGTTGAGATATTCTAATTAAAATTTCAGGAATTTGGCACCAACGGGGAAAAATAGGCAACAACAATTCAATTGATTTAGCAAAAAATGTTACATCAAATTTTCTCTGTGTTTCTTTCTCTTTGTCTCTCTCTTCTCCAATTCTAAAAAACTACCCTGTGAATAAAGATAGATTATCCTGTAGTCTCTCATACTTCAAACATAATGAATTTTAAGAAACTATTATCGTGCTTTCTGTACAACCTAGTTACGCTACCAAGTTGTAATAAAATTGGTGAAATTTGCTTTAGTGTCTTTTCTTCTTTGTATTTATTTTCTGCTGTGATGAGGACAGATGAGACTTGGTTGTCCATTACTGTGACTCAAGGAACTTGAGCAAAGGAAAAGAGTTTTGGAACTTAAAATAAAACCAACTGAAATTTAACAATTCATATTTTATTTACTCAGAAGGAACTTTTTAGATGAATCATTTGCTAGGACATTCTCCAGTACTGTCACATTTCTGTCATTAAAATATTTTCTTTTAATTTTTGCATGGCATTGTCTTCATGATGAAAAACAGCCTTATAACTTTCAAGAATCTTTTCCCTTTTGATTTTAGTTATGTTATATTATAATGAGGAATTATTTTCTCTCATCTTTATCATGAAGAGAAATAAATGTTCATATTTCACTTCATTTGTTTGTCTTAACACTGTTTTACATTCTATAAAGTTATTAGACCTTTCATTCATTTTGCTTTAGTATATACACATTTAAAAACCATATTTTCCAAAATGATTATTGCTGGCTTATTGCTAGAGAGCTGAGTTTAACTTTTGCCTTGGATATTGATCAACAGCTGATTGAAATCATTACTACTGGTGTGTATATGTTCATATTAAGAATCTCAGTGGGAATTAGTGGACCATATGAAATAAAGACAGCCGTATTCTTCATTTTCCAAATATCTTTACTCTCTTCATTTCCTTCCTTCACATTCTGTCCTTCATTTTTATTTCTTCATACTGGATCTCTCCACAACTTCATCCTTAAGTAATACCGAATAGAGCTCTTGAGAACAGGCACATTTTGCTCCATTCTTCTTCTTAGTATCAGGCGAATTTCAGTGTCATTATGTTTTCAGTTAGAGTTACGTAGCTGTTTTCCCTCCTCTTTTCAATGGTTGTGTAGAATAACAAATTTTGTGGGGAAAATAGCGAGCAAATTAATGGCCAGGAAGTTTTCTTTTATTTATAACTCAGGATTCTACACAACTTTGTCTCTTCTCAAAGATCTGGTTAATATTTTCTGACTTATTTCCCCAGGAGTATTCTAAATCAAAATGTAAATGAAAATTTAGTTTACTTCTTAGAGATAATGGACCCAATAGTTCATACTTTTTATGACATTTATTATTATTTTATGCTGAAGTTTACATCCTTTATTGGAATGTGTCTCTACGGAATCTAGTTTGTAGTGAAACTAGGTAGCAATTTTGATGAATCACAAGTTTTTGTCACTAAAGTAAAATATATATAAAATATAAAATCTCAAGGGAAATGAGGATATTACCCATATAACTAGATGTTATCTGATTATTGATTAAAAATCAATTCAAATTTTATATAGATTCACAGAAAGCTAGAAAACACAGATTTTACATTTTGTGAGAAAAAAATGAATATCTTGGCAAGAAACAGTACATATTTTGAAAGTTGTCAAAAAGTTACCCAAATAAATAGATTAATAAAAAATTAACTAATTATGAAAGAACTATTTCTTTAATTATGAAAGAATATTTATGAAATGGATGTGCTTTGTGTTCTAAATTTCATATTGAACCCAGGAAAGCAAGATATTAGTGGAGCAATTTCCTTGATACATCGAGGTTGTAAATACTAAGAGATTGGAAGTACCTCAGGTGCTTAATTATGTAAACACTGAAATCAGAAACTCGACAGAATCACTTGTTAAAACCTACCAGCTTCACAAAAATGAGATGTTATTGATATCTCCATCCTGTCTCAGCTTCCGAGTAAATAGGAATTACAGGAAAGGAATGCTGTAGTATTAGAGAAAGGGTTAATGAAAATTGAGGGTTATGTTAGTAAACAGTTTTTTAGAAAAGAAAAACTTTTTTCTAAACATCTATGAACATATCATGCATAGTTAGGTGCCTTCCCCATCCTTGTTCAGACAACCTTCTCTTTTCAGTCAGCAGAGATTAAGAGATGAATTAACCTTTTGTTACTGAGCAGGTATATCTCTTTAAGATAGTTTAATAACTCACAGATTTGAAGATGCTGGAGATAAGAGGGTTGGGGACAGTGACGGGGTTTCTGTTGGTTATATGAAAGCTATTCCATTTAAAACTGACACCAGAGACCTGATAGGGACTTATTAACTGTATTGAACATGTCTTCCGTTGGCTTTTGACTGTATAGTTAATGATGCCAGGTTAGATTCATAGCAGCTTCAAGTTGTATTAAATGGTATTTTGCTTTATGTAATACTGTTTTAAAATAAAACTTTGTTTATTCTATAAAAAAAGTGCCAAAAAAAGCCATGTCGTCTCTCAACCATAGCTATGACATCTATATCAACAATCACTTCCCATGACACAAGAAACTTTTCAGAAAGAGGGTGGAAATATATATATATATATATATATATATATATATATATATATATATAAAATGTAATATATATATTACATTATATATATCTACAGAAATTCAAAAGTGTTGCAATTAAAAAACTGCACGTGATAGAGAGATGCCATGTGACAGAACTCACACGGAGGGTTTTTTTTTTTAATTCAAGAAAAGAGAGTGGAAAATGTAGGAGAGGAGAGAGAGGAGACTGGCCTCTTGGACAGCAAAGGAGACAAAGGAGAGAGAGAAAGAGAGATGGGATGTGGTTCGGGCCCTTATAAAAGAGCAAGTAGTAGCGCCGGGCGGTGGTGGCGCACGCCTTTAATCCCAGCACTTGGGAGGCAGAGGTAGGCGGATCTCTGTGAGTTCGAGGCCAGCCTGGTCTACAAGAGCTAGTTCCAGGACAAAAACTACAGAGAAACCCTGTCTCAAAAATAAAAAATAAAATAAAATAAAATAAAAGAGTAAGTAGTAAATGTGCACAGATGCCCACTTAGTGCCTCCAGCTGAGTCTGCATCCTTTCAGAACCTCAAGGTCAGGCCAGTACAGATGCCTGAATACTAACAAAGGAAGTGTTCTGACTGCTGCTGTTAGAAGTCCCTTGCCTATCCAACACAGTAGCTCACTGTCCTGGTTGGTGATTTGACAACTTGACTGAAGCTGGGGAAGAGGAAAACTCAACTGAGAAAATAATTCCTTGCCTACAGGCAATTTCTAATAAATGATCTTGATTAATGATTCATGTAGTTAGGGCAAGCTCATTGCGGATGATGCTACTCCAGGATAGTTGGTCTCGGATAGGACAAGAATGCAGGCTTAGCAAGCCATGGGTAGCAAGCTAGTAATCTGCACACTTCCATATCCTATGGTTTGTTTTTGGCTTAAATTCTTGTCCCGATTTGACTTCTATCTGGAATTGAAGTGTAAGATGAAACAACCAATTTCCTTCTGAAGTTGCTTTTAGTGATGGTTTTATCATAGCTATTGAAATATAATCCAGACACTGCAGCAGTTACCGAAACAAAACCTGTGCAAGAGCAAGACAATTAAACTTTTCAGCACAGAGGAAGTTCTCCGATGTTCCCACACACTTGCAGGCAGTCATGGGCAATTCTTAGCTGTTCAGGGAAGAAAATAGTCACTTTTCTTCAGGTGTGTGTCCATGAGATGATTTTTTTACTCTGATGTTCTCTGCTAGCAAAAGTCAAAGCAACCTGAACAAATAACCTTCTAAAGTTTCTTAAATCAAAAACGTAATAAACTCTAGATTTTATAAACTGTTTTTCTTAGATATATAATCACAGTACTACAAAGTTTATATAATATCAGACATGATTTGACATACACATGTGTACACAAATGAATTAACATCAAATATATTCAAGGATAATTTTAAATAAAAATTAAAATTTATTTATTAGCCTTCAATTTTGATGTTTTAAATATATATGATAAAATACTTTCACTCTCATCCACACCACTTCTGTCCAACACAATTTCCTCTTCTGCATGGGTCTTTGAGGTCTGAGAGGAGGAGAGTCATAAAGACAACTCGTTTAGGACTTACTACCTCAAAGTCTCTCTCTGTCTGAACATTTTCCTGTTGTGGCTCTGAGGTCTAACATTCATCTTCTGTAAGACTATGCTTCTCTGATGAGCAATCTGTTATTAGGAGTCATTCTACTGTTAGGTTCATTTAGCAGAAGAAAGGCAGTAGGTTTTTCCCTGGGTCAATGACCTATCTAGTCTTAGGTTCTTAGCCACTTTAGCAGTGTTGTTATGGTCTGGGAGAAGTCCCACAAAAGATTGTCACCCACATACTCTGTGTTAGAATCTTCTTAACCACTAGTCCTTTGACCAGCTTTTCATGTACTCTTAGGCTTTAGTGTGTCTTTGTTTTGGAAAAATCACTTTTCAGATCACTTATTTTGACATGCAGTGCATATTTTCTATTTAGTTTCCCCTGTTATGTATTCTGGGTATCAATTCCAATTAATTATACAATTAATTTTAAAATATTTTTCCCGATTTGAAAGTTTTAATTTTCTTTATGGTTTCCTTTGCTGAAGGGAATGTTTTTAGTCAAGGTGAATCTCTTTTGAATAATATCGTCTGCTTCTTGTGAGTTTCTTGTCTTATCTAGATCTAAAGCTAGCACAACAACAACAAAACAAACAAGAGCAAATCACATTGTCTTCTGGTTGTGCCCTGCTCAAAGTTTTATCCATTCAGGTTTTGCATTTAAAATGTTAATTCATTTTGACCAAAATATCTTACACAATAGTCAGATGGTGTTTGTTTCACCTGGCTACATTGAGTAGTGTATTAGTTAGCTTTGGTAGTATGGAAGGCTCTTATCTCAGTTTCTAAGCATTCACTGTATCATAGTAGTGAAAGCAGGGCAGAGGTCAAGGTGATGAGTATATGTCACTTCTAGAATGAAAATTAAAAGACATTGATGAAAGATAATGATGAAGACAAAAGCTGTTTTCAAACACTAGTTGAAATCTATTTACTTAGCTGATTAGTATTGCCTCTAACCTTTAATCTTAGCACTCAAGGGGCAGAGATGGGTAGGGCTCTGTGAATTCAAGGACAGCCTGGTCTGAAGAGTGAGTTCCCAGACAATGAGGGCTGTTACACAGAAAAATCTTGTCTCACAAAAAAAAAAGGCTAAACAAACAAACAAACCAAAGTCTTTTGCATGCTGAATTTTTCATGTCAGTAGTTGGAGCAGTAAAACAAGAAAAAAAATCATGTATTCACATTTCAAATGCATATCTGTAATGTTAATTGTGTGTCAATTTAAAATGTAAACGCTGTAATTATTTTTTAAAATAAACATAAGCAAAAAATACTTCCTACCTGCATGTCATTGTGGAACTCTAAATGGCTACAGAATAAAATATAGTTTCTAAATGTGTCTGGTAGTGTTCCTCATACTGTGATCTGTTGTTTTACAATTTACATAGAACTTAATGTGTTAATCTGAATCAAGATAAAATATTAAAACTTAAGATTTTATAATGATCTCCCTTCTGGAAGATAATCAAATATCGTTTCATTCCTTCACAAAGCTGAAGTCTAGAGTTTCCTGCTGTTAAGTAGTAATAAACTAACTGTGAGATTTAAGTAGAAAGCCATGGGGAAGATAAGCATATTCATAAGAATTTTAACTCAGAAATTTGAATTTAGCACTTCATTATAGCTATTAGCCCATGTTCAGCTTACATGTTTGTACTTATATAATCTGGAATCTACTATAATACGAAACCTAGATATTTTGATTATTTCTACATTGGGATATTTACAATTAAACTACATGATCCAAAATTACTTTCATACAACTGAATGCAATCAAAGGCCAGTGGCATTAACCTTTGGGTCATTTGTGCTCCTGGCGTCTTGTAAACATCAAATGATCATGTTGTCTCACATCTCTTGCAGGATCTGCACTCACATATTTTTGTTGGATTTATGTAGAAGGCCACAGTCACATTCTCCATCACAAGATGGCGCTGATATCCGGCTTTACCGCCAGGTGAACGCACACGTGTTGGTATTTTTCCACTACTGTCCCCGCCTACTCCCGAGGCATTCACCTGGGATTATGGACAATTGACCAATCCAAGAGTGACACGTCCCGAAGCAGGGTCTGTTTCATATATAAGGGATGACTTCCTTCATTTCTGGGTCTCCGCCATGTGGCTTATGCTCTAGCTCCCAAGAGGATTAAAGCTATTTCTGCAGAAGGATCCTGTGTCCTGCGTGGTTCTTGCAGGCGAGGCCGAGCGCAGGACATCTGGTGCCGATACCCGGGAAGAAGAAGAACTTTGCACCGCCGGAGACCAGGAAGGATTCAGAACTACAGGCATGCATGCTCAGAGAGGTACGCTCTAAAGTCCAGAGAGCATATCAGAAACTGAGCAGCAGTGGGAGGTTGTGCGTGCACCCAGATAAGTTAAAAATGACCCTCCGGTAAAGAATGGGGGAGACAGAAAAGAAAGTAAGTTAAAAAGGACCCCCCAGTGATTCTAAGAAAGTAAAAATGGGGGAGAAGGCTAATTTACAAGGTCAAAAGCTTTATGTTATGTTGTTCATGTTGTCTTTTGTGTACCGGACAGGAGAAAGATATTTAAATTTAGGAACTGCTAAGGATATGATGTTTTGGAAAAGAGGTTCTGTTTTCGTCTCCACAGAAAATGAGAGCCTAAAGGTGTACTTGGGATTTATGTGGTTTGAATCACCGAGACCTCCTGAAATGTTGTAGTGTTTACCCCTAAAATGCAGCGTCCCAATACAGCAGGAAGCAGCCAGAGAGATTAACGGCGCCCAAATTCCCTAAAAGATTAAATGAGGTCCTTTCAGTGATTGCAGAGCAGCAAGCCTGCTTCTCTGAATTCCGCTTTGCTCCGTACACCGGTTTGGGCTAGGAGTGGGTGCAGCTGTGGCTGGAGGGCGGCTGGAGCGGAGCTTTGCTCGGTGGCTATGGTGGAGGGCACGTTGCACCGGCTCAGTTGGTGCCTGGCCTGGAGGATGTTACAGCAGTACCGAGAATGAGAGCGGTGCCACAAGCAGCCAGGCATGCAGAAGGCTTGCAATGTACCTAAAACTGTGAGGGTCTCTGAGGCAAAAATGGCTCTGGTTCCATTTGGTTATGCTAAACGATGCTAACTTCAGGCAGGACTGGTCGTAATTATCATAATAAAAGCGCAATTAAGGTTTAGCCGCAGTAAACAGGCAGTACCTTGTTACATCTACATA
Organism: Myodes glareolus; assembly: GCF_982192425.1. Taxonomy (NCBI): domain Eukaryota; kingdom Metazoa; phylum Chordata; class Mammalia; order Rodentia; family Cricetidae; genus Myodes; species Myodes glareolus. The sequence goes on from NC_142044.1 coordinate 11,684,651, forward strand.
GTGCGACTTAAGTTTTTAAGAACTGCTTAGCATTTTAAGAATTCAAGTCCTCCCGAAAGATTGCTGTATATATGCTTGGCTTGTCTGGTGTTTCGGGTTCCACAGGGAGATGGATGCGAAGGGCCCTTGGATTTTGGGGTGATTGGGTCGTTGGCTGGATCTGTGAGAGTTTACAGTCGCTTTTGCTGTGGCACAGGTGTTGAGAGTTTGCTAGTCGGGAAGCGGCCCTGTTCGCCGCCTCTCCCATCGGCCCCTTGAGCCGCAGCGGCTCTGGCGCGGACCTTGAGATGTTGCCGGCCTGTGCCACCTCGGTCTGGGTGTCGGCTCCCGCCACATTCCCCCACCAACACAGCCGCGGAGGTCTGGGCTGGCCCCGTGGGGAAGGCGGGGGCACCTGGGGGTGGAGCAGCCACTTCCTGGCCTGGGACACGGGGATCCACGCAGCGAGCAGGCCCAGGGCCGCACACAGCCCTTGGATGGCGGGCGGGCTCTGGAACCCAAGGCCACCGTACTGGCAAGGAATACGGGAGCCAATAAATCTTAAATCTAATATCAACAAACAGGGCCTGGGTTTTTCCTAGGCACCACTGGGGCAGCACGGCCTATACCATGGAAAACAAAGACCCTCAATCAGTTATCTACCACAGTGGCTACAGCCCTGGATCAGCAGGCTATCATAGATACATCTATTAGAGGTGAAATAATGGTTCTTAATCAAATAATTGACCCAGTACAAAAACAGGTGGATATCTTATGGCAGCTTGCCCAATTGGGCTGTGAATGGAAAACTCCAGCCTTATGTGTGACCAGTGTACCAAATGAGAACTTTATAAAAGTGGCTAACTTGTCCCGAGAATTGTCTTTGTATCTTGCAGGAGAATTTTGATGACTTGCTGTCCTCCTTGAGACGGTCCATGGTGACATCAACTCCACGCGAGCGGACATAAGCTTGGCCAAAGGATTCCAGTCCTGGGTTGTGTCCTTCATCCCCTACTTCAAAGAATGGGTGGGGGTGGAAATGTTTTGGAACGGTCCTACGCTATGGAATAGTGTTTCTCCTCTGGATGGTCTGCTGACTCAAATCCCAAAGCCATAGGGACAAAGTGGTTATTGCACAGCGCTGGCTGTCCTGGAACAGGGAGCTTCTGCTTATATGTGGTAATCTATGTTAAAGCAGTAAGGTTTAAGCCAACCAGCTCCTGCACCCCTAGGACTGTGGTCCATGGCACAGGGTGGAGTGCTTGGCTTAGCTAGCCCTGAAGGTTGTGGAGCTGAAAAGCATCGCACAGAGAATGGCCCTCTCTGAGAGATAAGTCGCCCTGCATAAGGGTTTCCTGCCGTATGTTCCCTTTCCCAGAAAAATGGCAGAGGGCAGGCCGGATAAGTTCCAGGTGTCATGAACCTAGGGGCAAATTCCGTGTAAGCCCATTTTAATGTTTCTATTTTGGGTAGTGCGACCTCTATCTTTACCTTCTGAGGGAGTTGCCTTTCTGCAAAGAAGTAAAATTAGGGGGAGATGTAGAAGGCCACAGTCACATTCTCCATCACAAGATGGCGCTGACATCTGGCTTTACCGCCAGGTGAATGCACACGTGTTGGTATTTTTCCACTACTGTCCCCGCCTACTCCCGAGGCATTCACCTGGGATTATGGACAATTGACCAATCCAAGAGTGACACGTCCCGAAGCAGGGTCTTTTTCATATATAAGGGATGGCTTCCTTCATTTCTGGGTCTCCGCCATGTGGCTTATGCTCTAGCTCCCAAGAGGATTAAAGCTATTTCTGCAGAAGGATCCTGTGTCCCGCGTGGTTCTTGCAGGCGAGGCCGAGCGCAGGACAGATTTAAATGTGCTATACGATCACATTGTAACATTTTGATGAAATAATATTTGGAATAAGTTGGTACTTTGTATGTCATAAACAAATGACTGAAAAATTATTTGTTTTTAAATGTTCAATTCATTGTATTGGAGCAAATCTTTTAAAAAAATTCTCATCCATGATAGCATTATCCAATTTATACAAAAATAAATCTGAGGTTAAAAAAAAAAAGAAAGTAACAACTGGGAGAGAGTTGAGGGACTAAAGAATTGAGACCAGAAGCATAAGTTCAAGTCTCTACCAGCCATATGAGAGTCATGAAAGGTACCTGAATTTACAATTTTAGCAATGCTTTGGAGAGATGATAGGTGGAGACTTGAAAAGTCAAAGAAGCTGGAAGAACAGGTATCCTGTACAGCTCTTGGAACTGTGTGAAGGTACTGCCTCACACATGATAAAAGACAAGGAATAACACCCGATATTTCCCCTGACGTCCGCATACAAGCCATGACAAATATGAGTTCATATACTCAATGGCAAATATGTTCACCCATGCATGCCGTCAATGTCAAAACAGGAGAGTGGGGATGAGAAAGTTACATAAAATCCAAGTCAACCACTTTTTTTCTGTTTCATTTGTTATATGTTTAAAGTGAGCAACAACTTAAAAAGTGTATATGGGTAATATTCAAAAAGTTTAAATACAAACTGAATGTTAATAATATCTACAAAATATATTTTTAAATCAAAAATGAAGCAAGTCTAACAAATAATTGTGTACTTGACTTGATAGTGATCATCGAACTTAAATAAAATTAATATTATCTTTATTTTATTAAATTTAATCTTTATTTTAATACCACTTATAAATTTAATCTTTATTTTAATATCACTTATGATTTTTTTCTTATATGTTTATTACTTTTAGAAAAGCTAAAATGTTACAAGTTTACACTATTAAAAGTTGCATATAACTGGGAGAATTGCACACAGCTATAAAAAATATATGAACAAATTTAATTTGTATATAATTAAAATAAAATTTATTTATTAAAGTAAATCAAATTAATGTATTATTTTTAATGTAAAATATACAATAAATACAACCTTGACATAAAAATGAGCAAGAAGAAAGTAATTTTGGCTAAAATTTAAAACTGGTTATATAATATAAGGTACTGTGTGTATAAAGATCGTTAAATGCTGAAAGATACGATACTTTGGATCTTGGGAAGAAGCACACAATCTAGATTCTAATTTACTATAAAGCAATGGGGTATTTTATAATCTCAATTGTGTTTGTATAGTCTTCTGTTTTCTAAGAAATAATCCTGTAAGCTTTTGTATAGAAGACATTATTTAACAAATGTCTTTTAACACCATTACCTGTGGTGATATCCACTTTAGGCATTGCCATGCACTTAGTTGCTAGAAGCCTCCTCCCTGCTCACTGGCATTTCTATACTCCAGTTTAATTTATATTCCTCTCATTTACTTAATAGAAATGTAAGTATTTTGCATAAACAACAGAATCAAGTTCTTAAAATACTTTAAGTTTCTGTCAGGTGTCAGGTCAGGCTCTGATAACTGGGAGTAACTTTTTAAATATGTGATTTTTGTATTGGTACGAGTGTTCTGCTTACATGGACATTTGTGCAACCTATCTGATTGGTTTTCAGATAGGTCAGAAGAGCAGTTCATCAGACACTCTGTAACCTAGATGATTGTTATATGCTGTACACGCTATAAATCAAACACTTGTCGTCTCCAAGAACAAGTGCCAGCAACTGCTAAGACATTTCTCTAGCACCAGAAAAAATATCTTTTATTGTGGAATATAAAAAGGGCTTTGAGTTGTTCATGAATCATTGTTCCATATGACTTTTGTGTAGATTTTACAAAGTACAAACTAAATCAAAGAATGATATTAATTACTTGATATATGAATGGTGATTGGATTCCGTTATCAAAATAAGACTTTCTGATCGCTGTTTTACTGAGGTTGTTCTAGAAATTTCCACTTCACAGCAGCAAGCTACCTTATTATCTCTACAACTCAGTGAAGAGCGAATGCAAGCAGTCAGGATAGATTTAGTCTTAACAAGACACTCAGGCATCCCGTGGGGAGTTTCCTTTTAATTGGAAGTTGAATGACAAATACTTATGAGACTTATTCAACAAAATGATCCGAGATAATATTCATCTACTAGTGAAAGTTAAGACTTTATTTAACTTTTAGTTTTAGGAAGGCGTGTTTGATTTTTTTTTTTTTTCCGAAGGAAGAATAGAAAACGAACTTTTAGGGCAAAGTTTAAGCATCTGCATTCCCAAAATTTTAAACTTTATATTTCTTAAAATTAGTTCTATTGAGTATAAAACAAATTGTTTAGAAAAGCAACACCTTTTGTCTATAATTAATCTTCATTCTGTTATGACACTTCAGTGTGTGGCAAAACACACTCTATCTGAATGCTGTGCCTGTGGAAGGACAGTAAGCTGTTGTATAATTCAGGTAATGGTGATTCTAAGTTATTGTCCATTAAATAGATTTAACCTAGAGTCAGGATCCAGCTTGTCTCTACAAAGTGAATTATCTTCAATTGCAATGTAATGAATTAAAACAGATTTAGGGACTAAAACCACAAAATTGTTTTTATTTTAGATTTAAAGTAAGAAAACTAAAATCAAGACATTAATGCAGTGGGTGTCTTTCTTATTTTCAAATATAAAGTGAGGACATTAAGATGAATATATTAATTGCACTGATATAATGATTGTGCAACATAAATACATATTCAAATACAACATGCTTAATATTTACATAAATTATTTTTTGTGACTCAAACATTTTCAGATTTCATAAACTACCATGATAGGTCATTACATGCTATGTACATCAATTAAATTATCACAATGAATGTCATTGTATAATTATGTATAATTAAAATGAGAAGCATAAAATATAATAGGATTATTCTTTTGACCAGCACCCAGAAAGTATGACTACAACCTAAAATATCAATTTTTATACATATCTTTTCATATACATTCTACCTTTACACAATTGTCCCATCTTTGCCCAATTTTTAGGGCTCTGAAATGCTTTTGACTTCTAAGTTATCTCTTTTTTGTTGTGTTTTCTGTTTCATGTGATTAGCAGATTAATTTTATTATTTTAATGACATATATTTCAAATGTATTATGTAGGAGTATATTCATGGAAATGGAGATTCTCAAAGAGGTTTTAAAAGGGTGTCTGATCTTGTAGAACATGAGCTAGGAATTAGAGCCTCTGAATACGACCATTGGAAAATCAAACTCATCCTTTGAAAGAGTAACACTCATTCTTAATTACTGAGCCATCACTTCAGCTTCCTGCCTTTTTTATTTTCTTGAAAATTTTAGACACAGTTTTGAATGTTCTCAAAGGTGAATTTCTTCCCATAATTTTCATTGCTCTCATAGGACTGACTACTGTCATAGTTTCCTCTCCATTCTCTTTAATCCATTTTTGTCTTGGTTTCTGAAAGAAATCTTTTTTCATATTTCTAAATTATATCTCACATTTCTGAGATTCCTCCCTCTCTTTCTTTCTTCCATACCCATCCTTTCTCTTTTTCAAATTCATGGCTTACTTTTCCATTAAATGTTGTTATATTTATGTCTTTTATTTATCTTTATTGATATCTATTTCAGACTCCTCATTGATTTTTCATGATTTTAATATTTAGTTACTATTGTCCCATTATTATGCCTTGGCTACTTTTTCCCCTTCTTTCTTTAAATTTAATGTCATCTCCAGTTAGATTATGGAAAACCTCTGCCTTATTTCTCACCTTTGTGTTCACTATGTATAACCTGTAAAGATTTGAAATTTTATCTTCCCTCTTATTAATATTTTTTGCCTTCAGTTGGAAGGCAAGATTAAAACACCATGCACATATTATAAATCTCATCCAGACTCTGTATTTAAGCAATTATTGATGTTATTATAGCACCATTGAATTCATTTTTGTTTGTTTCTTTGTGTTTTCCAATGTATTCTCTTCTTTAACTTCAGAGTCATTGTAACCAGTTGGCTCATACTTTATCTCCCTATCTCTACATGAATAATAACTATATAGTTAGCTAGACATGTCTTTAATTTGGTAGTCTATTCCTACTTTCTGAAAGCACAATTATGTCAGTTGTATCTGCTAAACAATGGGTGAAAGAAACTTCTTTAGGACGTACATTGCTTACCTTCAAGCATATAATGTAATTTATTAGAATTGATTTTTCCATTCAACCATGTGTTGTAATATACTAGAGACTAGTGTGTTATGAATGTACAACAAGTAATGTACTCTCCATTTTGATCTTTCTGTACACCTTTGTATATTATTATTTTTTGACATTACTGACCTTTATGTCACCAAAACTCTCTGAGAGAGTAATAATATGTTTGTATGAAAACCATTTATGCAACAGGATTTTTGGGTTCTAAAATTGGAATAATATCTCATTCTGCAGTAATATGATATGACCTATTATTTTCATTTCAAGATCTAATGCTTACCAATTCCAAATACATATTTTAACCATAACAAAGAGAAACAATATAATAACCAGAGAAACGGAAGAAAATAAACCCAATTTTTGGTATTTTTGTCATTTTAGTTATAAAATCTAGTTTAGCTTTTGTAGAGGCATCTGGAAAGTTATAAATGTGTTTTTCCCCTTAAACGTATCTGGAGTCTCAAATGTAAAAATAACTTACTTTAGTGTCACTGCTGCAATATATTAAGCGACTTTCTATATAAATATTGTCAATATTAAACTATCTCACATTCCTCTTATACTTACGTTTCACATGTGCTGAAATACACTGCCTTTCTTTTATTTACATTTATTATTTTTAGATAACTGTTAAATATTTGGTGTTCACCAAATTCATTGGTTGTCATTCTTTATATGTTTTATTCATTATACAGTGAGACAATATAGTTTTATAATATCGGTTAGTAAATTCTATAGCAAAACTCTCTTGAAAATAGATAATGTATTTTGTCTAATTCAAAATGACATCAATAATGACAGTGATAGTATAGCAATAATCAAACATTATTATAGTATAAATGGGTGAATTATTTTTCCAAAGAAAAAAATTTATGGTCACATTCAAATAATTAATAAACTTTTCTATTAATTCTTTCAAAAGCCATCCAGTTTATGCATGAGCAAAACTTACTTGCTTCCATGGTCAGGTTATGCTTGTGTCTAAAATAATAGGTGAATAATTCAGGTAATATGCCGTAATTCTGCCTGATCATCTACATAAAAAAGCATACAAAATGTATCCACAGAACTCATACTTGACCTACTTATATATATTTTTGAATATGCCTCAAAAACTTCAAGAAATAAACTAATTCAACAATAGATAATGGAAGTGGAGAAAGAAACCTGAGACAGAGAAACAGTAAAGAAAGCTACTTTAGCTCAATTGAGAATAAGTGGATAAAATATATTTCAGATATGACAGAATTGCACTTAAAGGAAATAAAAAGTAAATCTATGAATTCATAAATACTTGTTGTGCCCATTTTGTTGAAAGGTCTGATATATCCTCTACATTTTACTTTGTTTTGTTTTGGTTTTGGTTTTGGTTTTGGTTGTAATGGCTTGTGCAAATGTGTAAATAGATATTAAAATCTTGAGGAAAAGATGAAAGGAAAGGCTTCAAAATATTTTCCCTTTCTTAAAATGCAAACTTAATAAGATAGCAGCTATTGCCTAAATAATTTCCTATTTTGAGTTTAAAGTATACTGCATATATTTAGATTTAATCAATGTTTATGCCAGTACAGCAATGAAACTTTTTTTTTCATTCTTCTTTTAATTCCACAATGATTCCTTGTCCATCGTTGTGGATACTTTTTATGACATATTCTCTGAGTTATTAAAATATTTGACATATTTGACAGTAAATGCTTGCCAAGATGTGGGATGAGAAGCCTTATTCACTCCTGGTGGGAGTTTAAATTAGTACTGATAGTATGAAAATAAATATGAACATGTCTTGAAAAATTAAAAACATCATTTTATTTCTGGTGCATGAATTGGCTTTTCGGAGCTCCTTCCCTATGTGGGATACCTTGTTCAGTCTTGATGCAGTGGGGAGGGACTTGGCCCTGCCTCACCTCAATATGCCAGGCTTAGTTGACTCCCCATGAAAGGCTTTACCTTCTCCGAGGAGGGAATAGTGGGTAGGGAAAAAGGAGCAAGGGAGAGAGAGGAAACTGTGGTTTGGATGTAAAATGATTAAAAAATAAGAAAGAGAGAAATAAAAATAACACTTCAATGTGATGCAGTTGTATCACATCTAGGCGTGTATTCAGCAGTCAGTCAGTTAAATGAGTATTGCCCCCATGTGCTCATGGATTTGAATATTTAGTCACCAAGTGGTACTATTTGAAAGATTTAGAAGGTGTGACATTGTTGGAGGCATTTTGTCACTGTAGTTTCAAATTTCAAAAGCCTATTCCAAGCCCAGATTTTCCCTCTTCCTACAGCCTTGAGTTTAGATGCAGAATGCTCAGCTTTCTGCATTGAAAGAGGGGCACAAGTTCCATCTGCAGCCAAGTTGCTTGCTTTGGATATAAAGTCAAGGAAACAAGAAAGAGGTTGTAAAATTTGCCTCAATGACTAATTGCCATGGTTGCAGGAAACAAACCTAAAAATAGTTGGAAAGTGGATGAATATTTTGACATCAATTATGGAGTTATAGAGTTTTGAGTTTGGCCATTGGGATTTTGGTTTTGATTTGATCTTGTTTTTCTTCTCAATGATCCCCTTTCTCCCTTTAGTAATGGAAATACATATTCTGTGTATTGTATATTGTAAATATATGATCTGGCTTTTACTTTAATGTTGTAAGAGTTACTGCTAAGAGACTACTTCAAATCTCAGGAGAAACTTTGAACATTGGGATTCTACATAATATTCAAACTGTGGCAGACTATGGGCACCTTTGAGGTTGAACTAGCATCATTTTGCATTATGATGTAGGGAAAAGTCAAAGGTTCCTGGGCAAGGGATATGGTGGCTTGAATGACAGTGGTCCCAAGGGCTTTTAGATTGAATGTGTGGTTAGCAGGTAGTGGGAGTATTTGAAAGGATTGGGAAGTATAGCCTTGTTGGAGCAAGTGTGTCACTGGAGGTGGGCTCTCAAGTTTCAAAAGCCTTTGCCAAGCCCAAAGTCTCTCTTTTTCTTCTGCCTGCAGACTCAGATGTACAACTCTCAGCTACTTCCCCAGCACTGTGTCTACCTGCATGCAGTCATGCTCCCTACCATGATGACGATGGACTAAAACTGAAACTGTAGGCAAGGACCAATAAAAAATTTTCCTTTACAAGAGTTGCCATGGTCATAGTGCCTCTTTACAGAAGAACACTGACTAAGAAATCACGCAAAGATTTTATAATTTATGAAATATTTATATATACATCCAAGTTTATTGTTGAATTAACAATAACAAGAAATGGAAACATGTTGGGTACAGCTCAACTCGCCTGTCCTTTCCGGAGAAGAGGAGTGTGGATTGAGGAAAGAAATAGACAGGAGATAGAGTCAGGAGAGCTTCCAGTGAATACTGTAACAGATGCCCTGAGTTTATTGCTCACAATCCTTATATACCTGAATCAAAAGGGGAGGGCACAAGAACTCCATGATACAAAGAGCAAGCAAGTGTAACTACCTCCTTTCATCTCAAAACACCTGTTACCATGCCCTAAGTCAAACACCCTGTTGTCTGGCTTTGAGAAGCAAATCATCCAGTAGTCACACCTTTGGACAAACATCCTGTTGTCTGTCCTTGAGGAGGAAAAATAGGTTTGAACTTTCTGACCTTTAGTCAAGATGGAAAGGATCGAAAACTTGGAGCCCTCACAGAAACAGATAAGAATCCAAAGAAGCTGAAGGAATGGTCATGAAAATTTTGGGACTATTTATTTGTTGAGATGATTAAAATAAAGTAAATACGGGCTCATATATTTACCAAAATTGTAATTCCAGTCAACAACTGGAATTACAACAATATTAGAAGTCAGTATACTTTTTTTCTGAAGCCTAACAACAAACACATTTGACGATTTCAAGCACTTGAGAGTATTTGGAGAACTTATGCTCACAAACGCTGCTTATGGTATGAAAAAGGTTACATTTATTTATGGAAAAGAATAAGAATTTAATCATAAAAGGAACACATACCCACAGATAAGCAATATTACCTCTAGGTGTTTTGCCTATAAAATGCAAGTACATTTGTGGTCATCTAAATAACTTCATTCACAGGAGCTCCATATGGGTAGAATAAAAATGTCTGTCAACTTATGTCTGCATTAAAAAAGTAAAATATGTGGAAAAGGTGGGATACTTCCTAAGAGGAAAATGAACAAGTTGTAAGTATAAATAACACAGAAAGTGCATTTTCAAAAGATAAACTGAGTGAAATTATCAAGATCCAATATATTGAATACAGTATAATTTCATTAATATGATATTCTAAAAAGAAAGACACATGAAAAATAGAACTTTAAATTGAGAGCATCTCAGTATTTATCAATGTGCAGGACTCACAGGGAGAATACTAAGTGCAATGGATCCTGGAGAAAAGCTTTCCATTGACATGGGAATATTGGATACAACAAATGTTCAGTGATTGCTTTACTATCAGAATTTATAAAACATATAAAAATATATGCTTAAAGTGGTTGATTTTTCTTACAATGAACTTGTTGGCATTTAAATAAGAAACATAATAAATCATTATTCTTTAATGTTGCTTAATTTACATTTCTACTTGGGATCTGGAAATTGAGCTCTGGTTCTCACAATTATGAATGAAGTCATTGCCCCGGACTTGGTATAGTTCATGTTTATGCTTATATTAAAGAAAAAAATCAATAAATCTATGCTATCTCAACCAAGTCTTTTGTCTGTGCTTTGGAATACTAGTGAACATTACCAAAACTAAGATATTTTTCTAACATTAGGGATTGCATAATGAAAAAATGATGCCTTTTTCTCCAAAACCCCAAAAGAAAACTGAAAAATCTATTAAAAATCCCTACTATTGGAAATTATATGAATGATTAAAGGTTTGTTAAAAAGTAATTTTGCTCCTTAGTTAGAGCATTAGATTTCATATATCTCTAACCTAAGAAACTTGTAGCATCCTTTTATAATATTCTGTGCTTCCTATTGTCTGCAAACTAACCTTCACAATTGGAGTGCTTTGGAAAAATCACAACTCTGTATTTGAGCAATAATGATCAGAGCAGTAAATATTTAGAAAGGGAAATTTTGTCATATTCTGTGGGTATGCTGTTGAAGAGGCCAAGATAAGCAATAGATATAAGAAGAAATTAAAGGGCCAACCCCAAATCATAGGAACTAGAACTGCAATGATATATTCTTATAAAGCAAAATATTTTATTGGGGCTTGCCTACAGTTTCAGTTTTAGTCCATTGTCATCATGGAATGTCCCTGTACCATGTGAACAACATAAATTTGTAAAAATTAAGAGAGAGAAGACAAGCTTCTTGACTTCAACTTCACACCAAATTCAGCACCATAATTTCATCAGTGTATTAATAATTTCAAACAATTTTATATTCCAAATAGCATCACATTGAATAAAATGTTACTAAATCACTTATTGGAAGTACAGTGTTATATCGTTGCATGTATTCTTTTGCTGGCAGAAATGTGAAGACTTGGAAATTAATAATTACTTCCATTTACATAATAGAATTTAGATTAACAAAGTCGTTTACTAACTTCTGTCATGCCAAATGTGTCATGTTATATTTTTAAAACAAGCCGGTGTGGGAGAGATATCAGACTAAATTATAACTATCTTCTTTGAGTAAAAAGATTCAATATATGAATAACAAAGGAACACATTTGATACTTTGATAATAAATGAGGCAGATCACTTTATTCACTGGATGACTCCTGACTCTATCTGTTGTCTCTTGTCTGTTTCTTTCTTAATCCACACTCTCCTCCTCTAGAAAGTATGGACCCATCGGGCCAGACCTAACATACGGTTTCCTTTCTCTCTACTTCTCCTAGTTTCTTCCAAACTTCCCTGTTAGCCATGGTCACTCCTTGTTTGTCCTCAGTGGAAAACAAACAGGATTCTATGGAATAATAATAAAATAAAATATAATAACATAGAACAAAAACATGTTGGAGTTAGGCAATACTAACAAACAGAAGAAAGAGAGCCCCAAAGAGGGTACAAGAATGAGAGAATCAATCTTTTGCACATGACTTTTCATAGGCCTACCACATTATTTTTATAAACTCTTCTGTGAGGAAAATCTAGGCTGTTACCAATCATAGTTGATCAAATATCTCTGGGATCGGAGGAAGCATCTTTTATGTATGTGCTTAAGAGTAGTATAGCTAGATCTTGGAAGAATCAATTATCTTCTTCTTGAGGAAATGCCATATTTGCTGTATAAGGTTTTACTCCCAACTACAATGGATGACAGTTCTCCATACTCCATATTTACCCAGCATTAGCTGCCTCATAGCCATTTGGACACATGTAAGATCGAATCTAAAGGTAGTTTTGATTTGCATTTCCTAGATGGCCAAGAATGTTGAACATTTCTTTCTCAGCTTCGTAGCCATTTGAGGTTCCTCTGGAGAATTATCTGCTTAGTTCTATGTTCCTTTTGTCAATTGATTTATTTTTTATATCTCATTTTAGTAGTTCTTTATATATTTTGGATATGTTCCAATCTGTTTAATGTTCTGATATTTTCTTGTACCTTGATAGGCATCTCCTTCTTTAGGTTAGGAAAATTTTCTTCTTTGATTTTGTTGAAAATATTTTCTCTTTGACCTGCATTTCTTTTCCATTCTCTCTTTGTATTTCTATATTTGGTCTTTTCACAGTGTCCCAGATTCCCTAGTGCTAGGGGTGTTTTAGAGTCAATATTTTCTTTTACCATGGTGTACATTTTTTCTAATGTCTCTTCAATGTCTAAGATCTCTCCTCCACTTCTTATAGTCAGTTGGTGAGAATTTCCTGCGAGTTTCCTGTTTAAGATCCTAAATTTTTCATTTGCAGAATTCCCTCAGGTTTTTTTCTGTCATCTTTCTATTTCAGGTCTCAGTTTGTTTTATACATTTCATTCCATTCCACTGTTTATGTTTTCATAGATTTTTTCTTCATATTGTCTTTAAGGACCTTTATCCTATCCATGAAGTTTGTTTTACTAATGGGCTATTATGAAAGGTTTGCTTAGATCTCATGGAGATACATTATCTTGGCAGTAATAGGTTCTGCCTTTATTCTTATGTCTAGGTATCTTGGATTGGAAAAATTGTAACTGTAGGTACTAATATCTGGCTTTATATTTTTTGGGTGAGTGTTTGCTTCTGTTGCCCTCACTCATTCTTCAGAGAGTATGCTAACTGTGTATTGCTTGGTAGTAAAATCTTCCTGTAATGGCACATTTGGCTACTCGGAGATGCAAGTAAATATGTATCTGCAGAATGATGTCTGAGACTTAGGAGAGGATATGGGTTAAGGTTGGTGTAAGGAAGAAAAGCAGTGTATTTTGACCAGGATGTGCTTAGTTAGTCATGTGGGAATGGGTACAGGGAGTAAGGATAGTAAAATGCTGGAGTTCTGCTACAGTGCTGGGGATTAGATTGGGAAATTGGAGTTGGAGGAATAGGAGGAGATGTGAGAAACTTTAGTTATCTTACCTTCTTTGGCAGGGGTGACTGCTGGAGTGTGGGGGGGCTGAGATAGAGCAAAGAATGGAGGGAAACTAGAAAGGGAAGATCTGTGGGCCCTCTTCATGTTGTGCTGTAGCCTGAAACCAAGCAGAAGCTCCTGATCCAAGCTCTCACAGACATTAGGAAGCAAAGAAACTAGCTTGACAGTGTTTCTGATAACTGCAGATACACAGTTGAGAAAGAGAGACATGGGAGGCTTTGGTGATACCCTACCCCAAACAAAGCTCCCCTCCCCAAGTAACAATTTAAACAGGAAGTCTTTGAGAAGATCATTTTTTTATTTTATTGATTTTTATTGAACTCTACATTTTTCTCTGCTCCCCTCCCTGCCTCTCTCCTTCCCCTTCAAACCTCCCCCACAATCCCCCTCCCCCACAGCATAGCTGGATATCAACATGTAGAAGAATGAAAATAGATCCATATCTATCACTAGGCACAAAAATCAAGTCCAAATGGATCAAAGACCTCAACATAAAGTCAACCACACTGAACCTTATAGAAAAAAACTCTTAAAAATTGTGGGAGGGCTGGGCAGTGGTGGTGCATGCCTTTAATCCCAGCACTCAGGAGATAGAGGCAGGTGGATCTCTGTGAATTTGAAGCCAACTTGGTCTACAGAGAGAGTTCCATGACAGATCTATACAGAGAAACCCTGTCTCAAAAACCAAAACAAACAAACAAGCAAACAAACAAATAAATAAATAAAATTGTGGTAGTATTCTGAGGGTGTCACTTTCCACATTACATGGTTTCCAAAAGAGGTGCAGGAGAGAATATTCATTTCTATTGAAGGGGAAGGCCAATGAGAGTTTGACCATGCTTTGGTGAGTTTATATAGGTAATAAAAGGTAACAAATATTAGATGTGTGTTTGTTGTTTTGTTGTTGGGGAAGAGGTCACAAAGGTTGGGGAATGGACAGAAAAAAACTGGGAAGCAAATGTGATAGGGCAGTATGATTGATCTCATTAAAGAATCAGTAAAAAATAATGTTGAACAAAGAATAAATTAACATCTAAAAAAGGAGTTTAGTTATTAATTTCTAAACATACTTCAACAGGAAATACGTCGAAGGAAAATATAATCTACCTCAGCACAATTTTTAAAATTATGAAACTTATTTTGAGACTATAATGCAATTGCATTATTTCCTCATCTGTCTTTCTCTCACAACCCTCCTGTGCACCCCACATAGCCTGTTTTTCATTAAAGCTTGTTACACACAGTATAAACAGGTTCATACATATATATTCCTCAACACACACTGGAACCTAGAGAATAATGAGAGCAGAGGTTATAGGATGAGCAGAGCAATTGGTTGATTGATTTCCCAATAACAAGTGTTCAGCTCTGAGAACAAATACATATAAGTGGTATTACGGAGAAATATGTTGCGCATAGCTCTAGTATGAAGATCCAGAATTTAAAATAAAAGAAACAACAAAGCTGTGGAAGACTCAAAGTTACAAATACAATGCAAAAAAAATCTAAAAATCCTAAAGTATTTTAATACACGATACACATCAACTCCAGGTATGCTTTTCTTCACTTTGAATTATGATATATAAAGTGGATTTCCAGCAGCTGTGAGGATCTCAGCAGAACTGAAAATGCATTTTGGAAGAAAAATCTGTGGTAATTCTTATTAAGTTGATGATCATTACAGCATAATTCTACATGTATTTATTCAATGTATGAGCATATATACATACTAAATTAATAAAGTTAGCTATAATGATGTGTATGCACATAAAGAAATGCAATTTTTCTCTGAGATAAATAGAAACTATTATGGGATTAATCATTATTCATTCAGTTTTAATTATCAACACATAGTTATTTTAGAGTTGTACTCACATAACTTGGCAAATGAACTTTCTATAAAGTATAAGGGCATTATTATTTTACTTCTTTTGGTCTTTGGTGTGTGTGTGTGTGTGTGTGTGTGTGTGTGTGTGTGTGTGTGTGTTGGAATGGGGCTGTACTGAGAGAAATTGGAAATTTTTTTCATATATATACAATACTACTTACATAAAGAAGGTCTGTCATTTTTCTGTCTTTTTTGTTGTTGTTTTTAGTCTCAAATATATAAACCCATATTTGCAAACCAAGTAGGGGGTAGACAAAAAGGAAATTATTAGCACCTTGCTTCTGTAGTGGTATTATTAGAAATACTATTAGTTTAAATTAAAGCCCAGCATGGTACTTATGCATAATTTAAGCAAATGATTTAACAAACAAATTCTATCCAACTTATTATTATTTCATAACTAGTGAGACTGCTGCAAGACTATGAGTAAAGTATTTTATAAAGAACGTGAGCAGAAGCAGACAGAGGTGAGTATGCCAGGAAACTGGCTTTCTAAGAGAAAGACAGATGAAAGGTGAGACACGGCAATGGCTCTTTCAGTAGACCTTACATGTTTTAGTAAGAAAATAGAATTAAAAACATTTACAACAATGAAATTTTATATATCTTTCTGAATTTCTGTGTTTGTGAGACCCATTTAATGCTTTAAGTTTTTAAAGCAACCAAGAACACATATCTGGTGCTTTGATAATAGAAGCATTTTACATGTGAACTAAAATGACTGGCAGCTGGAACCACGCTTGATCAGCCAGTTGTTTAAACAATGGAACACTCTGGAATGGTGAAATGATTTTTTTCGAAAACCCTTATTTTTACAGAATAAATTGTATTCTGTGTATATTTTAGTTAATTGGATTAGCAGTAAAAAAGTTACATATGCCCATCTCTTTTCTTAATAACTTCATATTTTATCAACCATTGGAAACATAAAAAGAATTACCACTATATGAAATGTCAACTTTGATTCCTCTGCATCTTATTTTATCTGAATGTGGATATATTGGAATGATAATAAACTCTCTAAGATTCTCATCATAAGTCTTCTATACCAAGTTCCAGGTGATATCGTTGCTTTCTTTTTTGAAGATCTTCTTACATACTTACTGAGGGTTGTCCATGCCCATTTTGTAACTGAGATAAAAACAGATAGAATCTAACTCTATTAAGAACCCATTAGGAGTTAAACAAAACTAACAAAAGTGTATGTTTATATTGCACATTTTAGAGACTGTTCCTGATTGATGAAACAAAGGAGTGAAGAGCACTTTACAAATAAATGTGTTTGTGTGCATGCATGTGTGTGTATGTGTGTTTGCTGTTTGTGTGTGAGTTCATGTGTGTGTGTCGGGTGTGTGTGTATGCATGTGTGCATGTGTGTATGTGTGTGTATTGGGGGTGGTTCATCCAGAAAAAGGAATTCAAAATACATTGAAAGTTTTCTACAATGTGGCTACAGAAAGAGCAAATGGATTTATAGGAGTAGTACACTATAAAAGTAAAACTTAAAATATTTATTTTGCAAAACTAGGTTTTCATTAAGAAATAAATTAATTTTCGTGTTGCTCTTCACTGCACAGAGTTCTTTCAATACTGCTTGCACAAAGATTTTCTTCGAAATTTTTCCAATATAAATTAAGGTGCCCATCGATAGTTTTTCATACTCCATTACCCTGATTGAACAGCTAAATATGAGACAAGGAGTTAAGCAATTTAGGTTCAAAGTCAACTCATTTTTCAAGGTTCAGGTGAGATGCCATCACCTCTGCAGAGCTCTACTTAATATTTTATGCTAATGGAAGAATTAATCTCTTTCTTCTGATTGATCCAATATGTCTTAGTCATTAATGGTCTCTGAAGTGATGTTGTGAAACAATTTATCTCTGAATGCTGAGGTTTTTCAATATCAGTATTTTTTGCTAACTCATTAGTCTGTTGAGTGAGTAAAATTTCTGCTTGGAATCCTAAAGGTGACTCTGACTTACTTTGAATTTACTGTTTCCAGATTCTTCTGTGAATAGAACCTGAGACTAACATATTTTATGCCAGACCACAGCACCATAGTGCAATTACCTAAAACATCATAACATCTTTTAAAACTTTAGTTTGTTGTTTATAGCCTTTCAATCTTCCCAAATTTATGTAGCCAAAGGAAACCATAGCCAAGATCAATATTGATGATAGAAAAGAATATCATGATAATTTTCTGTCAAATGTAAGAAACTAAAAGTCTAATAATGGTATATATTTTACATTCATTGCAAAACTATTAATATATTTTAAACAACTGTTCAATTGTGCCCCTCCTAATATAAGAAATATATTAAAATTCATGTCTTCTAAATCCATAGAATCTATTGTGGAGTATATATTTAAATAATAATTTGGATAAAATTTCTTTGACTCATGAATAAAAAAAATTAAAAAAGAATTTGGATAATTAAGAGAGTGAATATTTCACTTAATTTTTGAATTATGAAAAGATATTAATTATCAATATAGCTGTGCAATTAAAAATGGCATGCATAAAAGGTACCTTGAATTCAAATCATATTTTATGAATTTTTACATATTCCTTTACAATTGTTTTTCAGATATTCCTCTTTGAATCATTTTCTTTTTGCCTATTGTACATCTATTTTAGTACCATAAAAGGGTCTACTGATTATTATATCCAGATTTATACCCAATTAAAAAAAATCATGATGCAATTGTGTTTTGGTTGTTGCTGCTTATGACATATTTTCTTAGCGACTGGATCTTTCTATTTCTG
The DNA here is from genome assembly GCF_982192425.1 of Myodes glareolus. Classification (NCBI taxonomy): domain Eukaryota; kingdom Metazoa; phylum Chordata; class Mammalia; order Rodentia; family Cricetidae; genus Myodes; species Myodes glareolus. Next base: position 11,702,918 of record NC_142044.1, read on the forward strand.
AAGACACCGATAACAAGGTAGGATTAAAACATGTGTGCTTTTCAGAGTTGACCACACGTTGAGGGTCTAATATGTATGGTGAGTCTAGAACAGGCTCCAAATGTTGAACAATGCCTGGTCTATTTCAAAGTTCATGGCTCCCTCAATATTAGCCTCTGTGCTTTATAGAAGTGCTCACATTCCACCTTTCCCATTAGGTTTGTAGTATTCTCGTGGGCTCAGAAAATCAGACAAAAAACATGTAAATATTTTAGTCAACATTGTGTGCTATTTTTCAGAAGAAAGTCCTTAGATCTTGAACCAACCATAATACTGGAAACATGATTGCCTAATGCTTACAAGTTATAAACACTGAAAAAGATTTTCAATATTTAGTGATGGTTTTGCATACTTTTGTCAATTAAAGTACTCTAATTATACAGCATTTAATATGGCTATTGGACATTATTGCTAAGTTTTGTGATTTTCCTAGAATTAACAGTGAAATATCCATATAAAATCTTTATATTTTTAATAATTAGGACAGTTTAATCCTTACCTTGTATGACATAAGCTTGTCTCTAAATTCCAGCTTACTACAAGGGACTAATTACAACCTTCTTGCATAATCCATCAGCAGTTAATTACTTTTTATACACACTGGGCTTTGATTTTTGTAATTAATTTTTAATACTCAGGATTTACATCGGAATATTTCTGAATATGATTTCCCATTTTATACAGCAAGTAACTACTAGAATCCATGACACCCTCATATGAATTTCAATCAGAGAAGCATAAAATAACTGTGCAATAAAGTAATTAAAAACTAATCCATAGGAAATGATACATAAACTAATAATGGAATAGATCATATTATCCTACTATTCCTGATCAATTCCAAGGTACATAAAGATTTTTGAACCCAAATCTGAGTATTTCAAGGACAAAACAAAAATCTGAGAATTGTTTAAATACATTATATCACTACAAAGCAAATGGAAAAGTAAGAGATGGTAATATAATTTATCATAATAAGGTAAGTCAACACCAAACATCTGTGTAGCTCAAAATAACCATGAGAGCACAAGAAAGACACACACACACACACACACACACACACACACACACACACAACCATATATAGATGTGGAGACAAACTTGCTCACATACACAGGAATTTCATTTAAAAAATTGGAGGTTATAATATGAATGCCAAGGACATGAACTGTATATAAAGAAAAGAAAAATAATTAAAATTAAAATATGGGGTGAAAAGAGACAGGAACACAGGTAGTGAGGAACTTAAAGAAGTATAGAGAAGAGAAATCATAGTCAGGATACATTGTGTAGAAATATTTTCAGTAAAATAAATAATGAATATATCAGATCAATAGGAAAGAAATTTCTTCATTGTTAAAACGCTTTTATTCTACATATCTTAGAAGATGATATTTTAACTATTGCCTTTTTTCTCTGCCAAAGAATAACAAAGATATCCCCAAGAAGCTAAGCCTTTATACATTCAACACAAACTCTGAGGGAGTATTGGAACCTGAACATTTTTTTTTTTTTTTAGAATAGGCAGCCCATATGTGGTGAATTCTTGGAACTTGTATATATTGGTTTTCATGATTTAAGTTGATGAGGACGACTGACCTGATCTCTTCCTCAGTTATACACAATTACTTCATGATTTAGGTCATGCTTTCTATCTCCAGACTCGAGTATTTATTCAATTTCACTTTATTTTATCATTAGCCATGTGAATATGTGTGTTGAGTGTGCACTTTAGAATGCAGGTCCTCACTAAGTACAGAGAGTGTTTCATCTCAGCCATCATTAGACTTGTTGGGAGCTGTGAACAACCCAAAGTCAGTGGCAGCAGATGAATTTGGCTCCTCTGCAAGAACAATGCATGCTCTTACCCACTGAGCAAAATCTCCTGTTTACTAACCAAAGGTTTTAAATAGGAAAAAAAAATAATTAGTTAGATTGACCAGTAGCTAAGTGACCAAAGGGGAATTTTAGATTATAGTATTAGAGCAATTTTGATGCAAAATTAAATACAATCATCGTTGACCATCTCAACAGTTCATTGGTTCAAATGCAAAGAATTTTCCAATATAAGTTCTGCCAACATATACATTTCTTCTGGATATGCTGCATTTGAACTTTGTTTCAATGCCATTTTTTTAGAATATAGTCTCAAGAACACATGCTAATAATTACTCTGATAATCTATGCATTAAACTCCATGAAATGCTTTTCTTAATAATTATACTACAATTTCAATTAATCCCAAAACAATTTTACTTTCCTAATGGTGTATTATTCTATTCTAGCCTACCCTCCCTTCAACAGTAACCAAATGAAAAACTTGACAGGTTGAGAGTAAGGGATAAATTAAGTTGTACATAAATATACTTTAGTATAATTTTCACATAATAACTAAATTCCAAATATAGGCTTAGTAGCTTTTAGCTCAACCAAATCATAATACATTGGAATTAATCAGTAGCCTTGTTAAAAGCACAATAATAATAATGTAAGATTCAAATTCAGAAATTTGGACAGGTACAAAGTTAATTGAATTTTCAACTTGTCTAAAAAGAATTATAAAAATTCTAAATATTTGTTTCCTGGAGGTACAGTCCATTGGCATCAGTGGGAGAGGTGAGCAGTGTTTGCTATGAAAATGCTACGTGAAATATTTGTCATTTTGAACTATGACTCTTCTGTGCTAATTTCTTCAGAGGTTATGTAAGTCGTAAAGCAGTGTAATAGCTTACTCTTGCTTCTGTATCTACTTAAATGATCATATGACATTTTTTCTAGAATGTGTCACTATTACTGTTTGTAATTCTTTGAGATATTCTTTGTACCTACAAGTTAAGTTCCACTAGTAAAGGTACATGATTTCTTTCTTCAGGTAGTTTTGTTCGAGAAATACCTCATTCTGTCTTTTTATTTTGTTTATTTACTGATTTATTTTCATTTCTATTTATCCTTCTCGTATATAATTCATCCTGACTGTAGTTTGCAATCCCTGCATTCTTCCTAGGGCCACCACCTACCTACGCTTTTCCCCTGATCCACTTCCTGTCTCAATAAGAAAAGAGCAGGCCTCCCAGGAAAATCAACTGAACAAGGTATAACATTAAGACCAGAAACAAATTCTCACATCAAGGTTAGATGTAGCAACTTAAAAGAAGAAAAAGCTCTGAAGAGAAGGCAAATATGTCAGAGATACACCCACTCCCACTGTTAGGAGTCTCCTTATATTCACCTTGACAACAACAACAACAACAAAACATACGTCAAAAAACCTAGCACAGACCCACTCATGCTCTGCTATTGTCATTTTCCTCTCTATGAACACCCACAAGCCCTGATTCGTTGACTCCATGGGCCTTAATTTCCTTATATCTTTGATCCATCTGATGCCACAGTTCCTCTTCCGCCTCTTCCTAGGGATTCCTTAAGCTCTAAGGGGAGAAATCCAGTGGAAATCTCCAACCTGGGCTCTCAATCCACCTACTATTTAGCTGTAGGTCTCAGCATCTGGTCTGCTTTGCCTCTGGAAGAAGATTATTTGATGACAAACGGACAAGTCACCAACATGTGAGCATAGAAAAATATCATATTTCATTGATATCTTTTTTTCCAACAGTGTTTGGTTCTGCCCTAGATGTCTTGGCTACCCAGAACCTGGTTCCTGGTCATCCCGGCAATGTCAGATATGAGTTCTCTCTCTTGGCATGAACTTCAAATTAGATCAATCATTGTTTGGTCACTCCCACATTGTTGTACCACCATTTTCCAAGCTTATTTGAATGCGGGACAAATTGTACATCAAAGTTTTGTGGCTGGGTTGGTTTCCCAGTTCCACCACTGGGAGCCTTACCTGGTTACACAATATGGATTGTTCAGGATCTCTATCCTCCATTACTAGTATCACTAGGTTCATTCTTTTAGATTCTAGGGAACTTCCACTGCACGAGGTTTCTACATACCTCCCCGCATTTCACTCCAAATCTAGGAGTCTCTCCCTGTACTTTCGCCCTCCTTATCTCTTGCCTAAACCACATCATACACATAATGCTAAGAGGCTAGGGACATAGTTTAGGAAGGTAGCTAAATTGGTAAGATGCTCGCCTTGAAAGTGAGAAGACTTGAGTTTGATCTCCAGAATTCTAGAATAATTTAAATGAAAGAAACCTCTCCATAAAAAAAAATGCCCATAAAACCTGGATGCAGGGAGTTTGCTTAATTAGTGCTTGATGTGGAGTGAACTCTGTCCTCGATGTATGGTACCATCTCTGGGCTTGTAATTCTAGATTCTGTAAAAAACCAAGCTGAGCAAGCCATGATGAGCAAGACAGTAAGCAGCCTCTCTGCTTGTGCAGATAGAGTCTGTATCAGCTCCTGCCTCCACGCTCCAGCTGACTTTAAGTTTCTACCATGATTTCTTTTAAGGGAGCCTGACTTGGGCTGTCTTTAAACCAAATAAACCCTCTCCTTCCCAAGTTCCTTTTAGTCATGCTGTATAATCACAGAATTGTATCCATAATTAAGATATCCATGTTAATTTTTAAGGAAGCATGCTAGGTTGTTATTGTAATCCCAGTTTGGTAAGGCAGATGTTTTAGTTTGGGATTCTGTGGCTGAAATAAAACACTAACCAAAGCCAACTTTGAAGGGTTTATTGGAATTATAGTTACAGACCATCAACAAGTAAAGCTAGGACAGAAATTCAAGGCAGAAACTGAAGCAGAGGCACTGGAGAACTTCTGCATAATGTATTTTTCTAGACTCACATTTTCCTGGTTTTCTTATGCAATCCAGACCCACTCACCTAGGGAAGGCATGACATACTCTAAACCTGTATGGTGTTTACCTCACAGAAGCTTTATAAATGAACACAATTCTTTGAAATACTTAAATATATTGCTTTCTCAGTCTCAACTTATGGCACATATAAAGATTTCAGCAAATCTCTTTGAGGTATTTATTTTTCCCTATGGATAAAACATCTGTTAGTAGTAATAGGAATCTCAATGTTAAGTAAAAGGTCTTACAATTTTTTGAATTTATTCTTTTCGATAAAAATAAATTTTCAACTGCATTTATGAACAATTTCCAATTGACACTACCTTTCCATCTTTTTTAACTCTCTACATAAGCTAGTTCAACAATGGACAGCTCCTCTTCTAAAGTTTTACTGTTCATCCTATTAAATAAACATCATAAAAAGTGGTACTGTGTTTATTGAACCCTGCTGACACAGAAGTCACATTCTGACAGAATTAGCATTCCTATTCTGGACATTTGAATACACATACAAAGCAAACTTTAAAATCATTTACATGAAAGGCAAAACTAAAATGTTAGGAACACTACTGATATTCTGTTAAATATTTCAGATTCAGAAGAGGTAACTTTTGCACGTCTATAAAATCATGTGTAAGAAAACCTCACAAATGTTTATCTCAAACGAAAAAGCAAGCATAATTCATACAAGAAAAAAGCAAAAGGAAACCTAATGCACAAATGAATACTCCTTATTTTCGGGAACTCTGCACAATATATTGATATTTCCAGTAAACTCTGTCTAGGTGTATTAAATAGTTCACAAAATGTCAGGCTTTGTACCTTCTCTGTAATATCTAGGTAGTAAATTTGAATCCCCTTCAATTATATAGAACTGATGCAAGTGATATATATCATACAAAATGGTACGCATTTTTACCTGCATTCTAAGCTTTTCTTTTCTAGCTGTCATTCCTCTGCTTTTTACACCTAAGGTTCTTCCTTTCTCATTAAGATTCATTCTGTGCTCCTGGTTCATTTCTAACTTTCCACTGCCTTCTTTCACAGTAGAAGATCGCCACTGTCTTTCAGTAGAGCCATATTTTGAAATCATTGTTTTGTACTTGTACCAATATAACATGTTCAAACAGATTGCTTCTGCTTTCTTAGGGTTTTATTGAAATCATGAGTGTAGGAGACACATTTTTGTGATTGTCATTTCAACATCTAGCACCAGTTTACTTTTCGGTTGATTTCACTTCAAACTAAAATAAACCTGTGCATGTATATTGATTTAGTCAGTAGCACTATACCCACTACTAAAAGATGTGTACACAAAAAAACAGTTGCATTCAGTAAGCATGAAAATCAAAAGTTTCTTCATTGCTAAAATTAGTTTGCATATCAGTTGATAACATTTCTGTGTAGTAAACATTTTACTAATGTTAAGGTTCCTCATTATAGTTTGCTAAGCTGATTGTAATTTTACAGATTTTTTTTCATTTCATTACCTGCTTAATCAAGAAAGTAGAAATCCATTCACTTCTTAAACATATTGCATCAGTATTTACATGGCATTTTGATAGGATGATGAACACTGGAATTTATACCAAACATATTTTTTGAAATAAAGCAGTATGTTCATAGTTCTTTTGAACTTAATTATAAATGAATTTAATTTCAACTCTAATAATCTTCAGTAAATGATTTATTATAGCTTCTAAAGCACACCCTTTCCATTGGCATAATAATTTTCCAGTTCATTGCCATTATTAGAAGATGGCATAAAAGCTCAGATCATTTAAATACCTTCTTGTTACTAATAATTCTTTGCCACTCTTACTATGTATCCAAAATATTTAATGAAGTTTTCTTTCATCACTTCAATTTTTAAACATTTTATTATTTCAGGGCATGCCATGAACATTATTGTAAAAGAAGTTATTTTAATGAATGAAAATGTTTTTTTTAAATATGAAGATAAACAAAAGATAAGTAGATGGAGAGATAAAAATTTAAATTTGGTTGGAACAATTCTGAGTATTTTGCATGCATAAATACATTGAAACATATATCATGGACTTTGATTTTGGCAGATTAAAACCCAAACAGGCACAATAGCTTGCCTTGAAATATGCTGGCATAAGAAACAATAAGTTGTTGGCACTTTAACTTCAATAAGAGATTTGTTTTTCTTTGCAACTTGCTTGTCAATCCCCACATATTCACAATGTCAGCCTATTATTAGAAAGACAGACTCTTATATGATATGTAAGACAATTGTCTCACAAAATAACAGTTGATTGTCTCATTAAATGTAATCTTTTTATGCTCACAGTGATCCTTGATTGCTAAATGTTCCTGCTACCTACCTTTAACTATATCTGTGAAAAATATTTGCTACATATGAACATATAGGTACACCACATGGGTATAGATCCAAGAAATATTTGTAAATACCTCTTGAGAAATAGTTTAGATCAGAAGAATTTTTAGTGTTGAAAGAAATGTGGGATAATAAAGACAAACCTAGAAGAATTACAACTACAAAGTGATTATAATCCATTTTTCTTCAACAATTGATTAAAGAATTTTATGAATTTTAAACAATAGGATAGAAAGAAGTGTTAGATATAGTTCCTAGTAAATAAGACCTTAGCAAATGCTCACTGGCTTCTAGTCATTTGGTATTAATAGATGAACAAAAAAGTGTTTTATGCTAGATAAATAAGCATTTCTCACCCTGTTACATTTCAGGAGCTGGAAGCCTGCTTTTAGGAAAGAACCTCAATGATCAATTCCATGTTCAACTGAAATTAGAAAAATTATATCTATTCTAGTAAAGATTTAATTTCTCTTATCAGGTATAGAAAAACTTATAATGAAAAATGCTTCCATTTAATCCTGATTTGCCAGAAAGCAAGCCACTAAGTCTATTTATTATGACTACCAGAAAAAGCAGAACAATTTCATTTATATTCTGCCTTTTAGATTATTTAAGTTGGTTTCTGTTTCATTTTGAAAATAATTTAGTGAATTATAAATCTACAATAAACTGGACATGATAAAAATATATGTGGAATCTATTGATGATTAATCTGTCTTCTTAGCTTTCTAGAAGAACATGTTTACAATTGCTGTTATTTCTTCTTCATAAGTTTTCTAGAATTCTCTGGTGAAGCTGGTAGTACTTGAATTTCTATTTCATTGGCAAGATGTAAAATTTATTCAGTGGGTTTATAGTATTACAATTTATTCTTTACTTACTGAATAAATTTTCATTCAGTCTTTCAAAGGCAGTTCCATTCCATTAACTTGGTGAATTTATTGGCATACAGTTGTTCTCAGTAATCCTTTTTCAGGAAGTGTGGACTGTGGAGTGATTTAGCTTCTCTCCCTGCACAGGCTCTTCCTCCACATCCATCTCCTTTTGTCAGCATCAATCTAGCAACTTTAACAAATGCTATTAATGCCTCCACACCCAGGGTTTTTCTTATTATTTCTTAGTATTCTATTTCAGAAATATTTCCTCAGTTGTTTGTTTTCATCAATTTCACATATTTTCTTTTCCAATAAAGAATGCATGTTTATCTGATACTATACTTTTTGTGTTATATTTTAGATTTTATATATTTTGAATTATTTTTTAGCTGTACACTATTTAATTATGCTATAGCTTTATTTCATTAACTGAATAGTATTTTTCTTTTTTGTTACATGGTGCATCTCTACATATGTATACACTTTACAGGTGACATGTTTTTACAAATATTTTACCTTACATGAGATAGACTTCTTCTAGAAGATAAAGAATGACTGTGGTTTTGGCTTCTCCAAAGTTGCAAACTTATCATCTGAAAATGAATTGCTAAACTCCAGCTACTCTAGTCAAAGCAATGCATTTATTGCTTTAGGTATGTCTGTGTTCAAAGATCTTACTTATTCTTTATTTCCAAATCACATTATCTTCATACTTTTTTAAAATTCTCAGAATTGCATTTTTGAAAACCTTGTTCATGTTAAATTCAGCATGAGTTAGCCATTGTATTATTGGATTCATTTCCAAAGCTGTTAATGTCTATATGAAAAACACTCTGGCTACATTTTATAGTGCCAGAAGGTGCCATGCTAGCTGCTGATATACGAAAAAAAAAAAATCATCAGTTTTACCTGGCTGTGAAACTATAAACTATAATATCTATCTTTCTGTCAATATGTGTCCACTGATGCAAGGATGGCTCAACTCTTATGGGTGGAACAAATCTCTCTAGGATTGGATTTAAGGCCTGGTCTATAACAGAAAATGTCTGATACTGGAATACTTTCCAAAATTCACTGCTGAAGAGGTCTTATACCACAGTGGCGAGATTACTAGTATTGTTTAGATAAATTTTCATGCTACAAAGCTGCGTTTTATATTTTTACCTTTGAGAAAATGTTACTGGAGGCCTTATTCAAAGAAGCTTTTCTTTGTAATAAATGGTGCTGAAATCAGAGAGGCTGGCTGATCAAGGTCCTGAGAATCAGTCAAGGGTGAGTATTCAGCCTCGAGCTAGGGTTACACTCTCTGCGTAAAGTTCAAAGAACGTTACCATAGAGGGCAGGAAAGAATTTAAGCGCTGGAAGATAAGAAAAAGCACTGTGAAATGCAGTCTTCTAGGCCAGGAATAGGCAACACATTCATGATCCACAGCAGCTGTGACTGCTTAAGTGACTCGACACAGTCAGTTGTGCATCTGAGAGAAAGTTAATGGTCCTTTCCACAGCCTACCCCTTTCTGCTGAATGATGGAATATTGAAAAGCTACAATCACTCTTTTATAATCAGTACACCCATGGAGGAAGCCTGCAGCTTCTAATGGACACTTCCAATCTTATTGTCACAAAGATGATTCTGGTTACTGTTAGTGATTAAAAAATAAAAAAAAAACATAAAAAACCAATGAAGAAAAAGCAGGAATACTGGAAAGGATCTTGTAAGGGAAGGAGGGTAGTTAACAGTGACGGAAACAGAGAGTAGAACATTACAGTGATCAGAAATCACTTGTATTTTTTTATTGATTTTTATTGCATTCTACATTTTTCTCTGCTCCCCTCCCAGTATTTCCCCTCCCTTTCAACCCTCCCCCAAAGCCCCCATGCTCCCAATTTACTCAGAGATCTCGTCTTTTTCTACTTCCCATGTAGATTAGATCTATGTATGTCAAAAATGAGGACCCTATGAGAGACATACATAGAAATCACTTGTATTATATGAGGAAATGCACTTTATTTAAGTGGGGGTTGCCCAAAGCACTTATTTCTTCATAGTCTTTGGGCAACAATAAGTCTTGAAACACTTAACTCTTGAAGCATTTGGTATAGTAACTGGACCAGCACTTACTCACATCCCTCAGCCCTTATCCTGTTGCAGTGCATACATTCAAATGCAACTCCTACCAGGGATGTGGGTAGGAAAACTGCATATCTTCATCTATTTCTCTTCCACTCTAAATACAATTCCCCTGTTTTGGAACACAATCCCTGCTTCAACCTGCATTGATTCCAATATTCTCATCTCCAGTGGATCAGACAGCTCTTCCCAGCTAAACCTCCTTCCCTACACCCATTGCTTTCTTCTATACCACAAACTCAGCTGGCATTCCCTGGAAACCCACAAGACACTCTGACCACGGAAGCAGGTAGGCTAACTACTGAGCTTTACCTCTTTCTCCATTGTTCCAAGACCAATCTCCCAGACCTGCATCATCATCAGATCTGTGGTAGGCCTTCTGGAGTAGCTTCTGATTTCATACACTGGCCCCAGTCCCAGAGGGCTAAGAAGATCATCATTGAACAGCCAGATTTCCTCCCTCCTGTGAATATACTCAGCACCGCCCCCCGCCAGTGTGTACCCACTCCTAAGTGTCTGTTCCCAATACCCAGAAACACATTTTAATTGGGATCCTAATTGTTCACACCTAACAAGACCAGAAATATTTTTCGAACGCAACACACAACCACTACATTCTTCTAAAAAACTAAAGAGGAAACAGAAACCGAGAAACAAAATACACGTACAGCAAAGGCAAAACCAGATATTAAGACCTAGATTTACAATCTTACTGATGTAAGATGCACAGACACCAACATAAAAACAAAGTCAACATAAAAGCCAGCTTAAAAAGCCCACTAACCTTACGGCAGTTGTCCAAGAGTATTCCAATGCAGCTCAAACACACACACACAAAAATACTTCAAAACACCCTTTAAGAATGTGATAGAAGTCCGGGAAAAGGAAATGACTAAATCACTTAAAGAAGTCTCTGTAACTACGAACAACCAATGGAAAAATGTATAAAACTAGTCAAGACCTAAAAGTGGAAATTTAATCAATAAATAACGCTTAATCTGAGCAAAATATGGAATGTAAAATTTAAGAACTCAAACAGGAAAGAGAGGGGCTTGCCTTACCATCAGAAATAGAAAAAAATTATCTCATACCTTGAAGACATGATAGAAGAAATGGATATAATAGTCAAACAAAATGCTAATTCATAGAAAATATCCAGGAAATATGTGACATTATAAAACAGTTAAAAAGTAAGAATAAAAGAAATAGAGGATGGAGAATAAACCAAGCTCAAAAGCACAGAAAATATTTTCAACTAAATATTAAGAGAAATTCTCCCTAACTAAAGAAAAGATTTGCCCATCATAATACAAAAGCATACAGAACACCAAACAGACTGGACCTAAAAGGAAATTCCTGTCACATATTAGTGAATTCACTGAATGTACAAAACAAGGAAAGACTACGTAAAGTGTCAAGGGAAAAAGATCAAGTAACATGGAAAGGAATTTGAATTACTTCTGACTTCTCAGTAGGGACTGTAAGAGTCAGAAGGGTCTCAATGATGTTCCATAAGCTACATAACAGACCACAGATGCCAGCATAGACTATAATACCCAGGAATATATTCAGTCTCCAAGGTGGAGAGAATAAAACATTCCGTGATAAAATCAAGTTTAATAAACAGCTATCCAGCATCTATCTACAAATCTAGCCTTAAAGAAGTTACTAGAGAAAAAACCCAACCTAAGGCAGTTAGCTCCAACCAAGGAAACACAGAATTAATAATCTCAGACAAGAAAATCAAAAGAGGAGAAGCGCACACAGAGACACCACACACACACACACACACACACAGAAAGAGAGACAGACAGAGAGAGAAACAGAGAGAGAGAAAGACAGAGAGAATAATAACAGTAATCAATACTGTTCACTTATATCTATCAATATCAATGGTCTGAATTTCAGAATAAAAAGGCAAACTAGCAAAATGGATGTGAAAACAGAATCTATTTTGTTGAATCCAAGAAACATACATTAAACGTCAAAGATAGAAATCACCTCAGGAAAAATGGATGGAAAAAATTTCAAAGAAAACCAAATGGAATAGTATGGACACTTAGATCTCAGACAAATTAGAAAAAAAAATAATTTTACTAATCAGAAGGAAAAGTCCACCAAGAGAAAATTGAATTCTGACCATTTATACATCAAACACAAGGGTAACCACATTTGTAATAGAAACACAACTACTGCTTAAATTGCATATTGACCCTCACACAATGAGAGCAGGATACTTCAGTACCCCATCATCATTAATACAGAGGTCATTCAAACCAAAACTAAGCAGAGAAATTCTGGAGCTAGCATGTGATAAACCAAATGGCTACAACAGACAATTATGGAGTATTACACCCTAACGCATAGGAATATACCCACTTTTCAGCACCTCATGGTACTTTCTCTAAAACTGACACAAAGAAAGTCTCAATAGACAAAGGAGAAATTAAATAACACCCAGTATCATATCAGTTCATCACAGATTAATACTGGGTATCATCAACAACGGAAACAACAGAAAGATTACAAACTCACGGAAACTGAGCAATTTTCCTGAATAAAAAATGGATTTTAAAAAAGTAAATATATAAATCAAAGACTTTCCAGAACAGGATGAAATGAATAAATAGCATTTCCAAACTTATGGAACACAGATAAGGGGGTTCTAAGGGGAAAGAACCAGAGCATGAATACCTCTATAAAAATATTGGAGAGATCGCATATTGGTTAGTAACTTAACATCACATGTGAAAGCTATATAACAAACAAAAAGGCATAGTTGACAAAAAATAATAAAACTCAAAGAGGAATCAATATAGCAGAAACAAAATTACAGAGAATCAATGAAAGAAATAGCTGGTGACAATCTGTGAAATTGACAAACTCGTATTCAAATTAGAATGCAGAAAAAGAATGTACTAACTAACAAAAATTAGAAGTTAAAAAGGAGACATATTGCCTGAGTCCAGCTCTGGTGGAGTTCATGTCCCAAAAAGGAGGTGTGGAATGACTGAGGGAAGGGTGGAGGAGACTGAGACTCTCTGAGAGTGAGGTGTGTTGGCTACCACTGTAATGAAAACAGGGTACACCTTTTATATTCTATAATTGAACAGTAGTTTAGCCACAGGCAAGATTGAAAGCAGACTGGATGCATTTTTCCTGAGACAAAAGTGATAAGTTCAGCAAATATCTAAATGCCTGTTCTTCTCAAAGATTCAGTAACTCTACCTGAAAGGCTCCCTCGTGGGCGTCTTCCCTCGGGAAGGACCCCGTGCCCAGAGACCAGTCGAAAACACGCAGCCGGATGCAAACAGCAGAAGGTTTATTGGTGGATACGCAGGTACCTGGGCGACAAGTCTCTCGAAGAGCTTGCGCGCCTGCAGGCTGGGGATGAGGGGTTTTTATAGGGGAGCAAAAGCGCGGGTACAGAAGCAGAAAAGCTTTCATTTCATTGGTCAGTTCAAATAAGGCTAAGCTGAGTGGCACATTCCTGACCTTTTATCTAAATACCAAGGAGGGGGTTGTCCAGACCCACCTGGAGGGGGTTGTGCTACCTGTTTTTCTTATCTCTTCCTGCCTTCCTAGCTTGGCTGGCGATTTGCACAGCCCCTGACTTGTGACGAGCCTCGCTTTCTACGTGACTCAGGCCTCGCAATCTTCTCTTTCTTTGTTCCTATGACCAATCCATCCTGTCTCGCAGCCAGATAAGGCTGTCTTTGCTCAGGTGTCTTTGCTCAGCATCCCGGCCTTTAATGAAGCTTGCTATCTGAAAACCTTTGCAGAGCGTTATAACTGTGGTTAAAGTTAAAACCACAGTTTTAACTGTGACCCCAATGAAGTTGGGGTCCTTCATTCCCTCATTTTTTTTTCTAGTGCCTAGTTCTAATCATAGAACTAGATTTCAGTATCTTCTTGACCTTAAAGCACTGTATTGGGGGTGTAACATCAAAATCTGAACAGCACTTGTTCTTTTTCTAATAAAGTTAACATCAGTAGCAGAAGCAAAATTAGGAGTGGTCCCATAAGGGAGGATATCAAAATAGTCATCCAGGGAGATCTATTCGCATAATCCTCCATCCTTTAAGAATAACAAATCTAATCCCCTTCTGTAAGATCATTTTGAGAGGGAAGTCAATGACTCTTCGAGTTTGGAACCAGATTGTTCTAAAGCCCTCAAATCTTAATACATTGAAGTACTGAGGGGCCTGTATTAGGGCAGCAGTACCTGCCCCAACATCGGCAGCTTCTCTAAGGCCCAGGATTACTGCTAGTGTCAGAGAAATGGGTTCTCTATCAAATTCATACCAGTTGTGCAAACACACAGTAATCTTTGGTATCATCAAAAATTAACATTGACATGCAAAGCATCAAATCTGTACTACAAACCCATCATCTATCTAAACCAGGAACCAAGTACCAGGTGTCAGGAGTCTTAGGGCCCTTAGAGTCTCATTATATAACCTCAGTAAGAGACCAGTCCTCGAAACCCAAGCCTTTTGACTGGTAGCGTTGTCAAAAGCCTCGGATACTGTAGTTTGGGTAGTTTAGGAGCTCGCTTCCTGTGGGAGGCGTGGATCCAGGCAGAGATGCGTACTTCTTTCAGTGGTTTTCAGATCTGGTGTCTCTCCATTTTAAGGGCCTTTAGACGGGGAAAATAAAGGTCTAGAAAGAATAACATCAGGATTATACATTTCACCCGACTCAGTGAGCAGTGGTGGTTCTCTACATAGGATCTCATAAGGGATGAGTTTAAATCGCCCTGGGGTATTCCAAACCTGGAACAGGGCAAAAGGGAAGGAGGGCTGTCCAGTCATTTCCGCAGGTCTCTTTTAGAATTCTATTTGTCCTTTCTACCTGTCCTGACTCTGGGGTTGGTAAGCATAATGTAATTTCCAATCAATCCCCAATTGGGCGGCCAGCCCCTGACTTACCTGGGCAACAAATGCAGGTCCATTATCAGACCCAATTACCTTGGGTATCCCAAACCTTGGGAAGATTTCTTCTTTGATCTTCTTAGCCACCGTATTGGCTGTCTCAGTCCTGGTAGGAAAAGCTTTTATCCAGCCTGAAAAGGTATCTATAAAAACTAATAAGTACTTGTTGCCATATCTGGCTGGCTTAATTTCTGTAAAATATACTTTCCAGTAGGCTCCAGGCCAATCGCCCCTGAGCCTCTTCCCAGGAGCATATATGGAGTGTCCTGCATTAATCATAGCACAGGCCTTGCAGTTTCTGACTACTTCTTCTGCCAAGACAGAGAGTCTGTCATCTGATTTCCTTCAGCCACGGCATCCCAAGCTTTTTGGTGTCTTGGACAAGTATATGTCCTTTTTTGCAGATGTTAACAGTCTGTATATCGCTCCATGAATATGGGCAGTAGCAAACGCATACCTGTTGTCAGAGTAGATACTGGCTGAGACTTTTTCCTCTGCCACTCGTAGAGCTGGTATCAAAGCTGCAAGTCCGGCTTTTTGTGCCAACGTCCTTCAGGGAGGCTATGCCCAAGCCATTTGCTTCCCATCCACCACTGCTGTCCCTGCCTTCTGCTTACCTTCGATCACGAAACAGCTGCCATCCGTACACCAGCTCGGACTTTCAGGCCAAGGCTGATCCTTCAGATCTGGTGCCAGTTTCTCAGCGCATTGATGAGTAGACGAGGTGTCATCAGTCTCAGGCAGCAGGGTAGCGGGATGGAGGACAGCAGGGGGAGCGGAGGTCACTGGTTCAGTCAACAAAGGCTTTAATCATCTCCAGCCTGGTTTGAGTAAACCGGATCTGGGCCTTCAGCTTTGTTAGTAAGTCTCTTTCTAATAAAGATAGGACACTCGGGGATAGCCAGGAAGGAATGAGTCACTTGTCCTCTCCCCAAATCTACAGTTCGTGAGGTGGTCCACAGATATTGTTTCTGTCCAGTTGCTCCAATTACTATAGTCTTTTTATTTTTTAGCTTTCCCAATGGTTGTTACAGCACAGAGTGCTCAGCCCCTATGTCCACTAGAAAATCCATAGGGGTCCCCTCCATAGTCAGGGTTACCCTAGGCGCAGGGGAGGGAGCGCGAGCCCCGTCCCCTCTAATCATCTTCTTCTAGGACCAGTACCTTAGAGTCCCTTCCTTTCTTCTTTGGGCATTCTCTTGCCCAATGTCCTTTTTCTTTGCAATAAGCACATCGTTCTTTGTCCAAGGGGTGCCTGTCCATCTTCATTTTTTTTGGTCTTCTGTTGCCCAGGTTCCCTATCTGTCTAGTTCCTATCTTTCCTTTCTCTCCTACCATTGCGGCCAAAATTCTATCAAATTCCTCTTTTGTCTGTGATCCCTCCAGTCCTCTTTCTTCTGCCTCCCTCTCTCTCTCTCTCTCTCTTATGCTTTTCTTTCTCCGTCTCTCGCTTATGAAACATTTTCTCTGCCTCCTTAATCAAATTCTGCAACCTTTTTAACCATAATATCTGATGCTGACTGTCCTATAAAGGCCATAGGTACCATAGACCTCCTTCTGCCAAGACAACCTCTGAGGGTCTATGGGGAGTATAATGCCTGTAAGCCTCCTTTAAATGCTCAAGAAATATAGATAGCAGAGCCCTGCGGTGATGGACTGTCAGCTGCTCCTTACCTGCTTTAAGTTGGACCTTAAAAACATACATGGGGACCTAGATAAGGCCCATCTGTTTACATATTTTTAAACCAAAATTTTTCCTTGCTTTTAGACAACACAGCAAAAATTTCTCTTGCTTTTTAGACAGCATAAAACTCTTACCAAAGTCTTTCTTGTGGGTTTTTTTTTCCAGTGGGGATATATGGCTATATTTTAAACAAGAACAGCATATAAAATCCTATACCAATGTGAAACATCTGAGATCAACAATAAGCTCTTTCTTAAAAAAAATGAAACATTAACCAATGATAATTTTTAAACAATAACAGTACATAAAATCCTGTACCAGTACGAAACATTTGAGACCAGCAAATTTTTTTTACATTAACCGACAATAATTTGTAACCAGCCTCTATAAATGATGACAGATATTTATAACATTTATAACCCATAGGATCTGAAAGAGTTCATCACAGTTGGAGTTAAGCCTTGGCCAGCTTTGACCAGAGGTTTGAGACGCACAGCTCCCAGCTCACTGAGGAAAAAAGATTGTTAACATCTTTGAGTCATAGCAATTATCCAGCCCAGCCATCCACGTGCTTGGGGCTGAGGCTGACTCTCTTTTTTCTCTTTTTTTTTTTATATACCCTTATGTTTATGGCCATATCTCTAAAGTCTTGTAAGTGAACATAATATCAAAGTCAAGAAGTCATTAAGTCTAAGTCAGGACAAAGGCCTTACATGGACGGACAAAAACATCAAACAACCCAAAAACTTTAAGCTGCTTCATGGGTGTGACCAGCCCCGAGTTATTCATCAGGGCCCGCAGCCCGCAGACGGCGAGGGGGGGCACCTTCGGGGCCGCGCGGGGAGAAAGACATTGGAAGGCGGCGGTGGGCGTGCAAGCGCACGGGGCCGCAGAGGAGTGCCAGGCCGCGACCATAGCCCGAGTCCTCGGTCCCGCAAAACAATGCGTAGCTCTCCTGGCCCGGGGCGGCAGGGGCGGGGCGGGGCCATTGCCTCCTCCCCCATTGGAGTCCCGCCCGCGATGGCTCGCAGGCCGAGGGCGGGCGGTTGTGGGCGGGGACTCTGCTGCTTGCCCTGGGCTCGCCGGCAAACCTCGCTCTCCGCGGCGGGGAGGCCAGGCAGGCTACCGGCTCTCATGGTTCCCGGCCGCTCGTTAAGGCCTGGGCGCCCGGGAGCTGGGTCCGCGGTGGGCAGTGGCATTAGCGGAACGGCCGGCATCCGGGCCCCGGGGGCCCATTTCCCCAGCCCCCGCGCACGCTGCCGCGCTGGGGGTGGATCATAGGCCAAACTCTCTCAGGTGCCTATCTGTAGTAGAGACTGCCCCCTGCTGGTGTTTCAGTAAACAAACAGACAAACCACATGCACAATAAGACGAATCGGCCGACAATCAAACACGCTGCGCAAATGGAGGTTACAGAGGGGCTCCGGAAACCCCGCCTCCCAGACGAACCCCGACGCCTCGGACAAACGTCCTACACTGGTCGTGGGTTCAAACAGACGAACCTCGTACCCCTCCATCGGACAATAGTCCGACTTTGGTCGTGGGTTCAAACAGATGAGCCCCAAAAAAAATCGAGCTCCCAGACTCCCTCAGGACGTCTCCCGGGGTGCGGGGGGGAAGTTTCCAAGCCCGTCAGCTCCTTCCGAGGCCCGCCAGATACAGATCGGCCCAGCTGAGTCGTACAGATTCAGATTCGCAGCGCAACAATCAGATGCAAAAGACGACAAATACAGAACATATGACACATATGACATAGAACATGGAATGCTGGCCAGCTTACCTCACCTCCCAGCGGTGGTTCGGCGGTCTCTGGGACAGGGGCCTCAATTCCCGGCCAATGCACCAAATGAAAGGCTCCCTCGTGGGCGTCTTCCCTCGGGAAGGACCCCGTGCCCAGAGACCAGTCGAAAACACGCAGCCGGATGCAAACAGCAGAAGGTTTATTGGTGGATACGCAGGTACCTGGGCGACAAGTCTCTCGAAGAGCTTGCGCGCCTGCAGGCTGGGGATGAGGGGTTTTTATAGGGGAGCAAAAGCGCGGGTACAGAAGCAGAAAAGCTTTCATTTCATTGGTCAGTTCAAATAAGGCTAAGCTGAGTGGCACATTCCTGACCTTTTATCTAAATACCAAGGAGGGGGTTGTCCAGACCCACCTGGAGGGGGTTGTGCTACCTGTTTTTCTTATCTCTTCCTGCCTTCCTAGCTTGGCTGGCGATTTGCACAGCCCCTGACTTGTGACGAGCCTCGCTTTCTACGTGACTCAGGCCTCGCAATCTTCTCTTTCTTTGTTCCTATGACCAATCCATCCTGTCTCGCAGCCAGATAAGGCTGTCTTTGCTCAGGTGTCTTTGCTCAGCATCCCGGCCTTTAATGAAGCTTGCTATCTGAAAACCTTTGCAGAGCGTTATAACTGTGGTTAAAGTTAAAACCACAGTTTTAACTGTGACCCCAATGAAGTTGGGGTCCTTCATACCGAGCACCCTCTTACATCAATGGAAAGGCCACAATTTCCTCCTGCCAGAATGACTGCTTTTAGCAAGCAGGAACTTTTCTCAAGACCCTGAGGGGATGGAGGCCCTTATCCAAATGTATGACCTTGGGCAAAAGATTTTTTCTGGGGACTAGACACTCTGCCACAGTTTAAGAGGAATTTCCATTCTTCAAGGGGCATAATGGACCATAAACACTGAACTCTTCATTGTGTTCCTCAGTGTCTTGTCTTACTATATGGGCTTGTTCCTCTCATACACTCCCAAAAGGAAAGGTTCTGATGTTTTGCTCTTTTTCTGTTACACTATACCATTCTTATTTCTCTATAGTTATTAACTGGATGAACTCTTGTCCTTAATGACTTCAGGCTCTGAATCTGGATTGTGAACTTTTCATCATAAGGTCACGTGTGCCCAGTTAGCAAATATTTAGCTTTCTTGTTCTTGTACTCAAGGCAACAAAATGAGAATTATTGGGCCTTCACATTGTATAGTTCCATGGTGGCAGTGATTTTTTTCCAAGGAATTGTTTTTGATTAAAGAGGTTGCCATTGTATGCATTTTCTTCCTTCACGACATGCACAAAATCTCCCAAATGAAAAGATGTAAGGAACCCTTCATAACATAGTGAGAATCATTAAAGATGAAAGTAAGGACTCCCATGGGAAGTCAAGAAAATCTGTCACATCATGTGATGCAGGACGAAGGACCTCTCACCTGTATCTAGGCTGAGCAATGTATTCCTCCACAAGAAATGGGCTCCAAAAAACCAGTTCATGCTCCAGGGATAAATACTGGTTTCATTGCCAGTGGTCCCACAAAGTGCCCAGTGAGGGGGAATATGAGGAGTGGAAGGAAGGAAGGGAAAGGTAACTAGGATTGGAATGTAAAATAAAAGTAAAATTGATTTAAAAAAATAAAAGAAAAAGAAATAGAAAAAACAACATCTGGGGATAAGGCTCAGCAGTTAAGATCTCTTAAAGTTCTACTGAAGGACTGTAGTTAGGATCCTTGCATCCATATTTGGTGGCTCACACATACCTGGAACTCCAAGTCCAAGTCCAAAGCCCTCTACTTACTCGTCCAGACACTGTAACACCCAATTCTCTGTTACCCTCTCGGTACAGTTCCCACGCAACTGAACCTTACACGAGTCGGGCAAAGGCCTGGAGATTGAAAGAAACACACACAAGAGACCTGGGTCATTCGAAAGAAGATCAGCCAAATGCCACTTTATTCAGCTTTTTGCCAAACTAATATACTAGGGCCCCAGTAAAGGAATTCCTTCCCAGGCACGGGGGAACCTGGCGCCGTAGGAACTCCTTCCCAGTCTTTGGGGGTCGGGGACGACACACACACCTGGCACCTTATAGGAATTCCTCCCGGGCAGGTGGGGAATTACCATACCAAAGATGAAGCAATGCCCTACAGCTATATCACCAGGCTATGGCAGAGTGAGTACAGAAACTAGCAGGAAGCTTAGCTAGCTGACCAAAACTGTCCTTGAGACGCACCCCAGGGAGCAAGGGTAGACAGGGCCCTACAAGGCACTTTACACCTGAGCATGAATAAGATAAAATTATTTTTTAAAGATGAATAAAATGAAAGTAAGGGGGGGCTGGAGAATGGTGATGATCTGGGAATGTGAAATGCTGACCCTTTGTCTAACAGCAATGGCCAACATGTGTACAACAGATATATCAAACAAATTATGATAATTTTAATGAACTTACTCAGTCCTGTGTACCAGTCTTGAAGACATGTGTGACACAAATACTATAAAACATATCTTAAAATGCTAGTGAGCAGAGACTGGGTGCGATATTTTCAGAGGAATTGTCAGATGCAGCTGTGGTTTGAAGGCTTTTGTACAATATGGAGTAATTGGGACTTTCTTCCACTTTCATTTACTGAAAATGAGACACAGTAATTGATGGATTCCCTTTGTGTGCAAAAGCAAGTCTCTCAGATACTTTTGAACACATTTAATGCAGCTTTGAAATTAAAGTAGGAGAAGTAAATATTTAACTTCAAGACAAATACCCCAAATATTTATCCTAAGGAACTCAGTCTTGCAAAATTAGATGTCTTATCATCTTGACAGTAGGTTTTAACAAACACTCTATATTCACTAGAATCAACGTTCTTTCAATATCTTAAAATTGCTTTGGGTCCTAAGTTTTTTTCCTTAAAACAGAATTAACATCGTAAGCTTACTTTGAATTTTATTAAATTGCTCCTAATTATTTAAGCCCCATAAATACAAATTACTTTAAACATTCGCATTAAGAATATTCTTCTTATATGAAATCTTTTATAATTTTCCTATGGAGAAGACAAATGAATTTTGAATATAATTTATTGATTTATGTTTGCTATAATTTGAGCTTATTCATTTTATCAAGCCATTTATTTCTATGTTTATTATACAGAAAACTAAAATATAAATATAATAAGCAATTATCTAACTGAACTATTACCAATAAATATTGTAATACATATCTTATTCCACTTTTACCCATGAAAACAGGTATTTCATAAATTGTAAAATCTAAAGATATTATTGTTAATTAATTGCCAACTGAGTCTGGATTTGAACTATGGAATTTTCCAGAATTTACAAAGAACACGTCAAATAAATTTTCTTGTACTAGAGAATATTTTTGAAAAATAGTCAAGTATTGATTTTACATTTCTGAACCATAAGTGAGGCAAACATAAATGAGAAGATGAAGACCCCAAAGAAGACATGAAAGGGCAAGCCATAAGCTTGACTTCATCTGAAGGGTCTCAGAGGGGATGATCTCATGATATCATCAGTAGCTAGAACTTTCTATGGAAGGAAATAAGTTTTGACATTCAGAATATTTGTCATGTTGTCCAGTTTTGTAAGGATATATTTCAAAAAAGAGGGCAGAAAAGAACAAAAACAGAAACACAGAGGAATAAAAATTTTATAATGCTAAGAAAGTTGAGGAGTGAAGGTTGGTGATTCACATATTCACAAAGTAAATAAAATGCAGAGAAAATTGAGAAGAAATGAATTAAAGCCATTGAAATCAGAGACACCAACTTGGAAACAAAACGCTAATTTGAAGACTGCTGTTCACAGTAATGAACATTATTTTGGCATTTACTGTTTATTAATAATCATTTCTTTGAAGGAATGAAATATTGATGTGATAGCATTTCAGTTTTCTTTGAATGTGCTATCTAATCAAGAAAATATCATAATTATAACACTGATTTAAGTTCAAGTTTATTTAAGCAAAACTTGGATGAGCTAAAGAGATAGACAGAACTAACACATAATATTAACGTTTTCTTTTTATTTTCTTTTATTGATGTTAACATATTTCTTTTCTTCTCAGATAAAATGCATCACAGCTGTAGGTGTTGGAGGGAGGTGCTGCTTGTTCATCCCAGCTGCCCATAACAGAAATAATTAGTGTGTCTTTAAAAAGGCCTTTCTTAGTAATTAGAAAAGGAAACAAAATATGAAAAATAGGAGCTAGTAGAGGAGGCACATGCCATTCTCCTAACAATACAGATGCTACAGATGCTGAAACCGAGCCCCCATAAGCTCCAGGGCAGCATGGATTGTATAATGAAACTCAGTCTCTAAAGTTTAAAGATTCTATAAATTATCAGAATTAAACTGTCAAATTCTCAGGTTTGTGCAGTGAGATCAATAATTAATTCATCCAAGCTCAATGTATAGTCTTCAGTGTATTCATGTAAGACACAGTAGGAGACAATTATAATGCTATTTCAAATTCTACTAAACAAAGGAGTTCCAGTAAGTCAGATGCAGACTATCTCATAGGTTGTTTCTTCAATCTGTTGTTATGCCTAAGAATAAAAATTACAGCATTGCTGCTTGTGTAAAACATAAAAAGCACACCATTGTATTTTTCCTTCAAAAACTTGTCTATATTCCTTATGTGTTTATAATTAAATTTTAATGGATCAGAATATACATGCAACTTAAATCTCAAATTGAAGAATACACAAAGTATACAGCTAAATATGTAGCAATATCTATTAAACCTTAACACAGAGAGCCTTCATCACAGAATTCTTTCACCTGATAAAGTCCAGTGAATACTTTTTGCTTTATTTCTTTCTTTGAAAATAGATTCTTCTCTCAAGCAATACATGCAACCACAGTTTCCCCTCCCTCCCAGTTCCCCCTTAGCTACCTTCTCCATCTGATCTACCCTTGCCTCCATTTCACCTTCAGAAAACATCAGGCTTCTGAAGGACAGCAACCAAACAGAAGAAAACAATATACAATAAGACATGGTGAAAGTCGTCATATAGCGGCTGGACAAGGCAACACAATAGAAGGAAAGAATCCCCTAAGCAAGCAAATCCATCAGAGATACACTTGTTTCCACTGTTAAGATTCCCACAGGAACAACAACAACAACAACAAAAACTATCTGTAGTCAGATGTTTCTTTCCTGCCAGTTTCCAAATAATCAATATGGAGACTTATATGAATTACAAATGTCAGCTGGTAAATTCAGGTTCATTACTAAAAAGCTCTTACAACTTAAATTAACCCATTTCTATTAGTCTATGTGGTGCCACTTGACTTGTGCTGTTAAGTGACCCCCATCAAGTCTTGTTTCCTCTGCATGTCCTGGTAACTCTTCTGACTCTGCCTTTCTCAGAATTCTGTTTGATTGTCCTGACAATACTTCCTGACTGACTACTGGCCATCCAGACTTTTAATAAACCATTTCAGGTGACAAATCTTTAGAGTGTACAAAAGGATTATTGCACAGCAAACACCAAGCTAACAGCATAATATGTATGCAGAAATCCTACTGCAGATCCGTGTAGGCCCTGTGCCTGCTGCTTCAGTCTCTGAGGGTCCCTGTGAGTCATGTTTAATTGACTTTCTGGGTCATGTTCTTTGGGTGTCTTTCATCCCTTCTGATCACTAAACCAATGATTTATAAAAATATGTAATTTCCAAGGCAAGAGGATGAATGGATCAATTAATCGCTGTCTTAAGGAGGCCTCATCCCTACACTAATAACTACAAGCAACTAAGAAATTTTGGGAGGGGGAGAAAAAGTGTTCAGAAGGGAAGAGCACCCAACTGGTTTGATTATCCAGTATCAAATAGTCAACCTGAATATAAACATACAAGGTAAGAACAAAGGATGAATTTAGGTATTCAAGAATATATATTCACATTTATATTATTTATATTTATATTGTTTACATATTCACATAACTATGTAACAACAATTAATACAACAGAAGCCATGATTTTGAAAAAGGGCAGAGAGAGGTATTGATAGGGTTTAGAGGGAAGAAAGGAATAGGAAAATGATAGCTTTATAACATAATCACAAGATATAAAAAGTAAAGGATTTTTAATAATCACATTATTAATTTCAATATCAAGTAGGTTAAAAAAAATAAATGATGGCAAAGGAAGAAAAAGTGGAACGATGCTAGACCTTCTACTTAGAAATTACACACTGAGCCCAGGTTTCTGTATCTTCCCTTCCTGGGGCTCACATTGAAATGAATATAATAACTGATTTGTAAAAAAATAAATAAATAAACTGATGAATTCATTTCAAAAACATGAGAACAAAGCAAAGCCGTAATTCAAAATTTAAAAATATCTTAGAGCTGTTTTCAAAGTTTATGAGATGTACTGATTGCAGTGTAATTTACAAGAAACTAGAATAGTAAATAAAGACAATCATGCCTCAAAGAACTCAGAAGAAAGGGAGAAACAAATGAAGTTTATAAAACATCATTATAGATCAACAGCAGCAAGGGTAGTTGCTTGTGGTGACTCTCACATGTGTTTTCAGTAATCAGGAAGGCGAGGAAGGAAAATAGTGGGTTTCAGATTACTTCTTGTAAAAAGTGAGATCCAAACATGTGGGAGGGGAACAGGCAGATTGCGAGACTGCAAAGAGGGAGAGTAAAACAGAACCACAGAAAGAATAGAGAAAAAAATAAGAAATTCATCTTTTATTTTAAATCCAATAAAAGAACAGGGAGAAGTTAAATTTAATCTTCATTCATTTTCCCAACTTTCTGTGTTCAGGGTGAAAGATAGCTAAAGTCTGAAAATATTTTCTACAAACATGATATCTATGAGAAATGCAGAAAGACTCTCAAGATAACTGTGAGCCTTCATAGTCGGCTATCACTCAAGAAAAATAGACACTAGTGTGCCAGAGTCCCTTGCTACAAATGACTTTTTTCCCTTTAATCAAGAAATAACTCATTTTCTTTTAGTTTTTTAACCCAAATTAGTAACATGCCTCCTAGAGATGCAATATTGTTCAGATTTGAAATGTAGAAATTCCCTTTACAACAGAAGCAGATTTAAGTAAACAGTAAGAGTGGTTACATCTGAGTATAATCACAATAATGATGGCCAAAGTGGGAAATGATACCTTAACAAAAAATTATTATGCTATTATCAAAAATATATTTATGGAGGGTATCTGACCTTACTGAAAGGGACAATGGATTATGCACACATTAGCAAGAGTGTCCTATATGCCAGGACATTACGTGCAGAGACTGTAAAGTAGTGTACAGTGAGCAGAATGAAGTTCAGAGATTTTACACACGTGTTGAGTACAAGAAAGAAGTAAAACACAGCTAATGACTGAAAAAGATGGTCCATTGAAATTGGAATTAAACATCAATTTAAAGTTATATTTAAGATGTATGTATTTTAAAATTTTATACGTATATCCATTTATTTGATCTTCAAAAAACTGAAGAGCATATAAACTCTGAACTAAACTGTGTAACTAAGAACTGCAAATAGAACATATTGAACTTCTCATCTTTTTCTCATTCACTATGATACGGCATATTATTCATAAGCACATGCCATTTCCAGAGGAGAAAAGGAAAGGATATTATTATATTTTCATTTTGTTGGATCTTAATGTTCAAGCTGCTAAGTTAGACCTGTCTGGTTTCAATTATTATAATTTATTCTTTCTAAACTCTTATAAAAGTATAAAGGTCTTGTTATTTGTAAGAGTTATGCTATTTTATGACAGTGTTAAACAAAAAGGAACAAGCGCACCCTAACTTAATTTCTTGATGTGTATCATTTCTTCCAATTTCCTTTACAGAACACTCATGGGAAACTGTACCTTTGTTAATTGTGACAAAACTACTGAGCAGTTTATGGCCCAAGTAACATAAGATGTGATTATTTAAAGAAATTAGTTGACAGAAACCTCTAAGAAAGTGACTGATCACAAATTACACGAACCAAATCTATCATATTCAGTACCTCAGTAAACATAAGGAGAAGAATATAGTTAAGAATTGTAAGGAAAAGATGCTTGTACATACCCTGTTACCAGAAATATCTTAAATATATGAAGAAATATTTCACAGTTTTTCCTATAGAGTTTTTTTTTACTGTGTATGCAAACATAAATGCACTTATATTTAAATGTTAAATCCATACCATAACCACTGGTATGGATTGTTTAGAAAGTACTCCATCTATCAACTTGGTATTAAAATCTGGCATATGTGTATTCAGGGTTGGGGAAATGGTACAGTGAGTGAGAGTCTTGATGTATACACATGAAAACTACATGTGAATCCCAAGATTCACATGTAGGACTGTGCACAATCATTCTATACCTGTCAAACTAGAAATGTTGTGACCAAAGCCAGGAGCAGGGCGGTGGCTTCCTAGATGTGAACCTAACTCAGAGTTCAGTGAATTTTTTTACTCAAGAAAGTAAATCAAAGGGTGATATGTCAGGACACAATACCTTGCCCTCTCATTTCAGCATATACATACACCTGTGCATATATAAAACCCATACACATACACACACAATAAAATTATTTATAAAAACTGTCGTCAAGTACAGATAATAAAATGTTTTGTCAATTGAAATATGTAAGTCTGTTGAAAAGACAAGTTTTAAAAATATAGATATTTTATTATATAGAAATAAAGGTATAAGAATTACATTCTGTGTCAGTCTAAAGTATCTCTACAATGCATGATGAACAATGTGAACATAGGGCAATTCACCTTACGCATTCCACTGAAAACCTGCTTAGTGGTAAACAGCCATTTCCACTCATCTTGGCAAGCAACTGTAGTAGTGATCCCTCGAATGGGCAGTTTTGGTGTCAATGGGAAAAATCACTGTTTTATTTTTACTTTATCAGTCCTCAGATTTGTCAATAAGGCTATTCTAGTAATATCTTGAGAATTGCAGTTTTCATAAAAGCAATGTGTTTCATATGCACTGCATATACTTTTGAAGAGATCTGACCATTCTAATCCAACATTTTAGTTTACAAGTTTCCTATTTACATTGAATCATATACTGAAAATCATTATAGGTCAGAACTCCAAATGTCAAAAAATAAGTGGGCAATCTTAAATTTAATAATATTTATCACAGGTATATGTCTGTGAAAGTTTTAGCTTTCATATTAGATACATTTCAATTAATCAAGGCAAAGAGAAAATTAGATGAACTTTTTTTTAACATATATATGTCTTCTGAAAACATTTTTCCTTTGTTACCCTATGTTATGACTGGTATTGTGGCAAGTGTTTTAGTCAGGTTTCTATCGCTGTGATAAATCTCTTGACCAAAAGTAAATTAGGAAGGAACTGTGTGTATTTGACCTAACAGACTGTAGTCTATTAGCAATGGAAGTCTAAGCAGTATGCAACACAGGACTCTGAAGGTAGCAACTGAAGCAGAGGCTGTGGAGGTGATCTGCTTACTGAGCATTCTCAGTCTACAATTCTATAGCATAAAGGACCATGGGTGGCATTGTGCATAGTCTGTGTGTTGTGGAGTGGTGGAGATGGGGGGGGAGTTCCCACACACCATTAATTATGAAAGTGCCCTACAAACTTGTCTATAAGCAAATTTTAAAAAGGCGATTTCTCAATTAACAACCCCTCTTCCCAGATATGTCTAAGTTTGAGTCATGTTAAAAATCAAAACCAAACAACACATTTGGGAAGAGATCTTCTAAAGCAAATGTAGAGAGAAATGTGAATAGTTCCACGCATGTATAAACATTTCGATAGACTGTTTCTGCCAGTGCCATTTCTGCCAATCATTAAAGAAGTTTAGATATTGAAAGCAGGTCACTATTGGATATTTAATAGGAGCTATTAGTAACAAAATTCACAGTGTAATTCAAAAACAGTTTTGAGTAAGAATAATTAATAGGAATTAAATGATTATGAATGATTAATAGCAAACATACAGAACGAAGAGTTTGAAAATATTAAAATGTTAGTTTCATGCATTAATATTGAACTGAATTGTGCTAAAATTTTCAAAAATGCATTAATACAGTCAACCATGATATGAGACCAAGATTATATGAAAATAATTGGAAGTAATATGTTGCAATCAATATTTAGGTGTGCACATCAATATCTAGGCACTGTGCCCAGTGACAAACTTTGAAACATAGGCCTATTTTCAGCAGACTAACAAGTGAAGAATTGGCAAGTTTTTCTTAGGGTGCTTTGTGTAGCAACTTTGGTAAGACTCCTGTGTCTCTTGTGCACAGCTGTAAAACTTTAAACTTATAATCTATTTTCAAAAAGTCTTTAGCCTAATTTGAATTTGTCCTGGGGTAAAAATGAGCCAATTTTATGCAAAATTTAGCAAAAGGAACTAGAGGAACGAGTCAGACTGTTAAGTATCTACAATCCTCATGGGACAAATAAATCAGTTTATGAAGCATGTTTTAGTATATTTTGTATATATATCAACATTATAAAGACAAATAAAAACTCATCTTCCTGACTATCCACAGATATATTTGCCCTTAAGATTGAAATGAAATCATGAGATTACATTTACACATTATATGAAAATATGTGTCAATTGGATAATATCATAACTGTTATTGAACAAGTGAAATTATAGATGAACGCAACAGTTTCCAGAGTCACTGTATGCTCTGTTTGTCAGGGTTCCTCCATCTTAGAATAATTTATTTGTTGAACTGACATCGGAATTATCAATTGCTTTAAGCTGTGATTCCATTATGGCCCACAAGCTCACGATAAACTCTTCTGACTCTTTTCTTCCCTATTGTTAGCTTAGGTTAGGAATGAAGACACCTGTATACGTGTAAACTATAACTTTATCTTTGCCATTCCTGGATTACATTTCTTGTTTCTCTTCCCATTGACCCCCTCTTAACCTATAGTGGTACTTCTACTTATTTAGTTGTTTCACATATTTAAAACAAGCATTCATTTGTTCATAAAATATACTGTTTATTTTCTCCTTCCACTAGAATCTAAGTTTGAGAGGAGAAAGGATTGTTTTATTCTGTACATTGGTTTTATATTTAAGGAATACTTGTGTAAAATAGCTGCCTAACATGAGAATAAAATCTCCTGAAAATAAGGGTTAGAGAGTATAATTGCAGAGCACAGGACAATAATTGTCTCTAGAAATCCTAAAAGTACAAATTACTCTGAAGAGAGACCACAAATTTTCTGATCATAATTTTTCCTCTCATTTTCAACTTTCCTCTGTTTCATGCTGAGGCTAGTGATTATTCATATTCTTTTTACTATTATGATATTTTATGTTTAGTTTTGAGCTTTTGTGGGAGAAACAATAACTTGCCTGAGCTGAAACTAAACAACAGCCTATGTTTTCTGGCAACTTTATCAAATAGCAAAACGTAATTCTTTCAAATAACTGCATGAGACATGGAAACAGTCAACTGCATTTTTCTGTCATATTTTTATACTGATGAGCATGCATAAACAATACATAATAGTGATTAAAGCACGATGTTGACAACATTTTTATGAACATATTTATTTGAATATTTAGAAAGTATGATTTGCTTACCCAAAGGGAAACATACATATCCATAAATATCAGTAAAATTTCTCCTGCCTAAAGAGGTGACTGATTGTCAACATCAATTGACAACATTTCAATATCTCCTCCAATAGCAGTTGCCTATAGCTATGACAAATATTGAATTAAAATAATTGCTTAGGAAATGTTCCATGACTTTGCATTGGTTTAAACAATATAGAGATATAGCATCGATTCGGTTGTTTCTAGTAAGTTTGGTGTTGCTTCCATTTACTGAAACCAAAGGCTTTACATCACATGCGTAAATTAGTGTTGTGCTGGCCCTGGGAGTGGAATAGAGGTAAAGAAGTGTGGGAATGATAGCTAGCTGTTATTAGACGTTTACTATATGTCAGTCATTGATTTAAGTCCTTCCTTTCCCTTAATTGTTTCTGTCCTCAGAATGAAGGAAATGTGTTCTTTGTTTACTCTTTCTAATTAGTTCTTTGAGTATTTTCTATAAACTATTTTGATCATATTCATCCTCAAACCCAACTTCTCCAAGATACAACCATTTCTATGCCTAACTAAACTTATGTTTTGTTTTGATTTGTATTTATATAACTTACCAAGTACAACTGTGCTGTTCATATATTCTTGGATTTGTGGCTCTACAGTGGAGCATGATCAGGATTCTACATGCTTCATTTTTAAAAAATGTTTCTTATATTTGTGAGATAATGATACAACATTTCCCCCTCCACTTTTTGCTTCTAGAAATGTCATAAGCACCTCTTTTCTCTCTTATGTTTACAATTATTGCCTTTTCATATAATCTATAATATGCAATATATAATATATATATATATATAATTTCCTCCCTCCTTCCATAACTTCTATACATCCTTATGCCCCCACAAATCTATGTTTTCTTATTAAAACTAACACACACAAATTCTCTCACACTTACACCCTCACATACACACACACAAACACATACACACTCATACATATATACACATACCCTAGGTAAAAGAGGAAAGGACAGACAGATTCACAGAAAGATATAGCATTCAGACAGACACAAATTTATATTCCCACAATGGGCACTATGGAAGATACAAGGAAAGAGACAAAAGAATTCAAATCTGGATTTTCTCTTCATTAAGTTACTCAAAGTTGTAATCTATTTTCTGAATGTGATACTGACACATTATTGGTGAGCTTGAGTTCATGACTAAGACATTTAGATCAACAGAGAATCATTAAATTCCAGTTGCTCCTAATTTAGGAAGTGTGTACTGTGTGATTCCCTCTATCCATGTTAGCATGTCAACCATTCTTGTCATCTCTCTGATTTTTTAAAAGCAGCCATGTTTTTGAGATTTAATGGTCTGTATTCTTTACATGTGTTGATTCAATTTTCAGTGATTAACTCATTCACCTGTGTTGACAGAGATTTCCATACTGTCTGGTCTCACAATAAACACACAGAAACTATATTATTTGCAATACTGTTTGACCAATAGTTTTTCTATTGACCAATAGTATTTCTAGCTAGCTCTTACATCTTAAATTAACCCATTTTTTATTATTTCATATTTTACCATGAGGTTCATGGCCTACCAGCAAGGTTCTGGCTGGTGGTTCACATATTTCTCCTCAGGCAGCTACATGGCATCTCACTGACTCCACATTCTTTCTCTCAGCATTCAGCTTAGCTTTCCTGCCTAGCTCAATTCTGCTAAGTCACTGGCAAAAACAGGTTTATTCATTAACCAATAAAAGCAACGCAGGACTTCCCACACCACATCTGAATCTAAATAAGTATCAAATAATAGTATCATTACCATCGTGTTAGAGATGAGTAAGAGGAACTGTCAAGAACTAAACTTTCCAGTTTCACAAAACACTAGATTGCTGGAACCAGATAGTTTGTGTCCAAGATGAAGTGCCTATTAAAATTGAGTAAATTCACACAGATAATAGGAGGGTGCAATAGTAAGTGGTGTGATAACAGGACTGGTCACACCTTGGTCTGAAACTCTGAAGGATTCTGACTGAGAAGGTTCCAGCAAGTCAGTTAAATATGATCAGTTTTAAGTTATCAGTGTGTGCAAGTAACAAATCAGGGTTGTTCTGAAACTGAGAGTAGACATTTGATATTAGATAACAAACATAAATTGAGATGTTTATAGCAGAGACCACTATTTCTACTAGCAAAATTGTTTTTGAATACATGAAGATTGCTAGTATTTCAAGATGGTGTTAATATCTTGGCACCAGTTTTATTGAATTGGCATGTAGTAGGATCTTTTGGCAGAAAAGAAAGAAAAACTTGAATTCCTCTAAAAATCATCATTCCTCTAAAAATCATCATTTCAGAAAATTTCATATGTATGCCTAATTCTGCCTAATTTTTCAGTTTTAGAATTAAAAGATTACTTTGACATTTATTCAGGATATTCTGAGTTCTCATGTTTTCTAGATGGGGATCACTGTTAAAAGATATTTATCAAAATATACTTGATCTTCAATTTTTAAATGAATTTATTATTTGTTTTACATACCAACCACAGTTTTCCCTCCCTCCTCGCTTCCCATTCCTTTCTCCCACCTTTTTTCTAACCCCCTATCCACTCATCATAAAGGATAAGGCCTCATGGCATTTGAAATTGAGGTAGGACCAAACTCCTAACCCCTCCATCAAGGTTGAGAGATGGATTCCATAATAGGGAATAGATATAAAAAACAAAACAAACAAACAAACAAACAAACAAAAAAACAAAACAAAAAAAAAAAACAGCTCATGTGCCAGAGACAGATCCTCGTCCCACTGTTAGGGGGTCCTACAAACAGGCCAAGCTATACAACTGTCACCCACATAAAGAGGACCTAAGTCAGTCTCATGCAGTCTCCCTTCCTGTCAGTCTAGAGTCTGTGGTTTCCATAAGCTTCAGTCAGTTGTCTCTGTGGGTTTCTGCATTATAATCGTGAAGCCCCATTGCTTATATAATCTCTCCTCCCTCTCTGAAGCTGGAATCCTGGAACTCAGCCCAATTCTTAGCTGCGGATCTCTGCATCTGCTTCAATCAGTTACTGGATGAAGGTTCTGTGATGTCAATTAGGGTAGACACCAATCTACTTACAAGAGAAGGGCAGTTCAGGTACCCTTTCCATTATTGCTAGGAGTCTTAGCTATGGTCATCCTTGTGAAGTAGTGGGAATTTCCCTGGAACCAGGTTTCTTCCTAACCCAATAATGGCCTATCTATCAAGATCTGTAATTAAACAACTCCTAATGCGTATATGCAGTGCTCCTAGATTAATGAACTTCTTAATTAATCCAATGAAGCTTTTATTTGTATAAGATCCAATTTAACGCATTCAAATACATGCACACACGTGTGTGTGTGTGTGTGTGTGTGTGTGAGAGAGAGAGAGAGAGAGAGAGAGAGAGAGAGAGAGAGAGAGAGATCAAAAACAAAATCAAACATCCACAAGTGACCAAGGTGCAGAGAAAAAAATGATTGCAGAATGCAAAACCCTAAATGGATTATATACATCACCCCTCATTCTAGTACTCAGGGATAATTAGAAAAGAGGGAGCAGACATATTGTGATAGCCAGTGGTGGTAGATGGCTAAATCTTTTGGTTATATCAGTGATACTTCACCAAAATGAAGTCACAGTGATAATGCGAACATGCACAATACTTGTGCAAGATCAAGGCTGGCAAAATTCCACCACAGAGAGATGAATTGAGTTTACAATCCCACTATATATGTGATGTAAGCTTTAATAATGTTTCTTTTACAAACGTGGGTGCCTCTTTATTTGGAACATAGATGTTCAGAATTGAGACATCACCTTGGTGGGTTTTCATTTATTGAGTATAAAATGTCCTTCTCTATCTCCTTTAACTAATTTTGGTTTAAAGTCTACTTAGGTAGATATTAGGATAGTTACTCCAGGTTCCTTGTTAAGTCTGTCAGTTTGGAAAATCTTTTTCTATTCCTTTACTCTGAGGTAATGTCTATCTTTGATGTACATTGAGGTGTGTTTCTGTGTACAACAGAAGGATGAATCTTATTTCCATATCCATTAGGCTACTCTGTATCATTTTATTTCAAATTGAGTCTTTTGATATTGAGAGATATTAATGACGACTGATTCATTATTCCTGTTATTTTGTTGGTGGCAGTGATGGTTGTATGTGTGTATGTGTTTGGGGGGGGTCCTTTTCTGTACTTTGCTCATGTGAAATTATCCATTGCTGTGTTTTTGTGTGTGTTTAGTTAGTTAACCTCCTTGAGTTGGAGTTTTCATTCTAGTACCTTTTAAAGTGTTAGATTTGTGGATAGATATTGTTTAAATTTAACTTTGTCATAAAATATCTTGTTTCTCCATTATGATAATTAAAAGTTTTGCTGGATATATAAGTCTTGACTGGCACCTGTGGTTTCTTAGAGTTTACAGCTCAGCTGTGCTGTTCCTTTTCAGTTTTAGGGCCTCTGTTGAGAAGTCAGGTATAATTTTTATAATTCTACTTTATGTTCTTTGACCTAAACCCTTGCCACTTTTAATGTTCTTTCTTTGTTCTTTAAGTTTAGTCTTTTGATTATTATGTGACATGGGAACTTTCTTTTCTGATCCAATCTGTTTGGTCTTCTGTAGACTTCTTGAACAGAAACCATGTCCTTCTTTAGGAAAGGGATATTTTTTTCATGACTTTTCATGAAATACATTTACTAGGTTTTTGAGCTGAGATTTTTCTTATTACTATATTACTATTATTTTGTGTTTGGTCTTTACATGTTTCCCAGATTTTGTCAAGGTACAACTTCAATGGGCTCATACATTCTAGGGTAGAAGCATGTAGATTAGAAATGTGAGGCAGAAAATATAGAGATGCATAAGAAAAGACAGAGACCAAGAATAGAGTTAGCAGGGCAATCCTGTGAATACTGAATCTGCCTGTGTTTATTTGCCATGGTCTTTAAATACCCAAATCCAAAAAGGGGGAAAGAAGGCAAGACCTCTATATCATGATACCATCAAGGAATAATCAAAGCAATTATTATCTTTATACCAAAAACACCAAGTACCCACACCCTAGGTCAAGACATCCTGTTAGTAACCACATTTTAAGGTAAACCTTCTGTCAATAAACTTGAAGGAGCAAGAATAGTTCTTAACTCTCTGACATTTAGTCAAGATGGAACAGATTCACTTCTATGGGCCCCAACAAGATTTCCTAGATGTTTTGCTAAAATAAGGGAAATGGGTTAATTCTAGATGTAAGAGCTAACTAGCAATATTCTTAAGCTATTGGTCAAGCAGTTTTAAGGATACAGATTTCTGAGTGATTATTTCAGGAGTCTGAGCTGCTAGGAACCTAGAAAGTGGCCTCCTACTACAGTTCTTTCCAGATTTTCCATTCCCTTAATTCCCTCAGCTTGTGTTCTCTTTGTTGCATCTACTTCAATTCTTATATAAAGAATAGTTTCCTTGTTTTTTTCTTCACTTTCTTTAAGGGTTTGGTTGATTTTCTCCAATCTTTTTCTTGGTTTCATTAAAAGAGTTTTTCATTTTCCCCTCAAATATCTCTCTTTTTTTGCCTTTAAGGTTGGTTTCTTATGTGTTGGCTGTGTTGGAATACTCTGGTCTTGTTCAGGGTAGCTGGGCTCCGGTGTATAGAGCCATATTGCACTTGGTGTTATTAATTGTAGTTTTTCTTTGATATTTAGGCATCTGAGCTTGGGATTGTAGCACCCGATTCTGTGGTACCCTTCTCGGTACTGGTCGCACGCCTCTGTACCTTATGCGAGTTTGGGCAAAGGCCTGGAGATTGAACAAAGACACAAGAGACCAGAGTCATTCAACAAGAGATCACCGAATGCCACTTTATTCAGCTAAATGCAAGGCTAATATACCTTGGCCCCCGTAAGGGAATTCCCTCCCAGTCAGAGGGGAATCTGGCGCTGTAGGGGAACTGGCGCCTTATGGGACCTGGTGCGATGTAGGAATTCCTTCCCAGGCAGGGGGTTAGGGGTGAGAGCAGCACAGCAGCAGAGAGGTGTAGGAATTCTCCCGGGCAGGTGGGAAATTACCATACCAAAGATGGACAGTGCCCTACAGCTAAATCACCAGGTTATGGCAGAATGAGCACAGGAATTAGCAGGAAGCTTTAGGTGGCAGACCAAACTGTCCTCAGAGACACACCCCAGGGAGTAAGGGGACATCCGGGCCCTACAAGGATGATTAGTTATAGTTCCTAATTTCTGAGTTAGTCTTTGTTGAATGAACATCTTCTTCCTTGGTTTCTGTTTCCCATTTGGTTTTCTAGTCTTTATGATCTGGATTTCTGGTGATTGGTATTACCGCTGATCTAGTAGGGAATCTGTACCCAATTGGGAGCTGGCCTTCTGCAGGTTAGCCTTGCCTTTGGTGCAAAACGAGTTATCTGATTGGTGTGGCCTACACTGGCTCTTCTGACTAGTATGATATGCACGTGAGCTCAGAAGTTTAACCAAGCTGCTGTGGCTTGCTTGTGTTCTGACTGCTGTAGCTTGTACCTGAGTGACCAAAATCCTCTGGGGTTTCGAGGATAGTCCCAGTAGTAAAGCTTGTAATGAGTGGTACTGAATGGTATGTCCTTGGTCTGAGTAGCAGAAGTCTGCTGGGGTTGGGGCATTTTCCAGTTCTAGATCCAGTGATGAGCTGGGAATGAGTAGGCTGTGGGAAGGATCTTTGGGGAACAGAATCTACAGGAGGAGGCAGTTCTGATGACAGGCAGCTCATTCACAGATGCTAACTTGTACGACCTGTGTTTGAGTGGCGGAAGCCTGATGGGATTGAAGGCAGGGCCAAGCAGTGGGTCTGTACAAAGCTGGGATGGCAGGGGCCTCAGGAAGGGTCCTGGGGAACAGAATCCCAGCATAGTGAATTAATGAGTGTTTGAGGTTGCACACATATATAACCTACTTTAAACCGTACACAACATACACACACATTGAAATATTCTATCAATCCATATATGTAAGACTTTATATTAAGAATCTGCTTAAATTAATGAGAAAGGGATGAGCAATATTTTAATAAAAGCATATAATACAAGTGGGAGTTTTTAAATTTGCTTTAATTTTGTGGCACATTTTTTTATTATTATTATAACAGCTCAGCTTCTCTAATGGAAGTAGGGAGGTTTGGGATTAAAAACTTGGAGCTTTCCTCTTCATCTGTGTGCAGATTCATGTTTACATTTTATTTATCTTCTGCCTGTCAAATATTACTATGTGTTTGTACAAACAGCTGTCTTGTATTTTAAGTCAATAGGCTCATGAAGTCTCTATGTTGTTTCTCCAAAAGAAAAAAAAGAGATTTTTTTTTTTAAAAATTGATCTTTAATTTTTTTGTGCCAGGTGGCAGCTGAGATATTTAACAAATCAAAATTTTGAGAAACAAAAATAAATTAAGACTTTAGGCAGTTTTCTAAGAACTGATGATGATAGCCTCACACGACTTCATACATACTCAGATTTAATATGCTGTTGTTAGCCATCACTGCATCAAAGTACACATGCTGGGAAATCATGAGTCTCGTGCAAGCCCATGCAAATTTTCTAAGATTATGACAAAGCTGTGAACTGTGTCTAATTCATCATTCTACCATCTGTTTAACATGGATTTATCACTAGTTACTGGCTTGTAGTAAGCAATCTTTAAATTCTCTATTCATCCTGAACAGTGATCTGTAAAGTCTCATGCACAGTGCCTCGGCAGGACTTCCAGATCTCAGCCAGCACCAGACTGAATACAAATTCAATGCTGGGGAAAAAAGAGATTTATATCCAGCTGTGGCCAAATTGTAGCTTGTTGTTATAACTTGTCTTTCTCTAAATCTAATATTGCAAAAAGAACAGCTGCATGGGTGATGCTCCACTTTCCTTATTAGCCATGCTCAGATACACTTCTGGGTTTGAGGCTCTCACCTTAGAGATTGACTCCAACTCTGGGGTTAATTTACTGAAAGCACTAATCATGTTTGTAGCATTTGATCTCAGTTCTTTGATGAGAAGATTTGGATCATTGTTTATACTTCTGGACTGTATCATCTATAAGTGTATAATTAAATTACATTCATGACTCTCATATACATATATGAGTTCTATATGTAAGCTTACATTAAGGAATGGATTTTTTTAACTTATCAAATTCATTTTGTAAGTTTATATGTGAATCAGCTTTCTATGAGGATGAGAAAATACAAGGAAAAAAATGACCTTCAAAGGAAGTGTGAGTTATAGGGATTTGAATTTCAGGCATTTTAATTGAAGATTATCTGCTGCCCTTGTTTGGGGGATTAGAGGAGATGCAGGATATTGTAACATGAAGCTTGTGGCAGAGCCAAGAAGCTCATCCTATGATAGCCAGGATACAAAATCAGGGATAGAAAGAGCTCCCTAGTAAATCCTTTCCTAGGCTTTTCCCAATGATCTGGTCTCTTTCTGAGACCTCATTGCTAAAAAGTCATACCTTGTCAGTGCACCATTGTCTAGTTACTCAACCTTTAGCACATCAACCATTGCAAATATTTAAGATCCAAACACTAGCAGTCAAAACACATTTGTAGAAGAATGTTTTTCTTGTACATTTATTTTTTGATATTCATATAATTTATGAGTTTATTAAATCAAACTTGTTTCATGAAAAAGAAAGAAAATAAAGCAAGTATGTTTTTTCCATAAGACAGGTACTTATGTGTTTCAAAACTGGCCTATAACCTATTATATGAGACCAAAATTGATACCTGACTTTTAACATTCTTGCTTCAACATCTCAAGGGCTACAAATACAGGCATGAGATACTAAACCTGGGTTATGCAGTGGCATAGAGCAAGCCTGAGGCTTTGGACATGCTAGGCAAGCATTTTACTAGCTGAGCTATATTCTTAACTTGTAGACAAAACAGTTATGACAAGAAAAGCAAGAATTTCAACAGTAACAGAAGTGTGAGTATAACTAATCCTAGATATCCAGAAGAC
Organism: Myodes glareolus; assembly: GCF_982192425.1. Classification (NCBI taxonomy): domain Eukaryota; kingdom Metazoa; phylum Chordata; class Mammalia; order Rodentia; family Cricetidae; genus Myodes; species Myodes glareolus. The sequence goes on from NC_142044.1 coordinate 11,742,097, forward strand.
AGATGGAAGTGTGAAAGCAAAGATAGTCATAGTCTATCGAAAGTCTTGGAATAATTTACATTTCTGAAGTAGCAGCAGGATTAAATAAAACTTAAATATAGACAGGAAAGAGACATACTTAACGAACTTCCAGTACAATAAAAAGGCATCAGTTAGAAATTAGTCAGGGTATGCTAGGGGAAAAGAATCGATGGAATGAATATAGTTGTTTAAATAGAAATGGCCCCCAGAGGCTCATACATTTGAATGCTTGGTCATCAATGCATTGCACTTCTTGAGAGGGATTACGAGAGATGTAGCTTATGTGTGGTTTTGTTGGACAAAGGGTTCTGCTGGGGGTGATAGTTCAGATTTATAAAGTTCAAATCTAGCCTAGTCTCTCTCTGTCCCTTTCTCTCTGTCTCTATTTCTGTCTCTCTCTTTCATGTTTATCATGTCTAAATGTCTCTCTTCCCTCCTGTAACAGGAAGAACAGGCTGCTTGTTGTTTTGGCTATCTTATACCCGAAATAATCACAAAGAAATTGTATTCATTTAAACACTGCCTGATCCATTAGCTCTAACTTCTTACTGGCTAATTCTTACTTCTTAATATAATTCATTTCTCTTAATCTGTGTATTGCTGTGTGACTGTGGCTTACTGGCAAGATTCTAACGATTCTGAGATCCATGGCGTCTGCCTCTCTGCCCTTCTTCCCAACATTCAGTTCTGTCTACTCCACCTACCTAAGTTTTGTCCTATCAACTAGGCCAAGGCAGTTTCGTTATTCATTATCCAATGAAAACAACACACAAACAGAAGGAACTCCTATACCACCCTCCTGCCTTCAAATCCACATATAGTACTCTTGGCTACAATTATCTGTCTGGATGTCACCATACTCCTTGCCATGATGATAATGGACTAATCATCTGAACTCTAAGACAGCTCCAAATTCAATGTTTTCCTTTATAAGTGTTGTCATGGTCATGGCGTCTCTTCACAGCAATAGAAAAGTAACTAATACATATATATTAGGAGGAGATATAGTAGATTAGCTTACACAATATTCCAACAATGACTGGCCCACACTATAACACAACAATTTTTCAATCCAGGAGTCTAGACTCTTGTCAGAGTTTTTAGGGCCCAACATAGAAACTATTTTCCGTAACTGGGCCAGTACGGAGGCGTGAGAAAAATAACAAGACACAGTTCATACAGTCATCACAGAAGGGCATCTCAGGCTTCATCCATCTTGAAGATCTACCCATGTTTATTCTACAAAATACCTTTTATCCCCCAGGCAGACGAAGGTGGATCCTCATCAATATTCTTTTTCCAGGGGACACAGGGCTAGGGAAACACCTGCAACTTAGTCACCAACTTTGGAAAACACCTCTCCCCAGGCGATCTACATTTTTAACAAAGGAGAAGGAGCCATACATCCTGGCCTTTGTTAGGTGGCTATCTTGCTTGTTTGTCAGGTTTGTAGCTGCCTAGTGGCCAGTGAGCCTGACTGTAAATTATTTTATATGAAATATGGGCCTATAGACTCTTCATCAGTCACAACATGGAGGTGAAGGCCAAGAGAATTCCTCAAGAGTCTCTGATCTGTAGTCCGTATTGGAAGATCAAATTTAGGTCCTAATATCAATAAAGCAATGTAGGAGCAGCATCATTACAGTATATTGACTGTCAGAACTTGTCACAGAATGTCCAAACAAGCAGGTAAAAGCAAACATTCATTTCTTCATATTTTATCTAGGCTTCAAGGGGAAGAAGCAATCAATATCTTATGTGGATCTTCCCACTTCAAATAATCTGATCAGGAAAAATCTTTTACCAAAGGATCCAGTGACTTGCTTTTAGTTGATACCTGATTCAGTCAGTTTGACAAACAAGTTTGACCCTCATAAAAGGGAAGGGAAATTATAATTGAATAACTTTTATGTTTCAAAGTATGTAAAAAAAATAAGGAAGAAAGGAAGGGAGGGAGGGAGGAAATAAAGAAAGAGAGAGAGAAATAGTAATGCATGTGGTAGGTCTTGCAATTTGAGGGAAAAATAGGACTATGTGTGTGATAAAGTTTCAACTTTGGGGATTATTAAACTCTAAATTTCCTTCTGAGAAGTCCAACATGTGAAAAAGAATATGAAAAGAAGGTATACTGAAAAGTGACCCTCTAAGACTAATCTCTCTAGGTTAAGCTTTTAGTGATGTATGTGCAAGCAGATGAGTGATCAAACAAGTGATTTTATAATGCCTATAAGCCAGGCATTGGTGGCACAAGCTCTCAGTCCCAGCCCTTGGGACACCAGAGGCAGGCAGGTATCTGTAAGTTCAAGGCCAGTCTTGTCTACAGAGTACTTGCCAACAAGGTCAGGCAACAAGGACAAATTCTATCTTGTAAAAACAAATGAAAAATGCCTATCAAATTTTCTCAGAAGAAACAAAATAAATTTTATTTAATTGTTTTAACACACAGTTTTTAATGTTTTGCTTTGCCTCAGTAGTTTCTTCAAATTGGTAAGTGATTATAAATCATGTTCTGGGGGAGAAATATAACAGCTTAATAAGAATTTAAATAAATGGAATTTTAGGCATGGGGCTACAGAAATATTTATCAATTAAGAGCTCTTGATATTCCTCTAAATTTATTTCTTAGCATTCTTATGTGGTGGCTCACAATCACATGTAAATCAGGGGATATAATGACATCCTCAATTACTTGTGGGCACCCATGAATAAACACACAAAAATAAAAATTTTACCCTGCATATATAATGTAATTTTTTAAAAAGAGACAAAGATGAATATGATTCTCTTTGAGTAGCTACTGGCCATTAATTGTTAAAAATGTAGAGGGAGTCAGTCACACACAAACACAAAAAACAAGCTAAAATGTAGGCAAAAGGTACAGTCCATAGGAATTACACAGGAGAAGCTGGTTTATAAAGTAATAATACTTTATGATATTATTTTCTAATTCAATAAGTAATTGCATTTTGTTGAATAATTATTTGAAGCAGTTTACTCAGTACACTAGGAAACAAACATTCAGAAGACATAAATAGCCTCTGCCTCCTAAGAATCCTCCAGGATTTGATTTATAAGATATGCTTCACGTGTTCCTATCTTCCACCAAGAAGCAAGAAAGAATTCCATTCCCACACTAAGAAGAAAAAGTTAAATCTCATGGATTATATGACCTTTTCATAATCCATCAAAAACATGTAATATCAAGGAACCAGCATTTATAACATCTCAAGGAAGGCAGGTGCAATTTTTTCCAGGAAGGAGCATATGATTCAGAATGCACTGGTGCGCATATTTGCAAAGCAGATGAAATCAGTTTGTCAAGAAAATATTTGTATCCCATGTTCATTTACAGTGTTATTTGCAGTGGCCTAGACATGGAAACAATGACAGAAATTATCAATTGATATGGCATATAAAAATGTGGGGCAGGATAGACAATGGAATAGTTTTAAGTCGTTGAAAAGGTTAATATTTTGTTAAGTAGAATCTGATCAGCAAAGAAAGATAGGATATTTTAATGAAAAACACAGATGTCAGAGTTACTGAAATAAACACACCAACTTCCTTTTCTTCTTTGAAGACTATTAAAGGTAATACAGCCTAGTGTACAGTGCTATTATGAAACAGAAGCTGTGTCGGTGGTCTTTAGCCAAGTAAAGAAAAATTCGTGAGAATGATGATATCTAGGTCCCAGATAGAGTATAAAATTTTGAAAATTCAGCAGGCTGTAGGCAGAGGCTGTTAGTTTGCTCCTGGCTGCTCAGACCCAAAAATAATCACACAAAAACTATATTATTTCTAATACTGTTTGGTCAATAGCTTAAGAATATTTCTTGCTAGCTCATATATTCTAAACTAACCCATCTCCATTAATCTGTGCATCACCACGAGGTCATGGCCTACCAACAATTTTCCAGCATCTGTCTTCTCCTTGGCGGCTATATGGCATCTCGCTAATTTCGCCTACTTTCTCTCAGCATTCAATTTAGTTTTCCCCACCTAGTTCTATTCTGCCTTTTCACAGGCCAAGTCAGTTTTTTTATTCATTAACCAATAAAAGCAACACATATACAGAATGACTTCCTACATGAACAAGAGTTTATATAAATTGAATATGGTACATAGATATGAACATATACATATATGTATATATCGCAAAACTATATCTGAATACATTGATTATAAATAAATATATATATATAGTGGATATATTATATAGTAAAATTAAACTCAATACAAAGTAAAAACAGTTTTTCACATTGTAATTGTTAACTATTAAATATCCTTTGGTAAAAAGTAACAGAATAAATTTGTATTAATAATTTGTCCAGTATCAAGAGCTAATATATTCTATTTTAATTTACTATTTGACTCTCCTTTTTGCTGCATGTGAGTATTGATTCAGACAAGAGAAAAAAATCATATTGTCTCACCTATAACCTAACTTCACTGTTTTCATAATCATATCTTATTTTTGAATTTTTACAAAAGGGTTTATCTTTAAGAGTTTCATGCATGTATGCAATGACATATAGACATCTGTTTCTCTTTACAACTGCTCCCAAATTGACTCTGACATGGTCTTCTCCCAATTCTATGCTGGTACTCTCTAATTTTGGTGTTTTTGCTTTTTTGTTTTGTTGTCTTGTTTTTGTTTTTTTGAGACAGAATTTCTCTTTGTAACAACCTTAGATTCCCTGGAACTTGCTTTGTCAATCAGACTAGCCTCCAACTCACAACTGACAGACATCTGCTTGCTTCTACCTCCTAAGTGCTCAGATTAATGCATGTGCAATCATGCCTGGCTAATTCTTTTGATAATGTAATAAATCTATTTATTTCTGCACAAATGGATACTAAAACTACTTATTGAACCAAGTGAAACTTTTTAGTGCCCACACTCTTAGAGAGAATTTATTCTTCCTTCCTGCTACAACTATCAATTTGCTAATAATTCTTCAAAAATAGGTGAGGCCTGACTAACACACCATGTATGTTGGAATGTTATCAGGTTTTATCTTATTCACATTTCTGTGGGTAACCATAACTCCTATGTGTTATTGAGATGCAATAGGCTTGTAACATCCAGAAAATAACATTTCACAACTCTCTTTACTTCTTACATATTTCAAAAGTTATATGCATCTCCAGTTTCACAACATACATGCCCACTTACCAGGCTTAGCAAAGATTTCCAATTATTAATATATTAATATTGCAGTGAAACAAAAGGAATATTTTATAAAGTGGCAATGAAGATTCCTCTATGGATGTGACTCCAAAGTTCACTAATTCAATTGCCACACTAATTCCTAAGACAAATTTTGCTCAAAATTTGAGCCTTGGATGCATAAAGTTATAATAAATAGTTTTTTAAAGTTATTATTTATTATAGTATAACAAAATAATATAATATTATTACAGTATTAAAATATAATAAAATTTTATTTAATGAAATTGGGTAAATATGTTTAATTAGTAAATTTAAATAATAATTATAGCAATTAAAGCAAAACTTATTTAAATAAATAAATAAATACAATTTTATGTAGTTTACTTAGTTTTCAATTTTATATCAATTCCTCCAGAATATTTCAACTAACATTATCACTAACATTTTTAAGTATTTTCTAAGTTTTTTTCCATGAAGAAAAATTCAGCTTTTTAAAGAAAAAATTGGAGATAGTCTTTGTTCTTTTAATTTTTGTCTTAGGGAAAATATAAAATTATGTCAACTCAAGTGGGAATTATCTATATGCTAAAAAGAAATGATACCTTATTAAAAGAGTCACATAATCATATGGAAATATTTCACTTTTTCTTCCTTTCCCTTCAAATGTTTCTAAATCTGTGTTTAATTTCAAGTACAAATTTTTAAATTTTAGCCGAGGTATATTATGATTAGTTTGTAGATATTTTGGTATCCCCGATTATTATCGTTATGGAAGATAAAGGGATAGAATAGCAAATGTGTGTACTGATTTATCCAACCATGAATTGTACAAAGCAATAAACATATAATTTAAAGTACATTTCAGTAATCAACTTAGTAAGTCAACTACTCATGGAAACAAATTGTAAACAAAAAGGCAAACAAAGGTATGTACCATGACTTAGCCATTTGTTTTTTCTTCAGAACAAATTTCTATATTTTCTGATTCTAATGGATACGCCTGTGTCTTAATGACATAATGAAAAAGACTGACTACTGTTGAGCTATATTATTCTTGTTTCTGTGATTAATGTGGATGGATTTCCTCCCAGTAGTTAGGTATTTCAAGAGTAGGACACATACATCACTCAATTCTGATAACCTGACTTGTACTTTACTACCAATGTAAGTGATGTGACTTGGGGAAGGCAAACATTGATCAAAGATATTCAACCAGGTGTCGAAAATCTATCAAATTCTGGCATACTAATTCTCTGATATTTTTTATAAATTGGACCATTCTCTTTGATGATGAACTGGAGATATATATGCAAGTCTAAGTGACTCTCAAATTAGCTACAGTTCCCCATCTTTAAATTTATTATTGATAAGTGTACTCAATTTTTTGTTTGACATCTTCTTCATTATAGTTATTAGATAGGTTTTTCTTGTCAAACACCTTACTATAGAAAGGCTGACATCTGAAAATCTGTTTATATGATTTACATATAATTTGATGCATGTAAATTAAGTATGCCATAACTGACGCTTTCACTATCTGTCAATTATAAATGTTTCATCGTACCTTATTTTTAAAATAAGAACATAATATAATTTCTATGCTCTTCACAAACTGCACGTCTAAAATACCGAAACGTGAGACTGAAGCAATGTGCTATGCTCTCAATCTCCAGGACTCATGCAGCATCATTTTACACTCTAACCCAACCCCTACTTCTTTACAAACTAACTGCTTTCATTCTTCTCTGTTTCTATTATAAAGATTGTCTTATACTCCACCTGTAAGTGGAATCATCTAGTTAGAAGCTTCAAACGAACAAGAGATATTGATATTTAAATTCCAATAACCAGCTGAATGAAGGAATTTTAAGGTTAAAATACAATTCACACAAAAACATAGGCCATGCATCATAGTTTCCTCATTTTTATAATTATATAAAAAAGGTGTAGAGAAATAAAAACACTCCCAGACACAAACCCTTTGGTCCACAATGCTGGGTCAAAATGGTGTTTCTAAGCCAGACACTGTCAGTACAGGGAGCCTGCTATTCCAAGATGATGAGGATGATGATCAGGATTTCAATATCCAGGCTTAACATATATGTAAACAACAGTGAGAAAACTTTACTAATACATTACATACTTAGGTGCTGTCAAGAATACTAATTACAACATTGGCATAATTTTAGTCCATTGTAAATCACAACTTGTCTTTACTTAGCTATACAACTCTTGATATGGCTTTATCAGTTCCCTTTGTTTCTAAATAAATAATTGTGGAACTTTAAACATTTTCTCACCAACCATTCAATGTTCTTATCATAGATATAATGCATAAATATACATCCATTAATAAATTTAATAGGGATCACCTTATAATAATGTGTTTTTTGTGGGTGTTCCATACTTTCCCTGGGCATCATATTCCATCATATAAAAATGTATTGACACCTATAGGTGACATCTTTTAAAGTTTTTGCTTATTAAGATCAGATAAACACCTTTTCTAATATTGATCTGGAAACTTCATGTCTACTATCTAGCTTTCATGATTCTTGAAGTTTCTATGCATACTAGAAAAAGAATCAACAGTGTTACCCTGCTGTGAACCCTGAAAGATTCAATCATGACTGACTTAGCTTAATATTTCTGTGTGCAGTATTTCCATGGAGGAAGGGAAATAACTAAACACTTTTTAAAATGGATTAAAGTTCTCTTCATAATATGGAACTCGTATCTAGTACTACCTATCTTAACCAATGTCATTGGCAACTATTTTTATGAAATTAGTTATATCCTCATTGGAAGGCTTATAAACAATTTTTTTCTTTTATTTAAGCTTCAAATTATGCTGAGAGTTGCTTGTTTGTTTTACAAAATACAGTGAATTTGGTTTCTTTTCTCAATGAACATGCATTCAAGATTAGTTATATTAAAACAACTTGGATCTAGTCACTGAAAATGTAGATTTAAAAAAAATGTTTTCTCATTAGATTTTATAGATTCTGTCCTCAAGTGATAGTTTTCTGTTTTTGTTTTACTAACAACTGATGTGGGATTCCCCTCGGTATGCTGTGATTATCACTAATGAATAAAGAAAACTCTCTTGAGCCTGTGATAGGGCAACACTTAGGTAGGCGGGGAGAACTAAACTGGATGCTGGGAGAAAGAAGGGCAAATCAGAGAGAAGTCGTGTAGCCCCTGCTGGAGACAGATACTGGGTGGAACTTTACCCAGTTAAACCACAGCCACATGGCGATACACACATTAATAGAGATAGGTTTGCTTAGGGTATGAGTTAGCCAGAAATACGCATAAGCTATTGGCCAAACACTGTTGCAAATAATATGGTTTTTTGTGTGGTGGTTATTTCAGAGCTGAGCAGCTAGGAACCAACATGTGGCCTCCTCCAACAGGTTTTTTCATACAATACAATCTGATTATATTTTCCCCTCCCACAACTCCTCTCAGATGCTCTCTACATTTCCTTCTGTCCAAATCCTTGCCTATTCTTTTGCTTGATAGAAAACAGGCATTTAAATAATACCAAAAAATCATATAAAGTAAAAACAAAAACTTGAAAAAAGACAAAACAAAGAAAAAGAAAAAAATAGTCACAAAAAAAGCACAAGAAGCACATATGGACACAGAGACATATAATTTCACCCATAGAAGAATAGCGTAAAAACACAAAACTGGAAGTCATAATATATGCTATATATGTTAATACAAATAAATAAAATCATACACATATGCCTATTCATACAATGAATGTATGTATAGGCATATGTGTGTTGAATGTATGCATGTATATCTATATTGCCCCAACTAAACATTCTGAGACAAAGATATTCTAAAGATGTTGCTTCATTTATTTTGAGTTGACCATGGTGAACTACCTCTTGGCTTGGTGCCTGCCCATAAGGTAATTTCTGTCCCTAGTGAGAATCCACTGTAGAAAACCAAATTTTGATATGTGAGTGGTTATGAATTTGAGCTAGCCTATATATTAGTGATGGAGGCTTGTGTCCACTACTCTCAGAAGAAAGAATAAAACTGAACTTTTGCAGAAAAATTGAATGAAAACATGGTGATTTCCCATTAAATTCATTTTCATGTTTCATTGACTAATATAAAGTGTGTACAGTGTTGAAAAAATCACTGTCAGACAAATTTTTCTTATTCATCAGAGGAGAAAGACTGATGTTCCCTCAAATAAAAGGCAAGAAAATGAGGCAAGAGTCTTCACTGGGCTCCTATTAATTTAATTGTGCAATAGAGTATTTGGACTAGAAGTATTTCTATACATTATTATTATAAAGTATGTTTTAATGTTTCTAAAATATGTTACTATATTTATGATATAAATATGTATGATAATATCATTTAATTATTTTCTTATATTTTGAGATAGGGTTTTATTACGCTTCACAGGTGAGCCTCAAACTCACAATCCTCATTCCACAACCCCCTCAAAACCTAGGCTGTACACACAAGACACCACACAGAGTTGGAGGTAACTCATTTTATCCATGGAGATAAGCCATGGACATAGGTGAACAATATATTGCTTTCTAATAACTTTTACTCCAGTGAATTAATCAAATGAAATATTTTTAAAAACTATATACAAATTAATTAACACTCTATATTAGTTATTAACCATTATGTAAATATATGTAGTGCACCATGCCCGTCTGTGCGTCATGCGCTACCATACAGTTCATGAACCGGGCAAGGGGCTGGAGATTGAAACACACAAAGACTCACAGACAGACAGAGACAGAGCTACGGGTCATCCTTGATGCGAAAATGCCCCAAGAATGCCCCCTTTATTGTGTCTAGGGGCAGCTAATATAGGGATAGCCACACCCCAGCCAAATGTACCGGAAACCATTCCCCTGGCATCAGGAACTCCTGAGGGTCTCATGCTCAGAGCAGTTGTAGGCACTCAGATCAGAGGAACAAGTTGTTTACACGAAATTTAGGATCTGGGGGTTCACAGCTCCTAATAAATGTGTGTGTGTGTGTGTGTGTGTGTGTGTGTGTGTGTACAACCATGAGATGTTTATATTTACAAAGACTATAGACTTAATTAGCAATGGGTGCCCATTTTTATACCTAAAGAGGCACTTTATATTTCCACTGACACATTTAGATTTGGTGTAAGATCTCAAAAGAACTTCTGAAAAAACTGTAGAGAAAATGGAAATTTGAAGAGGGCTATAGAAGCAAAAATGATGTTTAAATAAAATATACACAGTTATGGGCAATTATAGGAGCCACCAAATTCTATAAAAGTGTGGAATACATATACTGAAACTTATGGAAATATATTTTTATTTTTCACTACTAAGATTTTGTTCTTTTAACAAGTGGTTCTATTTTCCAAGGATCCTTTATTCTCTAATATGGCTGTTAGTGAAAGTGTCTGTGGTAAATTAGGATGTAAATCATACTAACAATGACTACTCTTGGGATGAAAAAAAAGAAGCCACATATCCCTGACAAATATCTGTAAATACATATATATATATATATATATATATATATATATATATATATATATAGACACACACACACACACACACACATATATATATAATCCATTGACTAAAGTTCTTTAACAGAAAGTGATACAGTTTAGCACAGAAGTGAATGTTTTAAAGACAAAAGGAATATAAGTTAACGAAAGCAGATTATTATTTCATAGTATTCAGCAACAAACCATTACTGTTAATTTTAGTAAAAATAGTTAAAGTACAGGAATTATTATGGCAATTAAAGTTCATATTAAAGAAATAAAAAGTACCAATTCGGTGAAGATATGTTAATTTTCTTCACGTCTCTGAAAGCTCCTAATAAAATGGCCAGAAGATGTTACAGGTGGCACTGAAATGAACGAGTACATGAAGGAATAAAGGGTGGCGAATATGAATAGAGCACCGGAGTGAATGCCTGTCATGAATTAATCCATATTTTCTTAGTTTTGGAAAATGCAATGAAAAGTAACTGGATGTTTATCATCAAGAATTTGAACATTAGTGGAGCAAATATTATTTCTACATATGGTTATGGTAAAATGCCATAAATATCTGTTCAATTATAAATATATGAGACTTGTATGATTTTTATAGAGAGATATGAATAGTCATCTACATTTTTCTGGTCTCTTAGTTATGTCACAAGTTTAAAAATCCAATTTACATGCTTGTCTAAACCATTTGTATCTTCCTGAACACCTCATACATTATAAATATCACATCATATCATGGGGCTCAGTAAAGCCGAGAAAACACTTTACCTGTCCTGAGACTCATGTTGAATCAACCTCTTTCTTAGCTCTTGTGGACATAGCAAACTGCTCACCAACAATTCTGCTAGCCTCACCAGCGCTTTATGTACTGTATTTCAGGTTCAGATATACGTGGGGAAATCAACTGGCAATTGAAAAATGAACTTCATATTCATATGAGCCAGTATCAGGAACTGATTTTTTTCCCTCGAGTAACACAGTTTTTGCTTCATCTTTTCAACTTCTACTAAACTCTGACCTTTCCCATTTATCTTCATATACGTTTCATAAATCAAGTTCTAAGAGGCTACAATTGCTTGTTTAAGTTTCTTTTCCAATTTAAACCTTTGAAATGTTCAATTTTCTATGATTATTATTGATGATTTTACTGGTTTCTTATGAACCATGTTCTTTCCTTTCCTCTATGAAAAAGGAAGAATCTGAGGGGAGTGTATTGGATTTACCTTAAACTACCTTGGATTTTCTGTCTTGATTCATTATTCCCAAGACTTCCATATCTTTGCATCCCAGTAATGGATCTTCAGTGTTGATCTAATTTCTGCTTTCCTTTGTATTCTGTTAAGTTGTAAGGATTTCCCCCCAAAATGTATTAAACTCTGCTCCATAATTGGCTTTGAGAAAAATTTCTGATATTAATTGGTTGTTTTTTGTTTATTTTTCTGAGAACCACTCGGGCTCATTGGTGTCTCTGGTTCTGAATGTAAGTGAGAAATGAGAGAGAATAAACTCACTTCCTGATTCTAATTTCTTAATTTTAAATTTCTACAACATATCCAAACTCATTGCCATTTGTTCTCACTACATTTGAAATCACTTATTAATGTGTATTCCTCCAATGTAATTTCATGCTCAATTCAATGAAAGCCGCATCTGAACAGTTTTTCTTTCATAAAAGTGGCACTGACATACTTTTTTGTAGAGGCATTGCTATATAGTGAAACCAGAATGGATCTCTTCACTGTCAAGGTTCCAGCTATTCCTGTTTTTAATTATGTTCCTCATACGCAGTCTTAATTCAGAATATTTTCTCAAAAGTACAAGGTTGGCCTCTGTCTTCTTTTCATCCTTTGCTAAATAGCAATTATAAAAATATCTTTAACATATAGAAAAGTATACTGATTAATGGTTTAGTTCATGTTTCAACATTTCTTCTGGAAACACTGAGTTATTTTCCTATCTCTAAAGGAGAGAAATTTTTTAAAAAACAAAGCTATGATTATGGTATGTGCTTGATTGAATATATGATTGACTTAGTATATGATTGAGTATGCCTATTTAATGCTAATTTTGTTCCAATTTCTGCTGTACTCTGACTTGTTAGAGGAGTCCTCACTCACTGCACTGAGCAATGTGACTATTGTCTTCCCCTTCCATAATAAAAAGTAATAGCCAAGGTATCAACAGAAAAGAATAGTAATGCTGACTTGCTATTCTCTTGGTTCCATTTCCACAATTTCTATAGGTTAGCTTGACAATAAACACAGTCAGAGCTTCCCTCACAATTCATATTTTTTCTTGTAGATTGTAGGGGATCTTTTTTAAATCACTCTTCCGTTCATAAAAACACCCCTGATGTAGTAAGAGTATCTGTTCCATCCATGAAGCCCTCCTTCAGGTTAGGCAGACTTTGAACACGGACTTCATTTAACATTTTTTTCATGTTACTGAATATAATCCTTGTCAAATAGTTTAAATGGCCTGAGAATCCTTTGTAGTTGCTCTTCCTGTTTGCACGATGAACTGCAGTGATTTTCTTAAACCAAGAGTTAACTTTAGTGGTGGTAAGAGTTGCTGCACAGCAATGCAAATATCTTGACATCAATGATTTTATGTAATTTAATCTAACCTACATACAAAAGTAAGGAATACAATTAATATTACCTTTAGGGTAAATTATTATTTGAACAAACTAATGTCATTTACTCTTTTCATCCAGGGGTGGTGCAGCTGAGTTAAATGCTAATGCTTATTTTTATCTCCATGTTAAGATTTACTGTATGGGTAACACATGGTTTTTATACTAATTTATCTCATTTTGCCTGGTTAATACAGCATCCACCCTTGCGAATGATATTTAGAGTGAAAAGAGTATGTCTTGTAAGGTTTAATTTTTCAATTTTTAATGAAATTATGTTGGATGTTAAAAGATTATATGTGAACTGATCATTGATACTTTTGGAGGAGTAAGCAGTAAATACACATTAGATTAATGCATGCACAAAGTTGCAAAAGATAAATACCTTTATCCTTACAGGAATATGCTTTAAAAATATTGCATTCACGAACAGGTATTTATTAGGTAAGCATGCTGTTGTTAGCCCAATATTACTCATTTCGGTTTGATTCACTTTACATTTACTGTCTTCCATAAAGATGATTTCTCCCAAATCTATTTCTGTTCTGTTGCACTTTCTTGAACATTCTTTATAGTTTGACATGGACCAACAATAATCAATTTCCCAAAAAATTGTTTTAAAATAACTTTCATGCAAGCTTCAGTACCTTCACAATGCAAGGGAAGAGTAAAGTTTTCATGTACCTCATAAATATGTTTTATTTCCTCGTTGTCCAGGTAGCCTTTCATAAAATTATACATTCTTATTGATTTAAAATAAGTTAACTACACAAAAACAGACTAACTCATCCATCATAAAATATGTACCATTCTCTTGGACTGGGGATATTGTTCAATTTTGAAGTAGTAGGTATGAGAGATAGAAAGAGAAACCTGCATTCGGATTCCCAGGAACCAAATAGGATGACTCCACATAGAAATTTTGACACACCATTTAGCCCATAGCCAATCACTTTTGTAACCATTCACTTTAAAGTCAGTTTCTCTCAAGTTGGTTTTTCAAACACATTAACAAAACTTAAATATACCTTAACAAATTATTCTTTTAATTCTATGATTTAAACATAGCTATCATAGTGTTTCAAATTCTTATAGTTTTCCAGATTGCAAAGCACAGTAATTTAGTGAATTATAGTGCTATCTTGTGTTATCAATCAATTTTTACTTTGTTAATTTGTGACTCATCTGCTATATCCAATTCTATAACAAAATTAAATCATCTTTCATAGAAGAATTTTAATCCTGCTTGCTCAATTAGGATAGCATAAGAACAAGAAAATTAATATTTAAGTATAGATGTCTGACATGATATTTGATCTATCTGTAAGGGTATTTTATAGAAATATTCCTATTGTCCTCTATTTTGTTCAGTGGTTTGGAAGAATGATTTGTGTGAAGTTCATTAAAGATCTCATTGATAGTCTAGTTTCCAGTTGTGTTTAAGGGTAACAGGAAACTTGGGCATTTGGGGGAAAAGAAATGAGGATTTTCACAGGTGATTTTACATCTCCCTTCCTCCCAATTTCATCATAGAAATAAAGGTCACAGCTGCTGTCAAGGTCACAGCTGTTCTGAAGGTCACAGCTGGTATCAAGCTGGCTCTGTCTACAGAGCTTTACTCGGCTTTGTTTTTTAATTGAATGTAAATGGTTTTCGTACAACGTATTCTGATGATGTTATGTTCACCCCAACTCCTCTGAGAGATCCCTGCATTCCCTCCCATTGGAATCCACACCTTCTCTCTCTCTGTCTCTCTAAAAACAAACAACCATCTAAATAATGATAATAAAATAAAATATGATGAAACAAAATGCAGCATAAAATCAGGATAGGACAAAACAAACAAGCGAGCCAACTGGCTACAAAAACACAACTAGAAGATAACGAGCCAAAGATAAAGCATGAGTTAGAGCTGCAGAGGAGACACAGGTGTTCATGTGCACAAGGATCGTCTAAAACCACCAAACTGGAAGTCATAACATATGCAGCTGTTCCTATACTTTACTGTGTGTTACCAAACAATGCTTGCCAGTAATTATGGCTCTATTAACCTTAGATCTTAGTTTGTTCCACTGATACCCTTTTAAATTAATCTTCTGTAAGTAACCTCTCTCTGGTACCCTGATTTATGCCTTTTCTTTTTGAGATGCTATCGACAGAACTAAAATTTACTTGCCTTAGTCCTAGTGAATACATTGATGCCTAAATACAAAATTACTCCAAATGGAAGCAAAAATTCCCAATTTTTAGTATCCAGAATGTATATATTGCATCTAATCTCTATCACAAATTGAAGCCTATTAACATTGCATTACCTGTAATTTAAGTTGGGTCAATTGAGGTTGAGAGATATAAACTGTATGACCAATGGAATATATCAAAATAACTATAAATGTGTTCATAATTAGGTCAATTGATTAAATAATTATTTACATAGTACTTATTATAGATCTATGCTCTGAAATATATTGAAAATACAGTGAGACAGAACATGTGAACTTCTGATTTCTCATTTTAGATTTTTCTCGCTTCCTATGTTGATTTTAGATAAGTCTTACCTTGTCTAATAATTAAAAGCTAAAAATCTTGTAACAAAACAATTCTCATTATCCATTTTATAAAGTGGTACCTGTTTAGGTATTCACTTTAATGTCATTTGAAAAAAATAGCGACAGGGTGGGGGAGATGGCTCTGAGGGCAAGATCAGTTGCTGGTTTCATGGAGACTGGAGATCAGATCCAAGCCCTCATATCAGAAGGTTATCAAAGGCCTGTTTCTCCAAATCTAAGAGAGATGACATCCTGTTTTGACCTTTCCTCAGAACACGCTCATGATAGAGAGAGGGAGAGAGACTGAGAGAGAGAGAGAGAGAGAGAGAGAGAGAGAGAGAGAGTCATAAATAAATCTTTAAAATGTATATTTCTTTAGCAAGCTTTTATAACTTCCCTCTATTTCATGAAGCATTCACTTTTATTGATGATTGGCTACTAATCTCTCCTAAACAGACAAACAAGACTTTGGATCAAGGTCAACTTTTGGTAGCAGAAAACTTAAGAAATTATATCTGTTTTAATTTTTTATCTACTTCAAACATCTATTTTTCTGTTATATCAAGTTATATTTAAGTAGCATGACATTATAAAATAAAAATAATGTATTGTAAAGGATGTCCATATGTTTATGAATTTTTATTTTAGTTAATGACTCACATACTTTTTAATATATATTATGTATAATAATTTAAAAATTATTAAAATTTCAACATCTTATGGCTACAAGTTAGTATGGATTGTTTGTAATATAGCTTACAATGTATTAAATACTAGTTTTGATCATATTTGAACTTGGATTGTGACTTGTTATTTATTAATGTATTAAAAGTGACTATTTAATAGCTTACTTGAGATATAATCCTTGTTCATCCTCTAGTTTATATATTTATTTTATTTATCAATTCAATGATACTTATAAGTTTTTTTCTTTTTTTTAATTGAGCTCTACATTTTTCTGTGCTCTCCTCCCTGCTTCTCATCTCCCCTTCAACCCTCTCCCAGGTCCCAAAGCTCCCAATTTGATAGGGGAGTTCAGCCAATCATATTCTGTCCGTGGGGCGTGTTGCCCTAAGGCAAAAATTTACCTATAAACCTGGCAGGTATGCTTCCCTGCCCTCTCTCTCTTGGCCCCTGCATTCTTGGATGGACCGTTGGGACTCTAATGTAAGTTTTCCTTCTGTTTATTAAAGCTGTATTTTTACATTAAGCTAGTCTGGTTGATCTTTAATTACCGATCGACTGTGACCCTTCAATTGGGGCCCAAATGTGCTGCTTTTCCCCACTCCCCCCTTGCCCTCAGATTTAGGGACATATTTAGGGATTGGTTATAATTGATATAGGGATAGGGGATGGGGGAGGTATTTTATAGGTTCAGGGGTGTTTATCATTAATTTTGAACAGAAAAGGGGGATTGATTGGTGATAAGTTATTGTTTTTAGAAAATTGTATTGGTGTTGTTTCTTGTACGTTGATATATTGAACATTGTATGTGAGTATGCTTCTACCTCTATTTGTATTGATATATATATATACATATATTTACATTTTTACCTCTGATTAAGATATTGTCTATGTAATGATATACATTGTTTACATTTGGAGGTCATTGTCCTCATTCATTGTACAGTTGTTTATTCTCTTAGTCTTCAAGTTAGATAGATAGCGATAATTATAAATCAGTACCTATATATATTTGTCATACTTATATTTAGGCTAATCAGGTTCCTTAGATACATAGAGATTACATTTAGTATAGATAGAATAATCTTCAACCTCTTCAAAGAGCTGTTAAAGTATGGCCTTTAATTTAACTTAGAATTTTGTGATAACGAGACACATCACTCATGGCATCATCACTCTACTCCCAAGAGAACGTTGAGCACCAAAGACACTCCACTTGGAGATTGTCTTCTTCCTGGCAGAACTGGCCTTTGGGCAAAGAAAAAGCCTGTACCTCGACCACTGACAGAATTACAGAATATCTGTAAATGGATAAAAACAGGATTGTCTTATCTTGCCACGACAGGGTAAGAGAGTTCTAAAAGGTTCCTTGCCTTTGAAAATGGCATGTCAGTTACATCAGATCTTAGGCAAAGTTGATTGACTCAAAATTGCA
Source organism: Myodes glareolus (assembly GCF_982192425.1). Taxonomy (NCBI): domain Eukaryota; kingdom Metazoa; phylum Chordata; class Mammalia; order Rodentia; family Cricetidae; genus Myodes; species Myodes glareolus. The sequence goes on from NC_142044.1 coordinate 11,760,130, forward strand.
AATGAGACTTTGGGTGATTGCCCAGGTAATCAGTTTTCTCTTCCATTTGTTGCACATTTCGGAAGTTTCTCGCTTGTATTTCCAGGCTGCTTGAGTAAAATTATTTCCCTTCTCTGTAGGTGGGCCTTCTGTTATGTGTTATTTTCATTGGTTAATAAAGAGACTGCCTTGGCCCTCTGATAGGACAGAAAATTAGGTAGGCGGAGTAAACAGAACAGAATGCTGGGAAGAGAACAATGAGGCAGACACCATGGAGCCAGCCACCAGGTCAGACATGCTGAATCTTTCCGGGTAAGACACCATCTCGTGGTGGTACACAAATTACTAGAAATGGGCTAATCAGGATGTGAGAGTTAGTCAGTAACTAACTCTCTAGAGATAATGGGCCAGGCAGTGTTTACATGGATATAATTTGTGTGTTGTTATTTCCGGAGCTAAGCTAGCTGTGCAGGAGCCTGGTGGGACAAAAAGCAGGCCTGCCCGCAGCTCCTCACTACACTTCTCAGATCTTCAACTCAGATGGAGTTGAAGATTAGATAGTTGTAGTTACCCTCTACATTATTTAGACTCCTTGAAGTAGAATGGTTAGTAAAATTTTTGTTATATGTTTCTTGCTTAATATTGTTTGTTGTTTGTAATTTTCTATTTATTATTTGTTTCTATTGTATATAATTGTATTTGGTTTTGTTCTGTCTTATTTTAGAAAAAAAGGGGGAGATGATAGGGGAGTTCAGCCAATCACATTCTGTCCATGGGGCATGTTGCCCTAAGGCAAAAATTTACCTATAAACCTGGCAGGTACGCTTCCCCACCCTCTCTCTCTTGGCCCCTGCGTTCTTGGATGGACCCTTGGGACTCTAATGTAAGTTTTCTTTCTGTTTATTAAAGATTTATTTTTATATTAAGCTAGTCTGGTTGATCTTTTAATTATTGATCGACCACGCCCCTTCACCAATTTACTCAGGAGATCTTGTCTTTTTCTACTTCCCATGTAGATTAGATCCATGTATGTCTTTCTTAGGGTCGTCATTGTTGTCTAGGTTCTCTGTGATTGTGACTTGTGGGCTGGTTTTGACTATTATTCTTGTACAATGTGACTAAGTTTTTCAACTGGCCCTCAAAAATTCAAATGTGAATTCTAATCATTTATCTATAATAGGACCTAATTTCATAGTATTGGCATTGTTATTTTTACTGGCATATGCCATAGTATTGGCATAGTATTGGAAATGTTTCATTAACTCACTTGAGTGTTCAGCATTGTCATAGGAAAGTCGTATATTGTTTCTAAGAGTGCTGATGATGTGATTGTCACTATACTCCAAAACCTACGACAGTCATTTTTTTCCTGCACACACAAACTTTTGAAAATCCTCTAAGGAAACCTTCATTTCTGCTTAGCCAGGTAGGCTTCCTAAATGTAGACTAACTCTTGCACATACCGAGCTCAACAAACCTTTTCTTCTCAGTGGATTTATCTTATCGCCTCATTTATAGGTATTCATTCTTTCCTCCAACAAACATTTACTGACTATGTATTTAGATAAAACTCTAGTGAAAAACAATTGATCTTATTAATTTTGAGCTTAATTTTAGTGCATCAACACAGATTCCAAATTAATTCTCAAACTACTGTCATGTCTTCAAAATAAATCCAGTCAGTAATGTGAACTTCTATGCTTTCAGGCATCATCAGTAAAATTGTAATCAATGTCCTGTTTATCTGGGTTGATCCACCTTGTGATCACATGGAGGTTAGCTAAAGTTAAGAGCACATAATATGCTTCTGTAGTTTTATGTAAGAATGAAGTTATCGACCTACTTAAATAACTGGCTTCTATATTTGTTTTTTTTTTCTAACTGTGAAATGAGCTTGCTCACTGTTCATTTTTCACATATTCAAACAAGGATGTATTCATATGACAGCATTTGTTCATTTCCCTGTGTGGGAAAATGAAGTTCCATTACTTATCATTAGTGTCCTATTTATGCAATGGGCTAGTGAAGAAAATACTGTCAGAATCTATTGGACTAGCAGCAGAATGTGGTGATTACAGAAAGCAATTAATCAAATTTGTGGTGACAAAGCAATAATAACTCTGCTTGGTTAAGGCCCTAAAAAAATCTCTAATGGGTCAGAGGAGAGGATTTTTTTTATTACTTTCTAGAAAAGATGTGTCTACTTAGAAAAAGTAAAGTTGAAGTTCCAATTACTTACTTGAAATAAGAATTAACAGCCTAAGATGAACCATTCATCAGCAACTTGTAATTTAACCACAATGCATGTTTAAAAATCAAATATATAATTTATATTCCAGCTTACAGAATTACTGATATTTTACAAAGTACCATCATTTTAGAAACTTTTCCATGTTGCTTTATTATAATTAAGTCTTTAACAATTTACATATACTTTCGAGTTTATACTTTCTTTGAAAAACATGGTTTGGATTTTAAAATAAAATTCGTTGCAAAGCCAATGAACATGACATAGTATAATAGAAACTTGAATTAAAAGAAAACATTGAATATAACCATTATGATTGATATGGTCTCTCTGATTGAAAAATGAAATAAAAATTGTGGGTTTTTCCCCTAAGCTTTTGGAGAATCCTGCACTTAAAGGTCCGAATAGCTCTCTAAGCTCATTGCAAAATGGAGGACTTGGATAGTGTCTCTAGGCTCAGAGGCCTGACCGTATCTGGAAGTTATCTGTCTCTGAGCCTGGATGCCTGATCAATTCAAGCATGACCTTTGACAAAGATCCTTACAGACCTTTCTCCCCTTGCTGCAACATATGATAATTAGGTTTTGTGTCACCAGCTGTATGGTAGGATCATGCTGCCAAATGCAAATTAGGTGATATCTCAGCTGCTGTTCCTATCTTTCCCTCTGGAATAAAGCTGAGCTCTAACACTGGTGCAGAGTCCTGGAAGGCTTTTCCCTTTCTGCTGGTAGCCATCTGAACCCTGTCGCCTGCTTCTGCTCTCTTCGCCATGTTTACCAATGACCAATGATTCCTGAGGAGGACTGAGAGACACAGTAAACCAATGGCACTGGAATATTTATAAGGGCATCATTATCCTACTTACGGGGACTTCTCCTCTTGTAAAAGAGTTATGCTCTGTATCTAGAACATCTTCTTAAATTGCCCTCCTTTGCTGCACCAAAATAAAAATAGTAAATCTTGCTAATATTAATATCTAGAGATGTCTTAGAAAACTTCACAGAAATATGCACATACCTAAACGTATTAGCAAGATTAAGTTTGAACATACTCTGTACCATATCAAATTTGTATTTTACTGTTGAACAAATACCACTCTAAAACACATATACTAAAAACTAAAAAGAAACCAACTGCCTGGCATATGACCCAAAACATCAAATTCTGTGTCTTATAGACAAATTAGTATCTTTAAAAAGAATTTTGAAATTGGTTTAAAGAGGTTGGCATAACAGTCGCAATTTCTAATAGGGTTTTTAATTTAGTATATTTATTTTGAGGTTCTCTTAGGGATATGGATTTGGCAGCAGCTTGTTACCTTTTATTGGCAAGTATATTTCAATTATATGCTAGTTATAATATTTGGTGATCCAGTCACATACTGATAATAATGTGGAAAATGTTTACATTAGGGTATCACAAGGTTACTCTTAAGAGTTTATGTATGAGTCTGTGTAGGTCTTGACATTCACACAAAAAGTTGCTACAGGTCTTAAGTCACATTTATCCAATAATTATTCATTTATATTAAATATTTGCACTGTGTCTTGTTTTATATACATACTAGGCATACATATCTATACTATACAATGCATAACACTGTCTATGTTACAGAATTTTGTAGCAGGAGTAGAGATATATTTGAATAACCTACATGCAAAGCACACAGGAGATGATAACATTCCATAACATATTAAGCAGGCAGGGATCAATGAGATGTAAAAGACTTTATCAAAATGATTAACTAAGGTGATTAACTAAGGTGAACCAATACAGTAAATACATTAACATATGTAGACCTAAGGACTTCTCAGATTCGGGCAAAAGATGGTACCACCTAACTAAAGCAAAGCAAACCCAGTCAGAAAAAAATAATGATAAATGAGGAAAGAGGCTGTTCTGAAAACAAATGCAATGAGATGACAACCAAAACTACACAAGGCTCACTTTATAGTCTTCCAGGTGAAAGCAACCCTTTGAGATAGGAAAATGTTTACATTCCAGGGAGCCTCCAAAGAAAAGACCATTTTCAGCAGAGAGTGCACATGGAGAAGAAATCAGAGACCATATAAGCTGTGCAAAAAATTTGAAGACAAGGAAGATTTTGTCCATGAAGGTTTGTGACATAAATGGGACACAGTGGATATGGAACAAGAATTGGGAATTGGGTCAGATCGGGGGACTTGTAAAACTGAACTCAGGTGAGATTAAATGTCAGAGAAATGCCTTAATTCTCTTGAATGTCTTTGGTACTGGGGATGTTGAGCTAAGTCAGGATGAGCAGTAAATAATAACATTTCCCTCTGTCGAGACAGAAGACTAACGTGATGTTTAATTGACAATAGGAATATAGAATTTTGTCAATATTATGATGAATGAACAAGCATTTCTTTTGAATTGTGGCCTTTTCTGCTTATTTGAAGAAGTTGGTCAAATCACACTCACTATTGTATAATCTTTCCTTCTAGAATGGCAGCTTGGCAATATTCAGACAATCACAAGCAGTGCCTCATTCTTTGTTAAACTTTATTGGTCTTTTTGGAAAGAAGATTCAAAAATTTCAGGAACGTCTATCATTAGTGAATTATGTGTAATGCATGTTATTGGTATGTGGGTTTGAATGTTTGTATCAGACATTGACCTAGGAGTCAATGAATAATTGCTAAATTTAGAATGAATGTAACATCTGAGAATCATAACACATTGACTTTCACAGTTCTTTACTCACATGTCTTTCTGCATACATGATGGTTCCTCACATTAAATAGATACCGTGTTTCTTTAACATACTGTCCTTATCCAGATGTGGTTTTTGTCTTTCTAAATGTTGCTGATAGTTCCACATTTGTCTGTAAAATGTTTTTGTTTGTTCATTTGTTTCATTGTTTGTTTTAATTGAGAAACATGTTTAACATTGCTTCTACAATGTTATCTCCTAATATCCCTGATAAGGAGCTTGGGCTGAGACCTCGTGCTTTTTATACAAACTTGACTTATGACTATGTGTTGTACAAATCAAGTGAGGTATAATGCAATTCTAGTCTTTGAAAGAAAAAAAAATCTGTGAAATACCAAGAAAACAGAAGCAGGTGCAAAACAACACAGAATTAAGTAACTCAGTCATTAATTTTTGAGCACAAATTAGCCTGAAATAATGGGAAGGAAAAAGGTTAAATGTTGTGATGGCTTGGATGATGTGTCTGCAAAATACATATGCTTAGTTATTAAATCCTCACAACTTACAATGTAACTGTACAGGGAAATGAGATTTGGCTTGAAAATAAAAAAATATGATAAGATGAAATCATACTTGCAAGATTTAGAATTGACATTTCTGGTGACCAATTAGGATGGATTACAACAAAAGTTCACATAGAGAAGACCATTTAACACACCAGACGAAGGTTTTCATGTATAATCCAAAGGTATATATGTCATAAGAAACAGTGCTTGCTGATGCCCTGCCTGCAGGGCACCAGATGGGCCAGGAAACAGTCTTCTAGTGTGTGGCACTTGCTAACACCAGCCTTGGAAAATGGTACAATTATGTTTTATATACTTCTTTCCTGAAAGCATATATGGACCAAGATACCCTGCTTCCATTTCTTGATCACTTGATATTAATGATGTTATTATCACATTTATAGTTAGGGAAAATTGGCTAAGTATTACTGATTCACATTACTGTCCTTGTTTTGCCTAGCAAAGACTAATCAATCACATGGTAGCATCCTGTTAGTGCTAGTAGACAGTCACAAAATAATTCATGTGTTGCTTTTACTGTCTTTTACCTTTTCAGAAAGACACTCTTATCTATGCAAAAGGTGAGAACTATTAAAGAGGCAACATTGAAAATCTATGAAATTTATTAAATTTTTAGCCTAAACATTAACATGTATTGGTCATATACAAGCAATGGATTGATGATCTTTTGATGTTGTCTGTTTGACTGAGTGATTGAATCTATGTTGGGGTATTCGACCAATAGCATAATGAAAAGGGCACAGGACTGACAAGATGCTCGGCAAGTAAAAGCATTTGCCTGAAAACCTGGGGACCTGATTAATACTGGAGACCAATACCACGAGAGGAGAGCAAGTTGTTTTCTATCTTCCACATATGTGCGCAGTCTATACAGCACTTGCCCAGTGCATGTGCAAGCAAAAATCTTCTTTTAGAAGCAGGAGACTATAAACATGTGAATATAGAGCAAGAAATCAAAAAAGAATATATGACATGATTATATGATACATGTAGTATGAGTTACCAGGATTTAATTGTGTAAAAAGTAGACTGTGGAATTTGATTAATATTGCTTTAAAGATTTATTTCAAACAGAAAAATAATTCAGAACAAAGTCTAGGGTCATTTGAAAATAGAAATGTTTTTGTTACCTTTAATATACAAAAGAAGTAAATATAAGAAGAATTCATATCAATTAAGTCGGGTAAATACAAAAATCTTTAATTTTAGAAAGAGTACATACATAATATTTGTACTTTATATAGTTAACTGGTCGCATGTTTATTGTTATTTTATATTATTTAAGAAGTTTAGTACATCGTCAGGTTTTCAAATAAGAGCATCTTTAAGAAGGTGCAAGGGAGACATGACAATGCAAAAAAGGGTTGTTGCTGTTGTGAAACCCTGTGCACTTACACTCTTTTATGAGCTAATTGCTTGGTGGTGCAGCTAAAGTGCATCTGCACTGACTGAAGACCATATCATGTATTGTCATCAAGTTGAATCCAAGTATTGTTCTGTAGTTGACAATAAGTCCGTGGAATTGGTAGTCTTATATTATTTTTCTACCTCCTTGGAACTGTATGATTTATATTTTCTCACATCTTTTACCACAAAGGTCTATACACCGTATTGTCAATTACTCAGGATTTTCAGATTGTACTTTTACAGGATCTCTTCATTTCAAGAATCTAGTTTATTGCATACTATTAAAATTCCCTTTTGTGGATTGGTTCAATGCAAAGTCTACTATCAAAATAATTAAATTTCTACCAACTGAATATTTTGGTGCAACCATAGAGTTCAGATTTCCTGAAAACAGTACTGTTTGGGGAACCATTATGCCACTGACTGACAAGTGTAACTCTTTTACTCTCCAGATTATTGTACAATGTCATTGAGTTTATGACTATCTACTAATTTGAAAATTATAAAGGGAAGACTCAGTCTTTATTATCATATTCACATTACACACATTTTATCTAGTAGCAGCATATGAGTGTGAAAATGAACCTGGTTTCAAATAATAAATTAAGTTAAATTGACTGTGAAATATAAACTTTATGGAAATTTAAAACCCTTCTAAATGATTACAATCCTTAATTTGAGGCTCATTGAATATTGTTTCCTTCTGAGTGCAAATTAATTTTATTGGCCATAACAATAATATGTTGTTTTGCTTCTAGTCTTCTCAAATTTATGGTTTTCTCCATGTTTGGTATGGTCTATTTACCTACTTTTATAGTTTTAATTAGGTAATTATACCACAATCAATAACAAAGTGATATCAACACAGCAGAATTGCAAACAAAATTTCAAAACAAGTAAATTTTGTTGTTCCTGGAAATTTTTCATTAAATGCTCATCAAAAACCTTACTAGAGTCTGCCTCCCAACTGACTTGGAACTTGAAAAAGCAAATTTAGCAGAAGAATGGAAAGCTTTCCTAGTTTATTGAATAAAATGATGGCTATCTTAAGTCATTTGAGGACACACTATTTCTATTTCATCCCTTACTACGTCTGTGATTTCTTCTGCATGTCTACATTAGTACTTTAACCTGCTTCACAATTGCTGTGTGTGTGTGTGTGTGTGTGTGTGTGTGTGTGTCCATCCATGTCTTCTTGTTTTGGAGGCTAGATGTTGATACTGGTCGTTTTCCTCAATGTTTCTCCACTGCATGTTTTTGAGATAGGATTTCTTTCCTTCATTTATTTGTTTATTTTTTTTAAAAAGAAACCATCTTTTTTTTTTTTTTTACATACCAACCCCTTTCCTCACTCTCTTCCCAGATCCCGCTCCCTCTTCCTTCCCCCCATCCCACTCCCCATCCACAATTCAGAGAGGGTAAGTCTTCCCATGGGAAGTCACCAAATACAAGCACATTGCATTGACACTGGACCAACACCCTCCCCATTATATCTAGGCTGAACAAGGTATCCTTCCAAAAAGAATGGGTTCCCAAAAACCAGTACAAGCCATATGGGCAAATCCTGCTCTCACTGCCAGTGGCCTTGAAGCCTTTCAACTGTCACCCATATTCAGAGGGCCTTGTTTGGTCCTCTGCTGGTTCCCCCACTGTCAGGCTGTAGTCAGTGGGCTCCCATTAGCTCAGGTAAGCCGTTTCAGTGGGCATCTCCATCATGGTCTTGACCCCTTTGTTCATATTATCGTTCCTCCCTCTCTTCTACCCCAGTACGCGACATGGATCTCTGACTCTGCTTCTATCAGTTGCTGGTTTTATGATTACATTTAAGATAAACATCAATCTGACTACAGGGCAAGGCCATTTCAAGAATCCTCCAGAACTGCTTGGGGTCTTAGCTAGGTTCATCTTTGTGGAATCCTGGAAATTTTTTTAGTGCCTGGTTTGTTGTTAGTCCCATAATGGCTCCCTCAATCAATGTATCTCTTAGGTTGTTCTCTGTCTCTGTCCTTCCCCATTTCTAATATTCTCAAGTCTTCTTCCCTGCTCCCCTTCTGCCTTCAGTTCTTTCCCCACCCCACACTCCCAATTTTCTCAGGAGATCTCACTTATAAGTGTATGATATTGGACGTAAAACATAGGATAACAAGGCTATAGTCCATGACCCCAGAGAAGCTAGGTAAAAGGAGAACTGTAAGAGAAACATACACAGATCCCGCTGAGTTCGGATTCTTAAAGACCGCAGATCTCTCCAACTTAGAACAGCTGACTAACAAGGCCAGGGACTTTCCCTGTTCTAGTTCCACAGTTCAGGAATTGTAGACTCTCGCTACATCTCAGTTCTTCATGGGTGCTAAGGATCTTAACGATTGTCTTGAGCGTATGTGGCAAATACATTACCGATTGTAATGTCCCTTTAAAGAATAACATGGAACTGAAGATAGATCAAAATCTCAGAGTACTCTTCTAGTACCTGTGGGACCCTGTCCTCCCTGATACTTGAGGCCAAAATACTGGATGCAAATAATGTTTACACTAACCAGCTAAGCTTCCTGCTAGTTCTGTCCTTGGTTCTGCTACAGCCTGGTACATTAGCCTGAGGGATCTATTTTACTTTAAAATGGTAATTTCTCAACCTGCCTCAAAGAAGCTCAGGCACCAAGGCCCATCTAACCTGTCTGACATTGCTTTGTACCCTCGACCACCTGCCTGGGGAAAAACTCCCACAGAGGCCAGTTTCCCCAGCCCACTCTGGGTGGGAGGAGTTTTCCTTTACTGGGGCCAAAGGTATTTTAACCCTGGATTTAGTTGAATAAAGGGGCATTCTCTTCTTGAGGATGACTGGAACTCTGTATCTGTGTGTGTGCGTCTTGTGCTTTAACCCCTAGGACAATATGGAACTCGTGGGATGTGGGTGGCAGATGTGGGTGGCGTGGAAGGACGACCCCTACAGTACCCATAATGTTCTGGCTTCTGTTTCCTCAAACACTCCAAGAACAGTAATAACAATAACAAAAAATACAAATTGTAAATCTTATATTCAGTGCTTAATATGAAAATAAGTAAGAAAACAGTCTTTACAATTTTTAAGCCATTTACTTTAGGAAACATGTAATTATTAATTTTATTTCTCTGAAATTGATATATTTTAAAACTAGTCAAGTATTTTTTAAATTATTTATTTTTATTGTATGTGAATTGGTGCTTTGGCTGCAGGTGTGTTTGTGTGAAGGTGTCAGATCTTGGAGTTACAGACAGTTGTGACCTCATATGTGAGTGCTGGGAATATACCTGTTTTCTACTTCCTGTAAAATGTGCTTGAAAGGTAATCATAAGCAAGACAGTTTTTCTTTCCCTCCAAAAGAGTTATCTTGATGAGGTGTTTAGTATTCCTTTTCTTTCAAATGAAGTGGATTATTGTACATAGATAGTGGCACCAATTAGCAAGTCAGGATAAATTGTTGAAATAAGTCCTCTTAGATAAGGAACCCTTGTAATTTACATGGACCACATCAAACCTAGAGCTCACCACTTGGTTTAGTGTGCTTGCATCTTCTCAACTTAATTATAAACTCTTACAAATAAGGAAACAAACAAACAACAGCAAAAGTTAAAATAGGACAAACAATTGACCACTTCAAAGAATGATATACCCTTCTGGCATTGCTGTCTTTCAGCGATGCACCTATGAGACATCTTAATCTTTTATAATATCTCACATAATAATAAAGGACATTATTCTCTCCTACTTTAAAAGAACTTGTTTTTAATCATGTTTCCTCAAAATATAAATAAAAATTGCTGCCTTGGATTTGGAATTAAAAATTATGGCATAATGAGCAAAAAAAATCACTGAATCAAATAATAAATTAAATAATTTGTAAAAAGTATATTGTGTACTTTTTGCATTTATGAACTTCAGATAAATAATCAGCACAAAAATGAATTTCAAAAAACAACAATTCAAAATACAACTCCTAAATGTGACTCGCAACCGTCCTCCTTCTAGTGCTAATGTTTAATAGTTCAGAATGGTTTCTAAGCTTTGTATTATTTCTGTTTAGGTAAGGGGTGTTAATTTGAGAAAAATTCGTGACCTTAAGTTCAAACTTTGGGGCTGGCCACTTAATTATGGCAGAAAGATCTTAATTGTTCATTCAGCTATGATATATTACTGAGTGCATAGAGTAGAGAGTTTTTAATATTTCTAGATTAATATTTGCATGTTTTAGAAATTGATCTGTGCAATTCTTATTTATCTAAATGTGTAATTTCAAGGAGAAATTGATATTGGAAAGTTCAGTACTGTGAAAATACTAAAAGTTTCAAGTATAAGCATCTGTTAACATGTTTATATTTTGTAAGCTTCTTTTAATTTTATTTCACTTGTCTGCAGAGAGTGTACTTACATAGAGATAAAATATCATTATTGAACATGTATTTAGTAGTTCATATATCATTGGGAAAGAGAAGTAATTTTTCCATAATTTCAGCAATTTTCCTACTAACAGATAGGAGAAAAGTCCTTGTATTTAATCTTCTCAAATGTCATTTACTGATTGGTGTGCATATCCTTCTATTACAGTCAAGTTTATGCCATACCTGAGCTATTTCTTGAGAATTCCTGAGATATATTTTATATTTTTCGTTTATCTCCCTCATATAAAAATGTGAGTTTTATCTCTACTTTTTCTCATTGTTTTGCATCATGAAATAAGTTAATAATCTCCATTTAATAAATAAATTCCCTGATAATTTACTAATGATAATTAAATGTAGGATTCTTTAGCTGCTGCAAGTATAAGAAGTAAGACTATGAGTTAACTATATAATAGTTTAAATTACCTTAGAATATCAAAGTTTACACATCAAATCAAAGGAGATCATATTTTATTGATTTATGTGAATTATATAAAAAATATCTTAGTAAATAAATATTAAAATGTACAGGTAGTTAACTAAGAATGCAGAGGAGAGATTCTGCAGCATGAGAAAATTCAATAAAAATTTTGGATAAAGGATCCAATAGTCAATAAGAAGATGAACAATAAACTTGTTTTTTTAATGGTTGTTATTGCTGTGAATCAACATCATAACCATGACAACTCTAATAAGGAAATATATAATTGAAGCTGGCTTACTTCAGAGGTTTAGTCCATTACACTCATGGCAGGAAGCATGGTGACATGCAGGCAGACATGGTACTGGGAAGACAGCTAAGTGTTTTACTTCTGAACAGACAGACAAAGAGACACTGGGACTGGCTGGAGCCTCTCAAACCTTATAGTCCATCCCTAGAGACATACTTCCTCCAACAAGGCCCTACCTACTCCAACAAAACCCTATCTCCTAATAGTGCCACTCCCTGTGGGAACTATGCATAGGGGCTATTTTTGCTCAAGCTACCACATTCTATTCTGCCCCCATAGGCTTATATCCATATCACAGCCTGACTTCAAAAGTGTCCATACTCGATCACAGTATCAGCACTGTTAGAATGTCAAAATTCAATGTCTCTTCAGAGAATGATGCAATCTCTTACACGCAATCCCCTGTGAAACCAAAACGTGAAAAAAATCACATACTTCCAACATACAAGAGTACATAATATATATGGCTCTTTCAAATAAGAGGAAGTACAACAAATGAGGAAATACTATACCAAAACAAGACTGAAAACCAGTTAGGAAAATTCTAAAATTTGCATGTCCATGTTTAATGTCATAATGTCAAATCACTTTTCTGATCTCCAGATCCCCCCCCCCCTTTTTTTTTGACTGTAACACACTTCTTTCTCTTGGTCTGGTTCCACTTCCTGCCAGCAGCCTTCTTTGACAGGCATCCCATGACTCTGACACGCCAACATTTCAGAGTCTCTGAGGCAATACAGACTTCACAGCATTACATGATGGCCTTTCTGAGTCTCTGGGTTTCGAATCAAGGACAACTCTGCCACACATGCAGGGACTCAGTGGATTTTCTAAGTCATGGTGGGATATTCAATAACCTCATTCTTGTATCGTTACCTCTAAAGACAGACACACATGGTCAAAACTGCCAAGTTCTATAGCTTCCAGGGACTGGAAGAAGGCCCTCTTGTTCAAATACAGTTCCACCAGCTTTCTGGTTTTGATGGTTTCCTTCTTTACCTAAGCTTTGTTGTCCTTGAACTCAGTTTGTAGACCAGGCCGGCCTTATACTCTGAAATCTGCAAGGCTCTGCCTTCTCATTTCTTGGATTAAAGGTGTGCATATAAACTTGTCTTTAATTTCCTTTCATGTTTCTTTTTTTAATTTTTCTTTTATCGATTTTATTGAACTATACATTTTTTTCTCTGCTCCCACACCCTGTCTTTCATGTGTTTTTAATTCTTTTTTACAAGTTAGAAGCTAGCTGGGTGCTATTGTGCGCTGAGGTTTTTCCTTAAATCAGTTTATACTTCCGGTGATCTTTTTTCTCATACACGTGTGCAATTTGTATGTTTTCTTGCTCAACCTTCTTTTCATTATAGAGTTGCATAAGACTGGCCACTATTAGCTATACAACACAGCCAATGCGGAGTGTTTGGCATTGTCCTCTGCCAGTGTTGTTAATCATAAATCTTTAATTCAACACCAGCCAGTTTTTTTTGGACTATAGCAGAAATCTGCCACATTCTTCACCAAAATATTGTAAGACTGATTTCTAGGATACATACTAATATTCTGTCTCTCTGAACAGTCTTGAGCCAGGCTTTCATAGTTCAGATCACCCTCATCACCACCACTGGCTTCTCTTTTCATTTTAACCACCATGAAACTCAATATGAAAATTGTGTATGGCAAGCAAAAATCCTCACAACAAAAATAAAGAACCCGGATTACTGGCTTTTATATCCACACTTTTAGGACTTTGAAAAGCTAAGCCAGGAATATTGTCATGAGCTCACGTTTATTTTGCACAATTAGGATAACCCAAGTTATACAAGAAACTAATTTTAAAAAAAATAAAAAAAGAGATATAATGTTTTATTTTAGGAGAAACCATAGTGTAACTAAGAAAATACAATTAATATCAGAAATTAGAAGATGTATATGATCATCACAAAAATATTGAAGTCAATTCACACAGTACTCTCTCACTATTTGTACACTGAGTACCACCAATCCTGAGCTCTAGAGACCAGAATAATTGATTTCATTTTGCCACCATACTCCCAAATTCTACTGTCTGGCAATATTTTATGGGTAATAGAAAAGAAACACAAAGAGAAATTTAGTGTGCCAGGATCTCAGCTTCCAGTTTGGAGGTCATAGTTAAACAACAAGAAGTAACTATTTACGAGAGTACTTTATTAATCTCATGGGTTGGTGAACTGCTTTAAATAACAGCGTGAAATCTGGAGTTTGGAGACTGGCATATCATTAGCTTTGTCTCTGGAAGTAAATTTTTTATAAAAAACGCTCTCTGATTTTGGATTTATCTAACACAAGAAAGTAATTTATTTGCAATGCTGACCAGCACTCCCTTAATGCCCAATACACGTAGACAGCAGCACACATTCTCATAGGCACATGTTATGTTTTAGTCATCTGCTCCAGTGTATGAAACACAGTGGTCATAAACAGGTGACAGTGCTGTAAGGTCTAAGTTTAGATGGTGAGGCAGGAAAAACATCTCTGTATTTCTGAAAACTTCAAATACTCAATATTTAGTAAGCAAAGTGCTAAGAATAAGATTTATTTGCTGAACGTGTGCTAAGATAAATTACTTTCATAAGAGAGAATAAATATAGCGTTTGAGTAATAGAACAAGAATCATTATTAACTGTGAATCAGAGTTTAGATCAATTTAACAAATAGTTAAGCATTCTGTACCAGAGAAGTCCTTCAGCTCTTGCTGGTCCTATGGGTTCATTAATAAGAACATGCTGTGTGATACACACTTCCTGTGGAGACACAATGCACATGCCTACTCATCCCACATGGGGGTTCCATGACACACCAAAAGGACAACCAAAGTCCAACTTAGTGAATCAATGATTTTTATCAGGCTTACTTAAGGAAGGAGTGAGGGTGAGGGCTAACTTACAGAAGCAGAAATGACTCAAAGACAGCTGCACCACCAAAGTCCACGCCAGCATGAGCAATAGTCCTCAAACCTGGGATCCTGAAGCATACTGCTCAGCCTGGAGATGGCTCAACATGTTGGAGAGTGTTCTTTCTAGGTGATTCAGTGGTTCTAAATCTCTTCCAGGGAGCTCAATGGTTTCTGCTTCTTCCAGGCAGCTGGTCTGGTCTTCGAGGCTTCTTTGCTACTCTTCTCCTCTGAGAGTCTTTGCTGCTAGGTTTGCCTGAGAGCCTTAGCTTGGCAGCCCAGCTTACTCTGTTAGAGGAGTCTAGGCTTCTGTTGTTATTATACATTTGGAGAGGGGTATAGCGAATCTGGTAAGTTTCAGGGATTCCTGAAGATTTTTTTTTTTACTTTTTTACATTTCTTCTTAATGAGCTTTCTATAGTATATAATGTTTTAATCCATTAGAAAACTGTTATATGACAATCTATCTCTTGCTCAGGCTCTTACATGCTTTCTGGTCCTTCTTCCACAGTTCTTTGAGTCCTAGAGGGGGTGACTACAGGAGTGCACTATGACTAACAAATAAACCACCATGCCACAAAATACCAGTCACTGGTTCAGGATCTTCACCATTAGTCGTGTATTAAGGCTGAAAACAATAGTAAACTATGGGGATAAACTCAAGTATATAGAGGGCAGTTTGTGAGGTACATTACACCCATTTGGCAAAACAATAGAAATTGCTTCCCAACTGAGACCTATGACCTCCTCTGCCATAGGTCTGGCTTACAGTACCAGACATGAACTCTCTTTTCTGGGGCAAGCCTTAAATCCCATCAGAAGGCTGTTGGTCTTACTGACAGCTGAACCAAGTGGGAATTTCCTAATAGCATGTTGGTATTTTAGCATATGGTTTCCATAACCAAGCAGGAATGTTGATGAGGGTTCTCCATCAGCAGCCCACGTGGCCCTTTTAGACTCTAAGAAATGATGGGGTTTGGAGCTTCCCAGATTAAATTTTTATGCCCTGCAGTCAAAGTGTGCAGTGTCTTCAGCACTAGGATCTTACTGTCTAGTTCTGGCATACAACCAATAGCAGTAGAAATAGCCTTTGTGGTTTATGGAGCCTCAGGTAATTCCTTGAATAGGAAAGTACTCTACTGCTGCCACTGGAACTTTCATTCAATAACCGTATGACTCCTGAATGAGTCTTTTTCCACTCCTGTGTAGGACCGTTTGTATTTAAGCAGTCTGATTGTGGCTTTAGTATTACTACAGTTACAAATTCTTCCTTGGTGTACCCATCTACGTGTAGGGGTATACATGGGTGGGTGGTATCCCTTCCAGTACATTATTTGGTTTAGCAGTTAGCTCAATTACTTGGGGATTCTCTGTGGCTTTAAAGGAATCTGCATGGTATTGTTGAATGAGCTTGTAGGCACCACACCTCATTATGGTAAGTATGCATATCACCTGTGCAGAATTTGATTCTGTGTTACATCAGAAAGAGGTTTAGCCAGAAGGCCTTCCATCCAGCCCTTTATTGAGTAGCCAATTTTTTTTTTCTTGGGTAACCTATTTTTAAAATCACAGAGGTGGAAAAAGTTTTGGATTCAACCTGTTGCAACACTTTAATACTGTCCAGAGTCGTTTTTCTAACACAGTGTGATGAGTGCCTATTCCATCCTATGACTGAGGCCAAAACCTTATTGAAAACATTTGTTGAGGTTGCTGTTCCCTTAGCCAAAAGCTACAACCTTCTGAATTCCGGGAGACTTCTAACAGGAAGAGACTCTGGAGTAGTAGAGGAGACAGCTGTTTAGCTTGTGATCCAAGGATCTTAGTCTGCTCCAAAGTCTCTTGAACCTTTTGGTCCCAATGCCACATACCACTCATTATCAAGTTACCCAAAGAATATACAACTTAGACAAAATGGGTGTAAAGATCAACCTGTGCCCCGAGTCCCAAGAGTTCCTGTGGTTCCATATATTTATAAGTACAGTCCGTTGTAGGATTTTGTCAGTAACATTATCAGGAATTTAACATCCTACCAGCTGGATTATATATAAAACTATAATTTTCCAGCTGTGCCTGGTCCTTGTAGCTTGTGTAGACTGATTTCCCACCCTCTTTCCTTTAGATTCACTTGTGTATTTGTTCAGTAGCTCTACAAATCTGCAAAACACTCAGAGGTCAGCATTATGTCTGTATAACCAAACCTTTTTTTAGAGGACCAACAGTGCTAGACAACATTCTGAACCACCATTCCATAACAAAATCAGAGGTTATAAAAAAGTCCATTGTCAACTGTTCTCAGCATGTGTCAAGTGACCCCAGAAGTTGTAACTGAGAAGACATTCAGATTAAACCTAAGCAAGGCCTAATACAGCAGGAAAAGATTCCAGTGATCTGTAACATTTGCTCCCTCCACAGATCAAGGCTAGGTACAAAGCATGAATGAGAGGTGCTAAATAAATCAGTTCCCTATAGCCCTCAGTCATTCTCTGTGAGCTATTATGCCTCCATGTTGTGAAGTTTCTCCACGGTGCTTCCCTCCATTTCTCCATACCTGATAAACTCAATAGGCCTGACTTAATCTGCTCAGACCTACTCAGAGCCAAAGGTGAATGTGGCCCTAACTGACCCTACTGCACCTACAATTCCCTCGGGTCAGAGTGCCTTAGGTTGGCACTGTGGCTGTGGTCTCCCCATTCATCAGTCCTGCCAATAGAGTTCCTGACTGGGCAACTCATCTCCATCCCTAGTATAACCTTTAACTGTAAGGAAAGGGATCCACCTTAGTCTAATGGAAAATTTACCCACTGCAGGGACAAGTTTGATGGTTTTCACTTGCGTTGTTCTATTTTGACTGCCTTCTGTGAATGGCTACTCAGGTTTCAAAGTCTTCTAGATGCTCCTTAACATAAGATTTGTATTTCCATAAATTTTCCCCATAGGAACTTCAGTTGGACATAAATCTTGCCACATTTGTTTTCTCGTAACCCAGATATATCTCTTTCTCAGATTTACCTTTATTCTTTCTTTTCTAGGTTCAGTCTCACTACAAGCTCTGTCTTCAGATGCTGACCTAGTCACAGAAATCTACTAAAGCATTTCCTACTTTATAAAGATCTTGCTCCACCAATGGACTCAGCAAAGCCACTAAAGCTCCACACCAGCCTTGAGGTTGAGACTGGATCAATACAGTTTTCCTTTGCCCAGGGAATTTCAGTCCTCCAGTTTCTGATATTTATGGAGAATTCAAATGGGATAAACAAGTATTTTTTGATTGAGTCCATTCCAAGCAACTCAGAGTCAGGAGGAGGCAGAGGCAGGAGGAAGAGGGCCAGATGTGCATCTGCATCCATGTAAATAGTCTATGAGTCCACACCCCAGTAGGCGGGTAGTTGTTAGCTATACACCTTCTCACACAGTGGCAAACATGAGTCAGGAAAATTTTTCCTTTCTGCAATTCTCTCTGATTTGCTAAACTGTTAGATTACATTCCTAAGGCTAACCACCAAAGTCTCTTCCCCTGTTTTGCCACCTCCTCTCCTTTAGGCTGTTCACCAAGGTGCAGCTATCAACGTTTTGAAGTCCAACTATCAAAAGCTTCATTTCTGCTACCCTAATTAACATCCCTAATCAAAACATGGTGTAGGAGGTCTTTCTGTATTAGTGTTGATTTCATTGGTTGAATAAAGAAGCTACTTTGGCCTTTTGATAGGGCAGCCCTTAGGTGGGCGGAGTAGACAAAACAGAATGCTGGGAAGAAGGGAAGTGTGACAGATGTCAAGATTCTCCTGCCCAAGACAGATGCTGGTTAGACTCATGCTAGTAAGCCACAGTCAAGTGGCGATACACAGTAATGTAAATGGGTTAATCAAGATGTGAGAGTTAGCCAATAAGAGTCTAGAACTAATGGGCCAGGCAGTGTTTAAATTAATACAATGTCTGTGTCATTATTTCGGGGTTAAGCTAGCTGCATGCCTGAAAGCCTGGCAGCTGGGACAAAAAGCAGGCCCACGTCCTCCTACTACAGAAACAAACCAACTAATCCTAACACAGGTTTTCCATTTTTCCTGGTATAAACTCCCATTTGCTTATAGTCTATGACTGTCTCCTTTCTACCCAGAGGCAGCTCTTTGTTCCTAGGGGACAAATACCTTTTTCCTCTACCCTTTGCTTTTTCCTTTCCCCTCACCCTTGATTTCCTATCTTTGTCTGTTATTACTTGCCGTTTGTCTCTCTGGAGACAATAAATCCCCTTTGTACTAGGAGCTTAGTTTGAAATGTCTAGTGCCAACTGGTCCTTTCATTCCTAATGGCTTTGATAAGTAGTTTCTCGGAGACTACCTTCAGTCATACTGTCTCAGGTTTGGCAACCTTTGTGTTAAGTACAGGTGGTCAGTTAAACTGCTCAGTTTTTTTT
Organism: Myodes glareolus; assembly: GCF_982192425.1. NCBI lineage: Eukaryota > Metazoa > Chordata > Mammalia > Rodentia > Cricetidae > Myodes > Myodes glareolus. Next base: position 11,779,512 of record NC_142044.1, read on the forward strand.
TTCCTCCACAGCAGTCAGTCTGATGCCATTGATTGCCAAGTCCTGTAACCTCACAAGCTTTGATGAGACATGTCCTTTCATTACATGTTTAAAAGCCTCCCCTAATTCCAGCACCTCATGCATGGACTAGCCTGTAGACCATTGTTAATGTTCAATCTGCTTGCTTACTCTCTCTCTCTTTCGTTTTTAAAGGTTGGACTTGCAGGGTATTTTCTATTGCTGATCCATATTCTTCTTCTCTTCAGTCTTTGGATATTCTCCCATGGATTCCAAGAAAGGCTTCTGAGCATGGATCTAATTTGTACTCTCTTCTTTCTGCTACCCAAACCTTAAGAAGTGGCAAGCTAACACCTCTATCTCCTCCTTCTGTTTATCTAACTCACTTGCCAGATCAGAGGCTAAAACAGCCACAATTCCCTTTCTTGAAGCAATTCCTCCTTTCTTTGAAAAAGTTCCTGGCTGTATAGCCTCAGATGCATTTCTAACTACACACAACAGAGACCAAGCAGCCTCTGTTGCCACTTGCTGTCTTCCTGAATCCTTTGCATTGATCTTTGAAAAGTTTGTTTCTAAGCCTTTAATTTTTAAAAGTTATATTCATATTCATGTTGTAGACAGCACTTGCTAAGCAGGCATTTCACTCCATATCCTATAGATGAAGACTTCTGTCCTGGAATAGCTTCTACAAAAAATCCTTAACCTGATGACTCAGACATAGTGGAATGTCTCACTGTCCACAGCAAAAGCATCCAATCTCTGTCATAGCACAGAGGCACACTGACACACTCCATAAAGGAAGGGAAAACACTGTTGGAATTTCCTCCATGGATGGTCTCCCATCTCAGGTCTCTCAGTCTCGTGCCTTGATGCCTACAGTCAGGATCTGTCAATCATCACACACCCGCCCCCCCAAGAATCATTGATTCTGTCAGGTACCCATTCAGGTGTCAATTATATTGCATGACATAGCTTTTTCTTGAGAGAGGCAACACACATAGCTACTCATACCAGATAGAGATTCAACAACAGACCCAAGTATGGATACAATCAATGTGCAAGTTGTTGAACCAATGATTTGTCTTGGGATTGCTTACAGAAGTATACTTTCGATTATCTACAGGAGCAGAAATGACACCAAAACAACTGTGTCACTAAAGCCCCCTAGCATGGCTGACAGCTCATGAAGCTTGGAACCTGGAGCACAGTGCCTGGTCTACAGGTAGATAGATCCACTGGTTGGAGGATGTCCTTTCCAATTGATTCTGGTCTTAAACTCTTTCAGGCAGCTCAGGTGGTTTCAGCATTTGCCAGGCATCTGGTCTAGATTTGTAGACTTCGTAGCAGCTCACTTTCTTGCATCCAAGAGGAACTATCAACTTTTTTTGCTTGTGGACAAGGAGGAACCTAGTGAATCTGGTCAGTTTCTTGGACTATGGAAGCAATTTTGAATTGCTTAGATCTTGATAAGGAGCTTTGCTGCACGATGGGATGTTTTCATCTCGGTGGGAATTGTTACAAAAGAGAAGGTATCAATAGTGGAAATGGACCAATGATATTTTGAGCCAAAACAAATTAAAGTCACTAAAAATAAAATATCCTGTTGAGACAAAAGAACTGCTCCTTACCAAACCATATAATATAAATGTGCAATATGATGTGAGAAAATAAAAATGTTAAAAGAAGAAACAAAAGGATAGATGAAGAGATTTAATAATATAGTCTTAAAAAACTGGCTAATATACTATGTTCTAAAATATAACTCTCAGGATGAGAAAATGAATGACTATTGGGAATTAGTATGCTGGGTTCTTATAGTATGTTAGCATGTGAGCTAGTACCCTAAGAAATGTTTACAGACCTATTAATATTTTCACATCGTGGTCAGTTCTGCTTTCTAATGTTTACAATTTAATAATGTATATGCATAGATATCCAATCTAAATAAACATATCATAGTATGATTTAATTGTATTAAAATATATGTAAACAAGACATTGCAAACTGTGAGCATTTCTGAAGCTACTTTTATTAATCTTCATTTTCCTACATATTTTCTATTTTATGTTCCTCTACACTTTTAAAAGAAAGTATAACATTCTTTATAATGGCTAATTTCACTCTTTTTCTCTCCAATTCTGAATCAATTCTACATGGTGAATCCTTGCATTTCTATTTCTGTGTACTTGTGAAATTGAAACCACTTCATGCAGATTAATGGATCAAAAACCATGTAATTTGGATATATATTACCAACAAATTGGCATAGAAGCAATTTCTGTTAGTGCACACCACAACAAGACTTAATAAGCAAAAGACATGAACAGATGCCAATACTGATGTATTTCATGGAATGATAAAAAAAATAAATCAAAGATTTTTTTCTTTTTGTGAATATCAAGAACATACACTTCTTATATTATTATAAAGAATCTGCAATACACAATGTTCTTCTGTGGTCAGTTTCTTATAAACAGTGACTATAACTGCTCTAACATTTTCAAAGATTTTACGCTGCCTTCTTCTCATTTTCCTTCTCATTCTCTTTCTCCTTCTCGTTTTTCCTCTTGCCCTTTCTCTTCCTCTTCCTCTTCTTCGTCCATTGTCTGTAGATTTCTAGATGAGTTAAAGATGTTTGCTGGAACTCAAGTTGGAGTCCTATGTTTGTTTACCTGAGGCTACTCTTTGAATTACTCCAAACAGATATGATTAATTAGATTTACTTTCCAAAGTAATATCCAACACTGAGCAGTATCAGCATTTTTACTCTCACACAGAATTGTTTGTGTGTGTGTGTGTGTGTGTGTGTGTGTGTGTGTGTGTGTGTGACAAAGTGCTTTGTCTATGTCTGACTAGAAGTTTTCTCCTTTAATACTTTCTGAAAGGATTATTGCAGCTTACTTGGCAACTCTTCTGTGATGAAACTGAAACAGTTGTTAGGAGTATCATAATTTCAAATTATGTTTTAATTAGTATGCTTATCTTGTTTCTTCTGTCTCTGATTTAGAGATTCAGTTTTCTAGGTCATTACTCTCCAACTAGGATTTCTGAAAATTAGAATATATTTATTTAATAATAGTTTCCTAAATATTTGTAATATTTTGTATCTTTGTATCTTATCCCATTTAGGTATGTTTACAGGGCAATATGAATCATTACAAAAATTGATTCATAAATTGCTAAATACAAGCCCAACAGAGCAAACCTTGAAATTTCTTGAGATACATTACTCAAGAACAAAAAAAGGAATAGAAGACACATACATTATTACTTTACAATATATCAAACAGAAAAAACATGGTAAATATATCAACAGTATGGAAATATGCATTTCAACTAAGCATATTCTAATAAAAATCTCTACTACCTTCATCATATGTATATGTATACTATAGGGGAAGGGAGTTTTATTTCAGAACAGTGTGAGGTATGATAATATATAATCGCTTTTATATCTTCAACGTTCAATACTGTGCAATTATCATTGCTCTCTTGTTTACAAATTTTTGATGTAGAAATAATATTGAAAACAAGATCAACAGGGAAAACTGACAAATCAATATTTAGTTTACAAACTTCATAGTAATCATAGGAAGGAAAGGGATACAACAATGAAATTCCACATCAAAGCTATCACATTAGTCAAAATAAGAAAGCCAAGTAATTACCACATCAAAGATTTAGGAAGTAGGACAGCAGGAGTCTTCGTGATTACTGAAGGATGTGGGAGTTTAAAGAGCTACTCAGAGAAAAGAGTTTGGAAAATTAAATGTGAATGACTTATGGCAAGCAAACATTTCCAAAGTATATATCATGAAAAATTATTTCTTATTTTCATAATGGACATATATAACATTAATATTTTCATAATGGAAATATGGTACATATATTTTATATAAGTACCATATTTATTTATATAATCTTATATATATAAGATTCCTTTAAGCTGGAGGCAAATTGGCTGTGTGCATATTGGAGTAAAGGTAAGTAAAGGTTAGAAAATAACAACAACCACTTACTAATGACTTGCTAGTTACATTAAACAGTTCTTAAATTCTAAAGATGAATTTGTATCTGTCTATCTGTTTTTTTCCATTGTTTTATGATACATAGAGGATAGGTGGGAAACCCAAGAGTTAAAGTAGCTTGTGTCTCTAGGTGAAGAGCGAGCAGAATTCCTTCTGCTTCAATGGCTCCAGTCTGTTCTTTTCTAAAATTGCCAACTGTGTGGGTGAGGCCCAGCCATTTTATAGAAGGCAAGCTGCTTTCTTCAGTCTACTGGGTTAAATGTTAATTGCATATTTAAAAATATTTTACAGCAAAATCAATCCTGGTATTCAACCAAGTATCTGTGTACTGTGTTAGAGCTAAGGTGCCATATAGAATCAATAATCAGAGAGATGTCAAAGGAACATATTTGTGCTTTAAACCTGAAATAAATCAAATCTGTGACTCTGTGAAGCTTCTTCAAAAAACATCCCCAGTTTTAAATGCAAGCACATATAAGTATTAAAATACAAACAAATATATGTTCTTCATTTTGAGTAAAAAGAAAGAAAAGTAATCAATATCCGGAATTAATGTGTCAAAATTCATTATTCTGGACCACACATAGTCTTGAAATTGGAAAATACATAGTAGAATGAGAAACAAATAATAGTGGCAACATAAGTACACATATGTGAATAATTTTAATCCTATATTTATAAGAAAAATGTCAATTCAGTTGGCTAGGTTATTCTTGGTGATGGCACCCATTGAAGCCGTGTCTCTTCCCGTTTATTGTGCCTCAGTTCATTTTCTAACCCACTGTGTCATCCTGCATTCACCATCTCTCATTTCTTTCTCCCACGTTCTCACTGATAAGAGGTGATTTCCAAATTTCTACATCAAATTTTTTTCCTGTTAATTTACATCCACCCTACTCTAATGTAAAATATGGCCATTACTTATGGCTCTCTCCTGAGTCAGTTTTCATAAACCTCACCAAATATCTGTGTTACCATGTTTAACACGGTCTAGTGGAGCCATTTATATTGTATCTTCGGATAAAGAAATTTTTGTGTTGTGAACACAAATGAGCTCCAATGTCATCAAACTGATGATTGTAGACAGAAGTTGAGTACTCAGATGTTCTCAGACCCAATCAGGAATGTCATCTCCTTTAGTCGCTATCTTTACAGCTCTCTGATAAATGAAATAAAAAAAATCTGTACCTTAACAAAAGTCTCCAAAAGTCATGATTATGCTTTAGGCAGAAAATATCTATTTAAGTTCTAAATAAGTAAGACAAAGGATCAAAGATGATAGATCATTGAATTATTTCTAATTTCTTTCCCACAAGACTCAATTTTACTTTTTAATTCTGGATGACATAAATTCAAGAGACTGATAGGAAGGGATAGAAGACAGAGAAACACAAATTTTGAGGTAAATTGAGTTGGTAATCCAATAACAAATAGCCATGAAAACATACATACAGATAACATTAAATATAGACTAAACAGGTTGTACTCATGAACGGAAAACGATACACTGTTTCAACCTTTTTTACTTAGAACATAACATTTGATCTTGTGTTGAAATAGGTTCATGGTACTTCCTCAAAAAAATAGCTTGTGAAATAAGAAGTAATACCTATATTTGTCTTAATTTTAATAAAGCTTAATTCAATTACTATAACCTAGGAAGGGTCCATAGTGGAACACTACAAAAAGTCAGTCCTTCACATGCTAAAGCACATCTTCATCCTCCATCTTACACTGTTGATTGGGAATGCAATTTATTGTCGTAGATAAATTTGGAAGTTTCATTTACCTAAAGTCAATTGAGGATGTGACAAAATTAACTTGCTAATTGCTTTAATTCCTTCTAAATCATGTTTTACAATGGTAAAAATCTTTGGCTTCCTTCCATAAGACATTTTTACTTCTACTACCATAGAGTGTAGCAGAGAAGTGAGATGCATGTGTTAAATGATTAAATGCAGATCCCAGAGCTTGCACTGCATAGATCTGAGATTTTATGGGTAAAGATAAAAGTAAGAAAAGTAACATAGGCTTTAACAAAAGTAGATAGAGTTGAGCTTTGAATTCCAAAGATTTCCTGTGGAACTTAAGTCATGGATAAAGTCTTCAATAATGAGGAAGATTTTCGAAGGCAATAAAAGTTTGAAAAGTTATTAGAAGATTGAAAGCAGGACAGAGGTGATGGAATTACATAAAGGCAGAGCTAAGGAATTTGACTTTGTATTATAGGCTTTAGAAATATGCTGAAATAGATTAAGCAGCTGAAATACTCAACCATCTATTTAAGAGTCAATATTCTAAGTTAATAGATTCTCTGGATTTATTTAAGAATGCATATCCACAGTATTTAAACATAAACAGAAATTTGCTTACTTAATTTTTTGGATGACAGACTACAATGAAAAGAGCTTCATACAGTGGATAAGATCCAATAAACTTAAATTAGAAAACATCATCAGGCTTAGAACTTAATATAAATGAAATTTTGGTAAACACAATTAAAGCCTGTTGAAATTTAAGACATCTTAGTGAGAAACGATTACGTAATGTTTCCTGGCTAGAATATGTATAAGTAGTTACCCAGTATCTACTTGAATGGCTTTTGTTTACCACCATATCACTATCAAACCAATCATATAATTGAATCCAAAATTCACCAAAAGAGAAACAGATCCACTTTGTTTTACTGAAGAGCCTAAAAGTTCACAATCTATCATTGTGTGATGTCTAATATAGGCATGAGCAAAAAAAAATCTGGGGCCTTTGCAGTATATTAAATTTTACTTAATCATTTTGATAACTCCATGAATAAGTAAAAGGGAATAATTATATATCTTTAGAGAAATATTTGAATCAAATAACAATGATATCAGGCCAATTATGTACATTTCTCCAGGGTTTTATAATCTCTTGCATCATAACTCTCATCCTTGCAAACGCTATATCTTACCTTATATGGCATTGTATTTTAAGCAGTTTTTGTGCAATTTAAGCCTCAAAAATCCAACATTTTCTTTCCAAACATATATACATTCATTTACTTATTATTTTTAAATACAACTCCAAAATCACCATCATCATAAATTCTACGCATTTGTAACTTTTATTCATACATCAAAAATGTCATGTTGTGCTGTGTGACAATGGTCTTGTACTCTATAAAGAGTTGTCACTCATATTGTTTTAATAAAACACTGATTGTACATTAGCCAGGCAGGAAGTATGGGTAGGTTGAGTAGACTAGGACAATTGTGGAAAGAGGAAAGACTCAGTCTGCAGTCATCATCCAGGTGCAGAGGATTCAAGATGAGAATGCCGCACTGATAAAGGGTGTCAAAACATGTGGCTAAAACAGACAAGAATTGTAGGTTAATGTAAGATATAGGAGTTAATTAATAAGAAGCTTGAACTAATGGACAAACCAGTTTATAATTAACGTAAGCCTCTGTGTGTTTCTTTGGGACTGAACAGCCGCGGGACCAGGCAGGACAGAAACCTCTGTCAACAATGTTGAAAACTGATTTTTAAGTTTTCAAATTCCTACTCTTATTTTACACATTATACTATCACTTGGTGACTCCTGTACCTTTATACATATTTGTGCACTGCCAATTTCATGGATGTAAACCATATTTCACTTCATTTTAACACTCACGATTTTTAAAGCTTCCTGACATTAAGCACTCCATAATTATGAATTAATTATTACTTTTGTTTACTGTAAAAATTTTAACTTTCAATAAATAAATGACTATTTTTGATAAAGAATAAATAATGTGTTTATATATCCAAAAGAGTCCTTAATCTTATCTTAAGCCTTAACACATTTCAGACTCATTTTTCTGGAGCGATAAACTCTTCTAAGTTTATTAGCATTATTAAACCACATATAATATTCACATACAAGTATTGTCTTTGAACGTTTCTCTGTAACATTAATTTTCTAGCATAGAGTTAGATACAAAATAGAAGAAAAGAGGCAGCCCACCTTCTGATAAAGGAACAAACAGTTTTCCAATTGTTTATGATCTTTCTAATTCATAAAATAACATAACTTTAAACTAGAAGATAAAATAGCACCACTGTATCACTTCTTGTAATAAACCATTCATTTAATCAATTGCCAATTGATTGATCCCTCTTAACTCATCCTTATTTCTCTAAACTCATCTCCTAACATCAATTCAAATAATTTCTCACTTCCTCTTGACCACTCTCCCATTCGTCAGTCTATCTAATTTATATTCATTTGATTTACTAAGGTCTTTTTAGTAATCATTTTTTGCTTGAAAAATAGTAAGAGGGCAATATTTGTAAGCCTTAGTGCAATATTTTAATACATGCATCCAAAGTTTAGTGTTCAGACCAGGATAACTGTTATACCTATCAGATAATTTGGGGATTCTTTAATAAAAATTGTGCTGTGGGTGCTTAGGAGCTATATAAGGCACTGTTGCAATAATGTCATTATCAGTCTAAGTGAACTGAAGTAATAATGAGAAAACTGTCACAACCTAGCTCAGAGACCCAGGCTTGTTTGTTTTGTTACTTTTCCTGTTCCTGTCATAAAATACGCTGACGAAAGCAACTTGGGCCTGTGTAGTTTGGCTCACAGTTTGATGTTTTAAACTATCCTGTCTGGGCTGAAGGAGTTTATGGGAGCTGATGGCATTTCATCCATAGCCAGGAAGCTGAGAGTGATGAAGGTCTAAACGTGGGTCATTTTCTCCTTTAAAGTCAAAGCAAGACCTCAATCCATGGAATAGTTTTCACAGTACTTAGGGTGACTCTACTCAACTCATACAACCAAACCAATACAATGCTTCACACTTATTCATAGAGGATAACCTAATTAGAAAAATCACTTGGAGGTCTGTTTGTAAAACTTCTCAAGTTAGCAATTAATAGTAACCATCAAAACAGGCTCCCGGGTTTGACTAAATACCACAGGAAGGTGGTACAGAGTAAGTGGACTACTGGGGCTTGTTCTAATACTAATGCAGAATTTATATAGACATCTATGGGTCTGTTTTAGAAATGAAGTGGTACTTTATCTGAATTCTCTGTTTTATATAGGTGTCTGTAAATTCTATTTTCCTAATAATTTCTTTTTGTCCTCTTCTCATAGCATCTGGTAATACATTGCCTATTAAAACACAAATTAAAATTTTTGTGATCAGATGTTTGTTTGGCTTTAGTGTTTTAAGAATTGACAGGTTACTTGGGAAAAATCTGGGAATTTGTGTCAGCTGCTAATACAAATAACACAGACTGAGTACATTTGACACAAGACTAGGGAGAATGATTTAGCTAATAACATCTAAAATAAAATCATATGAAAGGTTGAACAAATAAGAAACCAGAACCAAGAGGGACTGTTTACAGAGCTCTAAATCTCAGTTGAAAGGGAGGTGGCTGTAGCCATTCTTAAGGTGCAATTGTGTTCACAGCTATAAAAAATGATACCTACATTTCACAAATTGTAGTGGCATCAGGGAAAACATATTGTGGATCAATATATAACTTCAATATCTCAAGAAATGTTGTTCTTCCAAAGTATTGTGCTTTTGATAGGCTATATAAGTTGTTGAGAAAGAGAGAATGGTTGGAGGAAAAGGTTTAACAGAAGGTGAATTAGTTGAGACATATTGTGTTATTAAGGAGAAAGCCCTGACAATAAGGAAGGTAGAAATTAGAAAGTCTTGGATACCATGTTATGGGAGCAGGATGATTTCTGAATTACTTTGAAAGGACTATACATTTGTGAAAATGCTTGTTATTTAATGGGATATTTGTGCATAGAAAAGAGCATTCAGCTATTTTTCTATTTTTATTGCTTAGTTTATGTTTTATTGAATAACACTTTAGAAGCCAGTTTCCTCTGGCACTTAATTAATGAGTACAATTTTATTAATTAAATCCTTTCAAATAAATCAAACATCAGTTAATAGGTTGATGCACATTCATGCTGTCTAAGGTAATAGTGGAAGGCTCATGACAGAATGATGTATGCTTGATTCCCTCTTAAAGATGGCAATACACACATAAGAAAAGATGCCCAACATTCATTAGTGATGCCATGTGGCTGCACACTGCTACCATACATTACTCTCCCCTAAATTTCTTGAAAAAAAAAAGTGTAAGGTTAAAGAGAATTCACAGGAGCAGAGGATGGTTTTCCTAGTGGAAGTTAGCTTATATTACATCTTCTTTCTTGAGGGGTGGGAGGCGCAGGCAGATTGGATACATGGTAGAGACGGAGTACGTTGGTCAGTTTCTACAGTTTTAATTAAATGCCTGATAAATTTATAAAGAACAAAATTATATTTTAATGGTCTGGAACGTTGGAAGCCCATGGCATAATTGGCAGGACAATAGGCTAGATACCTGGTAAGGCATGCTCTGTGTTTTGAGAATGGGAATTTACTGTAGGTATCTCAAGATCTATGTGGTTGTAAGCTTGGTACTGGGTGAGGACTAGTCTTTGCATTGAAGATGTATTTTTTGTGCTTTTTCTGGAGGGAAGGAACATAGCGTCCAGACGGTAAAAAGAGAAATGGCTGCAGAATCCTTACTTCATTAATGAGTTTTTGCTTACTGTATATATTGAAATTTTAGTATATTATTTACTTATGCACATAGTTTGCATATGTTTATTGGAGATGTGTATTCTTACAAACTGTAAGCATATAATGGTGTTTATGAGACAGTTGGCTATTTGAACTTGTCTGAATATTTAATGATTTAAGAATTAGCTTTTATTTATTTTTTTTCAACAATCAATTTTTTTTTTTACATACCAATCCCAGTTCCCACTTCTTCTCCTCCTCCCACACTCTTCACCTATCTCCCATCCACTCCTTAAAGAGGGTAAGGCCTCCCATGGTGAGTCAACAAAGACTGGCACACCACTTTGAGACAGATCCAAGGCCCTCCCCCCTATATCTAAGCTGAGAATGGTATCCCTCCAAAGAGAATAAACTCCACAAAGTCAGTTCAAGCACCTGGTCCCATTGCCAGTGACCGCACAGACTGTCTAAGTTGCACAACTGTCACCCACATTCAGAGGGCCTAGTTTGATCCTATGCTGATTCCCCTGCTATCAGTCCTGAGTCAGTGAAGCTTCCACTAGCTCGGGTCAACAGTACCTGTAGGTATCCCATCATGGTCTTGATTCATTTGCTCATATTATCAGCCCTTCCTCCCTTCGACTGGATTATGGGAGAACAGCACATGGCTTAGTTGTGGATCTGTGCAACTGCGTCCATCAAATGCTCAATGTAGTTCTCTAGCTCCAGGTGCAGTTAGGGCCAGTGCGGTCAGTGGTAGCTAGTGTGGAGGTGGGAGATAACAATTAAGTTTTAAACAGTATGATGATTTAAGTCTGTGTTTTAAGATACATAGAAAATATTTGTAAATACAATGTTTTGAATTCTGAACAGTAGGAAGAAAAATAGAAATTTAGATTAAATAAGATAGCATAGTCATTAATATTTGTAAAGTTTAAAAATGAGTAAAGGATACTCCATTTGTTGTTTTGTTTAAACTACATATCTACTTTTCACTAAAATATTAAAAATTTGCAGAAATAGATACTATGAATTTGAAAGTGAGAAAGAGATCAGTATAAGGTTTTAATGGAAGTTTCTGTCCTGCCCAGTTCCTCAGTTGTTCAGTCCCAAAGAAACACACAGAGGTTTATGTTAATTATAATGTTTGGTTGCCAATAAGAAGTAGATTCATGACAGGAAAAGAAATGGAGGAAATAATGTAAGCATATTATAATCCCCCAAAGTGAAATAAATAATTAAAAATTAAATTATAAAACTGGGAACTAAAATTAAGAAAATAATAGTAATAGTTAATAATAAGTAGAATATTGCTCATTTACATGCATGTGTCCAGGAACACTTGAGTGTACCAAACATTCACAAATACAGAGATAGTATAATTACCATAGTACATATTAGAATGAATATTGCAAAGATGAGACATTTTGCCTAATGTATATATGTATTTTCTCCCAGATTCAAGACTTGAGGTTATATTCTACTATAGGGTAAAGTTAGCTTAGAAATAATAGATAGCATTGACCTGAGAACATAGGTGGTAAGAGTTGACAGGTATTGATCAGAAAGTGCAGAGAGTGTCTTGAACCATGCAGTGGTGGCTAATTGGTGAATAATACCTCTAATCCCAAAACTTGGGAGGCGGAAGCAGGTGTTTCTTAGACAGAGTTTCAGTTCAGCCAAATCTACATGAAGAAACTTCTTCAACAAAACAAAAGCAAAAAAAAGAAAGAAAAAGAAAAAGAAAAGAAAAAATAATAAAGGATCTTGAAACTTGTGGCTAACAACCTGCCTTCCTGCTTTTGCCTACTATTATAATCTGAGAAATAGAATGCTTCTCTCTTCATCTGCAGTGTCTAAATCAAAAGCTAGGGAGTGTAGGCAGAGGCTGTTCATTTGTTTCCCAGGTGCCCACACACAAAATAATCAAACAGAAACTATATTAATTGCAACACTTTTTGACTAAAGCTTAGACATATTTTTAAACAAACTCTTACATCTTAAAGTAACCCATTTCTATTATTTTAGATTTTTACCATGAAAATCGTGGTTTACTGGTAAGGTTCTGGTGGGCTCTGGCGGGCATCTTTCTCCTTAGGCAGCTCATCTCCCTGACTCTGCCTTCCTTTCCCTCTGATTGCTTGGAATTCCCGCCTTGCTCTCTTCTGCCCTGTCAGAGGTCCAAAGAAGCTTCTTACTAATTAGTGGTATCAAACACATTCCCATCATACTGAGGGGAATCCCATATCAGGGGGGAGCCATGATAAGTGTTCATACTCCTGACTTCTCCAAGAACATTCTCAACAAATGTCCCTGATTTAAATGGGCATTGTTCTACTCAACAGCTTTCAAAGTTTTTAACAGAATTTTTTGGATATACTTCCAATGAATGCTTTTTCAGGATTATTTTAACAAAATATCTTCCTTTCCATAGACTTCCATTCAATAACATCAATTTTTTTCTTTCAAATTAACATTGTATTAATGTTCTGATTTATGCTCCAACAATTCCCATAATGAATACATAATTCCTCTAGAATCTGCTTCAGTTGTTAGTCTAGTTGTCTGATATTTTCTTACCTGATTTACTCAAATGAATCCTTATTGTGTTTGCACTCTCTCCATTCACTGCAGTCTCTATTCATTTATCCTAAAGTGTTTAGCAACATCACTACCTTCAGCAAACATATGCTCATTTTATGCATAGTGATAACATTTTATAATTTCTCTAATGCTGCGGGAGTACCTTCCGCTGCTTCGGCCAAGAGTTGCTGAAGTACGAGCCCACAATGCTGCAGGAGCGCCTTCCGCTCCTTCAGCCAATAGTCGCTGAAAATACCAGCCCACTGGGGCGTGGTATATTTCTCTTTTAAAAAGAGCCGCAAGTCTCGACTCAGCCACTCTTGGTTCCAGCGCTTGGTTCCAGCTCCTGCTCGAGTGACTAGGTTCCTTTCCTGATGATTTGTGTGTATGTAAGTTATACCCCCCCCCAAAATAAATACCCCTTTAAAACCTAACTGGTGTGGGATTGATTCACCATTATCTTGCACCCGAACATATGGGTTTTTCCCCCACGTGGCATGGGACAAGCAACCAGAGCCGCACACCGATACTGGCTCCCGACTGGCCCCAACCTCAGGCGGATCGGGGAGGGAAATTTTTGGCTTCTGTTACCCCTATCGGGCACTGTCTTCCCCGCTGTCCAACTGAGTCTAGCGCTCGACCTGTGCAGGAGCACACGATCTGTGAATTTAACCTCTGGATTTGAGTGTATACATTTTAGAGTTTACTTCCTGGGTTGACGCCATTGCCACGTGGATTTAGGTGTGCCCCCTCCACCTACTGGCAGGCAATGGTCATTGCAGGTAAGGTTTTTCTTTTCGGTTGAAAATAAATAAATGCATACATACATACATACAAGTACAATTTCTTTTGATTGAAAATGTCAGAAAATATTACTATCCAAAAGTTCAATGGTTTTTTAAATTGCACTATGGGGATATTCTGAAAGATGTCTTTGATATTCTTATATTCCTCTTACTTGGTTATATCTGGGATCTGTCACTTTTCTGGTGTTTGGCTATTTTATAAGTATGATACAGTTCTTACAGATTGAATCCACAATGCTGAGGGCAGAGATTAAAACCTTAAGGACAATTCAGACTGATACCAACCTCCTCAAAAAAGAATTTGGAGTTTTCAAGGAGGAGACTAGATCAGAGTTTGGAGTTTTCAAGGAGGAGACTAGATCTTTGTCTGATATTACTCAGTCGACTGATCAAAATAACAAGAAGGAACAGTCTGATATTGCTTCTTTAGAAGGGAACTTCACTGCTCTGGAGGAGGGGACAACCAAAATGACTCATAACCTTCAGTCCATGACTATAAGTGCTGAAACATTAGCTGAGAGGATTAAAACCATTGAATGTGAAAATCGGACTTTATCAAAAGGGTATGATAGATTAATTGACAGGATTTCCATACAAGAAGGCACAGTAATTGCCATGAAGATTATGTCCAAGAAGGATTTGGTATCTCTAATGGACAAGCTCCAGGCCTTAGAATTATCAATGAAGGCAATTGTGTCCAAGGAGGAAATGGTGTCTCTGACAGACAAGCTCCATGCCTTAGAATCGTTAATGAAGGCTTTGGAGCATAATACTGGACAGGAGATTCAGGACTTACAGAAGGAAATGGTGAGCAGATTTAATAAGATTGAGGAAATCATAGACTCTGATGAACAGGAGCAAAAGGTAGAAAGGCAACATTCACCTCAAAAAACTCTCAGTCTACATAGAGTTATACTTGCCTTTCCAGTAATAACATCAGAAAAGATAACCGGCTCCAAAAACCCTAAGGTCATTAAAGAACATACATGGGAGCCTATACATATGAGTGATGTGAAAGAATTTAAACAAGCAATTGTGAATTATGGACTACATTCATCCTTTGTTAGGGAGATGTTAAAATCCTGGGCTCTCAGCAGCAAGGAAACCCCTCAAGATTGGAATCAATTAACGTCAGCTGTCCTCGAGAATGGACCTTTATGGAATTTCAAATGCCTATTCAAACAAGAGGCCAGACATTTACAACAACAAGAATCAGCGAAAGGAATTGAAGTTTCTCTAGATCAAATTCTAGGGGAAGGACTTTACTCTGATCCTCAGGAACAAACTCTTTATGATGAAAACATTTTATCCATATGTGCCACAGCAGCTCTAAGGGTCTGGGACAGGGTTCAAGACTCAGGTCAGAGAGTAGAATCGTATATCAGGGTCAAACAAGGTCAGAGAGAACCCTTTAGTGACTTTTTACAAAGGCTAACTAAGGCTGTACAAATAGGGATACCTGATCCAGAAGCAAGAAATATAGGAATTGAGTCTTTGGCTTATGAGAATGCCAGTGTAGAATGCAAAAGGATCATGGGGTCTCTAAAGATCAGATCAGCACCTTTGGATAAATGGGTATTACATACAATGAATGTTGATACATTTGATTATGGAAATAAAACATGGGTGCAAGAAGCAGTTTCCAAAGGTAAAAGGAGACATCAGATAACAAAATGCTTTCATTGTGGCAAAATGGGACACATGAAAAGGGACTGCAGACAATGGAATTCCAGAAATAATGCCTCTTCTAGGAATAACAGGAATAGGAAAAATCAGCCTTCAGGTTGATTTAGGAGCTGTGGAAAAGGCAGACATTGGACGAATGAGTGTAGGTCAACAAGAGATAAACAAGGAAACTCGTTGCCATCAGGAAATGCAATGAGAGTCCTCTCACAGGACCCCATGATGAATGTGGTCCAGTCATTTCATCACAGCAGAGAACATGCCTCTTCAGGGAAATTAGTCTGCCCCATGCCTGCTGTTAAAAGCAATAACGGCCTGAAAAATGAGTTAAATGTGGTGAATGAATCAAGAAATCTAAGAGGACAAAGTAAACACATATTCTGGCAGACTTCAATAAATGAACAAAGACCACAGCTAAGAGTGTGTGTAAATGGAAAATTTATTACTGGCTTACTGGACACAGGTGTGGATGTAAGTATCAGTACTCTGGTGCGGGAGAATTGTCTGTATTCTGTCAATCATATTTTAATAAAATGCTGATTGGCCAGGCAGGCAGTATAGGCAGGAAAGCCAGACAGGAAGTAGGGGTGGAGCAATGAGAACAGGAGAATTCTGGGAAGCAGGGAAGTTCCTCTGCCACTCCTGGGCAGACCACCGAAGAGGCAACATGTAAGCTGTCACATTGAGAAAGGTACTGAGCCCGTGTGGCTAACATAGATAAGAATAATGGGTTAAGATAAGTCATAAGAATTAATAAGTAGCCTGACCTAATGGGCCAATCAGTTTATAATCCTATGGAGTCCTGTGTGTAATTTCTCTTTGGGATTTGCCGGCTGTTGGGGTACCGGGCGGGACAGAAGCCCCAACAAGCCGGACCCCGTCATGTTACAGTACTCCATAATTTTGGCATCCGCATAGGCTTCTTCAGGAGGTAGATATTCAGTTCCTAGGAATTGGAACCCTATCTCAAGAAAGACAAAGCACGAGATGGGTCAATTGTACAGGTCCAGATGGACAAATAGGAAAACTAAGGCCATATGTAGCCAATATTGCAGTGAATTTATGGGGCCGTGACCTATTGGAGCAATGGAATACCCAAATTAACATTCCTGCTGCTTCCAGAGCCTATATTTCTGAGGACAATATTACAAGATATTACAAATGGTGGAAACCAGCCATTAGAGCTATACAAGAACACAACACAATTGATGGCCCTTCAGAGGTACCAACAGCAATGCCTCTACAATAGTTGAATAAGAAACCAATATGGACTAAAGAATGGCCCTTAGCTGAGGAAAAGTTACAGGCTTTAGAACAGCTGGTACAAGAACAATTAGATGGTGGACATATAGAAGAATCTACCAGCCCTTGGAATTTTCCTGTATTCGTTGTTAAGAAAAAATCTGGTAAATGGAGAATTCTGATAGATCTTAGAGCCAACAACAAGGTTATTCAACCTATGGACTCTCTGCCATCTAGAATTCCTCTGCCCTCCCTGTTACCAAAGGGATGACCTCTTATAGTTATTGATCTGATAGATTGTTTCTTCACTATACCATTACAAGAAAAAGATAGAGAAAAAAGTTTGTCTTCACAGTGCCTACTTATAATAACTCTCAGCCTGCAAGGAGGTACCAACGGACCGTCCTCCCACAGGGAATGTTAAACTCTCCCAGCCTGTGCCAATATTTTGTAAGCAAACCATTGAAAATTATATGCAAACAATTTCCTAAGTCCATAATAGACCACTATATGGATGATATCCTGATATCTGATCAAAACAAAGACCTTTGGAAAGGCTGTTTGAAGAAGTAAAAATAGTATTACCTAAATGGGGATTGCAAATTGCTCCTGAAAAAATTCAGAGAGGAGATTCAGTTAATTATTGAGGTTATAAAATAGGTTTACAAAGAATTAAGACTCAAAAGGCACAAATCAGGAAAGACCAGTTACGAACTCTTAATGACTTTCAAAGATTATTAGGAGACATCTCCAGGCAATGATCGACTGTTGGGATAACACCTGATCTAATAATTCATTTAAACAAGACCTTGGATGGTGATAAAGACGTAAACAGTCCCAGAGAATTAACAGCCGAAGCAGAAAATGAACTGACAATGGTTGAGAAAAAATTACAGGAGGCTCATGTGGACATGGTAAATCCAAAGCTTAGTTGCATTCTCATTATATTGCCTTCCAGAATTTCTCTGACAGGAATCTTGATGCAAAGAGATAATATTATCTTGGAATGGATCTTTTTGCCACACAAACCATGTAAAAAATTAAAAACTTATGTGGAAAAAGTCTCTGAATTGATTATAAAAGGGAAATTGAGACTTCGTCAATTAGCAGGTATAGACCTAGCAGAAATTATAGTGTCTTTCACTGCTGATGAGTTAAAAAAGTTTTGGGAAGACAATGAACCATGGCAAAGAGCTTGTGCTAATTTTTTGGGAGAAATCAATAACAATTACCCAAAAAGCAAGAGACTTAACTTTATAAAGAGAACTTCTTGGATCCTTCCTCAAATCGTGCCTGATGCTCCATTAACCAGAGCCCACACATTTTATACTGATGCTAATAAATCAGGGAAAGCAGGTTACAAATCAGAAGAATTGAGTAAAGTGGAACAAAGTCCTTCGAATTCTGTCCAGAAGGCAGAATTATATGCCATCCTTATGGTGCTTAGGGATTTTAAAGAACCTCTTAATATAATTACTGACTCACAATATGCAGAAAGAGTTATTTTGCATATTGAAACTGCCAAATTTATACCTGATGATACAGAACTGACCTCATTGTTTATCCAGGTACAAGACATGATCAGGAACAGACTCTGCCCTATGTATATAACACATATCCGATCTCATACAGGTCTGCCAGATCTTCTAGCACAAGATAATGCAGATATTGATCAATTATTGATTGGTCATGTGCTGAAGGCATCTGAATTTCATAAAAAACATCATGTCAATAGCAAAGGCTTGAAAAAAGAGTTTTCTATTACATGGCAACAAGCAAAGGAGATTGTAAAGAAATGCCCTACTTGTTCTTTTTTTAACCAAACACCATTGCCTGCAGGGACTAATCCAAAGGGTATTGAAAGGAATAAAACTTGGCAGATGGATGTGTTCAACTTTGCAGAATTTGGCAAATTAAAATATGTACATAACACCATTGACACTTATTCAGGCTTTCAGTGGGCAACCGCTTTAAGCTCAGAAAAAGCTGACTCAGTAATCACACATTTATTAGAAGTTATGGCCATTATGGGTATACCTGCACAAATAAAAGCAGATAATGGTCCAGCTTATGTATCTAGGAAAATGAAACGGTTTTTTGCTTATTATACTATTAAGCATGTTACAGGTATACCATACAATCCTACAGGTCAAGCAGTCATAGAAATATCAAATCGAACTATAAAGGATATGTTAAATAAACAGAGTGGGGTGGAAAATGCCCCCAGAAATAGATTACATAATACCCTATTAGCCTTGAATTTTCTTAATGCTAATGAGAAAGGAACAACAGCGGCAGAAAGACATTGGATAATGGAAAAGTCTGCTGAACTAAATCACCCGGTTTATATCAAGGATGTGCTGACCTCTCAATGGAAGCCAGGAGGTGTGCTATGTTGGGGAAGGGGTTTTGCTCCTGTTTCCACAGGAGAATAAAACTTGTGCATACCATCAAAATTAATAAAAGTTAGATTTGAAGAGAAGAAACCTCTTGGAAAGGAGAAATGACAGCATCTACAATGATGATGACCATACAGGTGGCAAGAAAAATCATAGAATGGGGGAAGGGTTCTGTTCTTATCTCCACAGCAAAACACTCGTCTTTGAAAAATTCAAAGGGCCCTGGATGTTTGATACTGACAGATGGAAAAATAACTACCCAATATGGATTATCAAGAAAACTGAATAGGTTCTGTGAGTATGAAGCACTGGAGTATACTAAATCATATTTCTGAATTTATAGAGCTGGTTTTGGAGTTGGACTCTTGGCTAGGTCCCTCTCTAATTCCAAGCCTGTTGTTAGGAGAAAAACCCAGAGTTTCTGGAGTTTCTGTCTTATGTCAAGAGCCATGATATGAGACAGAAAGAAATATGAGTTTAGAAAACATCTTTGCTTTTCTTCATATCTATCATACTTTTCATTGAATATGTCTATCATACCTTCCATTAAATATATATTTGTATATGTCTATATAATTAATGTTTAATTTTTCTGCAATGAACTATGAGTTTTTTTTGCACTGACATTTGAAGTTTCCAGGAAGAAGATGGGACCCCCATAACAACAACTCCACTCGGTTGATATGATGTCATGATACTGATAGTGTTACTACAAGTCCTGTTTCGGGTATCAGCTGCACAGATGATTCCAACTTTGTTAGCTGAAATGGTGCACATCCTGTACAACATTCTGGCCAGACCTCCACAAAATACTCAGAGACTGTTTGCAATTTTAAAAGACATTGATCTTGAAATTTAACCATCATTTTACTTTCACAAGCTCCTCCAGAAAGAACCTCACCCCCATGTCAGCTGGAAGTAGTTCTAGAGGATGATGTCCCCTCTCTCAACAAAGTTTGTCCTCAGGTTTAGGAACAATATTTAGGGATTGATTTTAATTAGTATACGGTTGAGAGTTGGGAAAGGAATTTTATAAGCTCAGGGATCTTTTGGAAAAAAAAGGGATAATTGGATAGATAATAATGGTATTTGTGAGCCATTGTTTATAGATAATTACATCAGCATATATTGAATATTGTATGTATGCATGCTTCTACCTGTTTAAAACATTTTTTATGTATTGATATATATTGTATTAATATATGTATACCATATTGCAGTGTACAATTTTACCTCTGATTAAGATACTTATATATTGTTTATGTATTGATATTTATTGTTTACATTTGGAGGTTATTGTCCTCATTTATTGCCCAGTTGTTTATTCTCTTAGTTCTTAAGTTAGATATGTATTAAAATTGTAGATCAATAGTCATGTATGTCTGTCATATTTATGGCTAGACTAATCAGGTTCTTTAGATACATACAAATTATATTCTGTATAATTAGTCTTCAACCTCTTCAAAGAGCCATAAAAAGTGGCATTTAATTTAACTTAAAGTTCTGTGTAGTGAGACACAATCACTCCTGGCAGCACCGACCTATTCCCCAGAGATTGTTGAGCACCAAAGACACTCCACTTGGAACTTGTCTTCTTGACAAAACTGGCCTCAACTACTGACAAATACACGGTATCCGGAAATGGATAAGCAGAACTGCCCAATCTTACCAAGACAGGGTAAGACAGTTTTGAAAAATCTCTTGCCTATTAAAATCCAGAAATGGATAAAATCCGGAAATGGATAAACCAAATTGTTAAATCTTGCCAAGACAGGGTAAGATGGTTTTGAAAAATCTCTTGTCTGTTAAAAATAATCTGTCAGTTATTCTAGGCCATAGTCAAAGTTGGTTGCTTCAATGCTGCAAACAGGTCTTTGGTGATTGCCCAGGTAGCCAGTTGTCTTTGTGATTTGTTGCATGGTTTGGAAGTTCTTTGATTGCCCTTCTTAAGGTAACCTTATTTCCCTTCTCGGATCTTCTATGGGGTTGAAGACTAGATAAATGTAGTTACTTTCCTCTCATGACTTGGCCAAGTTATTTATTATAAAGACTTAAGCTAGTTAGAATAGGATATTTGTGCTTATCATATATAATTTTGTAGGTTTGTACTTACTGTATATAATTTCATAGTAGGTTTAGAACTCTCTTACTTAAACAAAAGGGGGAGATGCTGTGGGAGTACCTTCAGCTGCTTCAGCCAGTAATCGCTGAAGTACGAGCCCACAATGCTACGGGAGCACCTCCGCTCCTTCAGCCAATAGTTGCTGAAAATACCAGCCCACTGGGGCGTGGTATATTTCTCTTTTAAAAAGAGCGGCAAGTCTCAGCTTGGCCTCTCTTGGTTCTGGCGCTTGTTTCCAGCTCCTGCTTGAGCGACAAGGCTCTTTTCCTGATGGTTTGTGTTATGTAAGTTTTACCCCCCAAAATAAATACCCCTTTAAAACCTAACTGGTGTAGGATTGATTTGTCATTACTCTAAATAACAGCTGAACTAAGTTGTTTAAAAGTTCTGATTTCTCTTCATCGTATCATTGACTGGAACTATACTATTAAGTAGAATTTAATTGTTAAGTTTATGAGGCAAAAATACATACAATAGGAATCCTCGCAGGATTTATTAGACAAATCAAATGTAGTTCCTAAAAATAATTCATCTTACAAAACTCCAGAAGGGTTTTAAATAAGTAGTCATCAAACAAATTGGCCTGTAATCTGTCTATAGAAAACAAACTTCTTCTTTAAGATGTGCAAGGGGTTTTCTGATTTTTCCTTTTCTCAGCTAATTGTATATTTAAGTTAGATGTTGATAATTGTTTGGTAAAGTCTAATGTCAACTATTTGATATAATTAGACTATTAAGAATAATTACAACCCAAATACTCTTTCCTGGGGCCATTTACGGCTATGATCAGATATTTTAAAGTAAATAGAGTTATTAAATTCCAAGTGAGAAAATCTCTTAAAATATGCCTTTAGAGGAAATCTTCACAGGACAGAAAGTGGAACAACAGAAAAGCTTTGGAGGTTTATAGCATGTAATCTAAAGAGTAGCACATTCTTGGACTTTTACCATCCTGCCTTCAGAATTATTATAAAATATGTATTTTCATTTTATTAAGGTTTGAAAATATTTTTTCTTAAATCAGGTTTATAATTTAGAAGTAATGAAGGTATTTACAAGGGCACAAATTCTAGTGTTACTGTGATTTGTTTTAAAATTTTTTGTCTTTTTAAGGTCTGATTTTAATTGATATAACTTGAAATAATTGTGTACATGTAAGAAAATTATAATAATTAAGTGAGAATAGTTAATATACCTCACATGAAATATTTATTTCAAAATTCATTTTAATGGGTATTTTCTTATATAATGTCTAGTATTAAGTAAGTTAATCTACTAAGGATTCGAATCATAATTTATTCCTCCTATCAAACAATACCTTTGTATATGCTCACCAATCTCACCTATTGCTTATAAATATGTCATTTGCTGCTTCTCATAATCACTATAATCTCTAGTCTGATCACTTTTTTAATTCCATATGTGAATTTTTAAAACTGTAGTAATTTTGCTATGTCTACTTCTTTTCTCTTTACATATGTGCTTAGATTAATCCATGGTGGAAATGAAGGAATTTCACCTTTTCTTGGTGAAATGCAATGCTGTCGTACATACGTAAAACCTGTAGTTCATCCTTTAATTTTCTGATGATCACTTCCATAGACCCCACATGTCCCTCAGTGTTTTCTTCATGGGACAGTAGACACCAAGCAGCTCTGCAACTTCAACACTATGATTTCATTCCCTTTCATATACTCCAAGCAGAAAGATTGTTGGGTCAAATGGTGGTTACACATGTTAGTGCTTGAAAACAGCTTACATATAGCTCTCAAAAAATGACTTCTTTTTCAGCCTTTTATTGCATTTCTTTGAAAAGTTATCCTTTTCTCATACAATATATCATGATTACAAACTTCTCCTCACTATATTCCTTCTGGTTACTCCCAATTCAAATCCACTCTATTTTGTCTCTCATTAGAGAAAAACAGGCTTCTAATAGCTATGAATAAAGCATAATAAAATAAAAATATAATATAGTAAGATAGAACTGAACTGGAAGTCAAAATAAATAGGCAGAGAACCAGGTGCACAGTCATGCAAGTCCTGTATTTGCTGCTTCAGTCTCTGTGAGTTCATACAAACTCTGCTCAGTTGATTCAGTGTGCCTTTTTCCACTGGTATCCTCTATCCCAAAAAGCTTTTACACTCCTCTGCCTCTTCTTCCATGGGATTGCATGAACTCTGATGTGAGAAACTTGATGGAGACCTTTCATTGAGTCTTGATTGTTCCAACATCTCTCTCTCTCTCCCTCTCTCCCTCTCTCTCTCTCTCTCATATCTATCTCTCTATCTCTCTATCTATCTCTCTATCTATCTATCTATCTATCTATCTATCTATCTATCTATCTATCTATACCTGATATATATATGATATCTATACCTGATATATTATATATGATAGCTATACATATCATATATATGTGATATCTATACATGATATATATGATATATATGTATATGTGTGTATACCGTGTGTGTGTGTGTGTGTGTGTGTGTGTGTATAGCTGTAGGCCTCTGTACTTATTCCAATCTGCTGCAGGAGGAGGAAGCTTCTCTAATAAAACACTGATATATGAGTATAGCAGAATATCATCAGCTCATCAAGAGTCATCTTTTAATTACTTTTTCATTAAGACCAATAGTGTTTGGCTTTCCTTAAGTCTCTTGCCATGTAGTCTACGGTTCATAGTCACCCAAGAAGTGGTAGATATAGATTCCATTTCATGGGGTGGGCCTTAAGTAAAATCAAACATTGGCTGACTTCTCCCACAAAATTTGTATCACCATTGCCCTAGCATAATTTGCAAGCCAGACAGCATTGTAGATCAAAGGATCTATGGATAAGTTGGTGTTTTCTATTTTGCAAGTCGCAGCATATCTTTCCATACCAAAGTCACTAGAAGGTAGGAGTGATGGATCAATGTAACTCCCAGCTTTTCCTCTACATGCTAAATGAGTAGTGTGGATGATGCCTTCAGCAATGGAACTTTTATTTAAGGTCTGAGAGCACAACCTACTGTCTGGATGTTTGGGGCTTTCTGAGACGCTTTTAGCCAACAACTGAATTGACTTAACACAGTGCAGGTACTGGAAGCTCAGTGTGGTGAAAATAAATTTCAGTTGGAATTCTGTCTCTCTCATTATTGGAAGAATTTATTATGATTTCCTTTATACACGTTAGGAAGTGTACATTACACCAGGCTTCCACACCACCATTCAAATGCCCTCAATCCTAACTCTTTCCTTCTTTCCTCCCTCAGTCCCATCTCCATCCCAACTATCCACTTGATCCTCTTGTTCCAGTGACCTCCCATCTGCAGTTCACCCATAAAAACCAAGTCTATTTTATCCTCCCACAGAGATACATATCATCTCTCTAGTCCCTTCCCTTATACCTATATGTATATAACAAATATAGGTAGATTGTATCGAGCAAAAAGATATAAACCTTGGCTCATATAATTTCCCTTTCAAAGAATAAATTTGAACATAAACTTAAGTGAGAAAATGATCATCAGAATTCATGTACAGTGATCCATGTAAAAATATACATTTTTTTGAATTTGTGAATATGTGGAATGTAGAATGAAAAAAATATGAGACCAGAAATCATGAGCAGAAAAGTTGATGTGAAATATTTTTGTATTTTATATTAAATTTTAAGAGAAGAGTTTGAAAAGGAAAAAGGTATCATCAGACTTATGTTTAACAAAATCATTGAATATACTATGGAAAACAGTGATTTAGAGTGTAAACCAGAAGCCAAAATACGTTCAGAGAGAATTTTAATGCAGCACATTAATCATGCTTATTTTAATTATGTTGATTTATTGAGAAGGAAACAAAAATGAAATTTGTAGAGAGATTATACATGAGACTTAAGGACTATGAAGTTGTCAAAGATGCAGATTTTAGAGTCTTGGAATTATGACACGAGAGTGTGATGCATTGATATGAAGTCACCAACTGTGAGAGATAAGAGCAAACACGTTATTGGTGTGATATTAACTCAAATTTAGAAATAGCTATGATTCGTCCTATACAATATGTTTCTCATTCTCTAAATAATTAGTCTAGACAGCTTTAGTGATACTAATTTGAACATTCATTTAACTATAGACTCTATGATGTTACCTAGATTTAACAGGTGCCAATTTTGATAGGACGTCTGAAGATTGATGATCTGGAAATAAAATTAAAAGAAAATAAATAGGACTAACATCAGTGGATAAACTCATATGGTACAGGAAAATGTCAGAAAAGGATTAAGAAAATATGATGTCAAAACCTAAGTAAATGAAGTACTTCAAAGAGTAGGGAATGGTATACTGAATCACCTTTCTGATGTGGTATACTGAATCAGATTTCTGACATTTTTCAAGTCCATTGGACGTAAAAACTGAGAATTACTGATTATCTTTGCTGTAATGGTTTCAGGAAATGCCTGGTATAAATCGTGAACAAGTAAGGCTATGTATTGGCAGAGGATTAGACAACAATCTACATTCAGACATTCCTTTCAAGGAATTTAACAACTCAGGATAGGATGATAAAGGGATTATAATGGAGTTGTAGCCAGAGAACATTGGTTTTGTTTTATTGTTGCTCATTGTTTTAAAAGTTTGGTCTCCAAGATGAGAAATATTCCTGCATGGCTGTTATGGGGATGACGATTTAGAGAAATATTGATGAATTAAGGTAGGGAACAAGTGAAAAAGTTACATATCTATAGGAATTATAGAGCAATGTAATTACACTATATTCTACAATTGTTTGCTATCTTTTTCATTATGCCATTTTTAGTTTTAGTTTTCTAAAGGGGATACAAATATTTTCCCTGTGTTTTAGTTTGTGTTTGACTGATTTACTTGATAAACTCTGTAACCAAAGGAATTCCAAGAGACTTTCTTTGACTGTATTAGCTTCTGCAAGGTTATAAAATAAGAGACCAAATGTCCCTGGATGGTATGTATTTTCAATTAGCCTCCGAATCAACTCCAAATGGAGTCTAACTCAGCACTATTTTAATCGAAATCCTGGATCAACCAAACTACAGCATGCTTCTAGATGCCTGAGTGGTGGTAATAACACTGTTGATTTTAACCATGAAATTCGAGTGATTTATTACAGAAGGAAAGCTTACTGATACAAGATCTATCATATAAATGGAGATACTAGCCTTAGGAAAGACTATGACTATTTGACCCATTGTAACAGGATGGAAGATAAATTGTATGAGTTTTGATTGCTGAAAGTAAGCTGGTAAGATACTCGGTTGTAGTTTATAAAAGCTGTCTTTTGAAGGGATATATTTTCTTCACCATATAAAAAGCAAGAAAGTGGGAGAAAGTGTCATTTGAGGAAATGCGAGAAAACAAGAAGTATGACCCAGGAATGTAGTAGTGAATAAGCTAGAGAAAAGAGTCATGTTTTCCAGAAGCACCAAAGAGCCAAATGAATATTCCAGGCCACTCATTTGCAGTAAGCATAGGTGCATGTGACTTTACTTACCTCCCGCTGCTCTGATATATAATCAAATATCGAAACAGAACTTTGAACTTTATTATGCTGTAAGTAGAGAAGAATATAGACAAGGGAAAAACAATAATAGGGCAATCCTTCTAGTCAAGTAAGAGATTAAGACCAGATGGTGATGATTGGCAGTAGCAAAGTGGTATTTGGGACAATAATGTCACCATAGAAATAGATAGTAGTTAGTTTCCAAATGCTTAAGGAAACTCATTAGAAATGTAAGAAGTTATATTTAAAAAGTAAAATGTTCATAAGGGAAGGAGGACAATGGAGAAGATAATGAGGGCAGGAGCATGAGAGTAATGATAAAGGAGAGGGAAAGTTTAGTATAGTTTACTGTGTCTATAGTTACAGTATTTGGGGCCAAGGCTTCAAGTTCAATGTAGCCTGAGTCACATAATACATCTAGATCTACCTTACATGTTGCTCTCCCAGAACATGAAAAGCTTACACTTACCGACATGCAGAGAGACAGTGAGACAGAGAAAAAGAGAGAGGTTAAGTTTGGAAAGATTTAAGTCTTGAAAGTAGCAAGGTTTGGGAGTACCTGTGATGCTCAATTGAGATGTTCATCTAATTATTCTTTATCAGGAAAACTTGGAAGTCAGATATTAGGTTAAGAACCTGAATGACCAAAGAAGTGGGCGAGATGGAACCAGTGACCTCCTATTTCTGTCTCTCATCCATCCAATAAGGCAGAGACCCTCACTAAGCCCTGCCCTACCACATCCTCTGTCTGTCTGTCCCCAGTCGTTTAAAGCCTCTATGGTTAATTTTGGTCAGCAAGTTGATAGTTCTGCCCTCTGATTCAAACCAAACTTTATTGTCAATCTTGGCTGTATCAGAATGCAATCAAAATATCACACAACACCCCCAATAACAAATAACACACCCAATAACAAAGTAACAAGAAAAGAAGACCTATCAACATAGGTAAAAAATGTATTAATAAGCCAGAAAAAGAGAAAAGCAATGAGTCAAATGCTAACATTGTTTCATGAATGAGGAAACATAGCCAGTACACTAAGTGACTGTCATAAGAGAGCTTAGTCATGGCTTTCTATTGCTGTGAGAAAACACCATGAACCAAGGCAACCTGGGGAGGAAAGATTTATTTTCTGTTACACCTTCCAGATCACCCTCCAGAACTGTGGAAATTCAAAGCAGGAAGAAATAGGAAGGCAGGTAATGAAAAACAATTTGTGGAGGACTACTTACTGCTAGATTCCCATTTTTGCTTAGACTGCTTTATTATAGATATCAGGACCACCAGCCCAGGGGTGGCCCCACCCAAAGCGGTCTGTGCCATCTCACATCAATCCTTAGTTAAGAAACTAACCCGCAGGCTAGCATGTAGGCCAATGTCACATAAACATTTTCTCAATTGTGGCTCAGTCTTCTGGGAATGAATAAAATTAACCTACATAGTTAAGTAAATCAGTTACTATACATATTTATATATAAAAGAACTGAAAAAGCAGTTGTATTTTGTATCTGTTTAAATGTGCTAATCATATAAACTAGCATAGATGACCACAGGATATCTATGGACTATAAATCATTTCTTTCTGAGAGCAATTATCTGATTACTAGCTTTTGGAGACTACTTAATTACTATTTGTGATCCTTAGAAATTAGTGCAAAACTACACTATTTGTCAAAATGCCAAAAGTTCCTGTTCTAATGATGAGGGAATATATTATGGACAGTAAATATTATTGATCTTCTTCTATATTTGGCAGTATTTTGATGATATTTTGCCACTGAGAGTGATTAAGAAAATAAAGTTTAGCAAAGTACTAATAAACAAATTGAACATTTTCAGTGTTAATTAGCGAAACTTAGAGTAAGGTATTCAAATTAACTATGCTTGTCTAAGCTGCTTGGGTTTTTTTGGTCTGTATACATGTATTGGAGATAAAGACATTATTACCACCTTGTTTGTTTGTTCGTATAGTAATGCTTGCATGTATATAGATTTTATGGTTGACAACTATGTCTCAGAAACAACAAAGAAGAAAGATGGAAAAATTGGAAGAACCAGAGGACCAGGAAACTTGCTGCAAAATCGTGTCTTCAAGTTAACAGCCACTATCATGAAGAGTCACTGTCATGAAACTTCAAAAATATGGCTTCCTAAACAAGACATAAATAATGACAGCACCTAATGACATGCTTACACGGGTAAAGGAAATCACACAGGGCCCGGACATGAGATGAAGAGCTACAGGCAATTAACCACTGCTGAGAGGAAATTTATTCTTTCCCAGAGATGAACTCAATACTTGTTTATCCATACTATTCTTTTAAACATTCTTTTTTTGAAAAACAATATATCCATATAGGTAGTAAAATAGTCATAGTAAAAGTAAATTGCATAAAAAGAATAAAATTCAAAAATTACTCTTTCCGCATTAGTAGAACCTCTGAGAGCAAGCCCGTTTTACCATACACAAGCTTGTTTTCATCCAACAAAAAATCGTCTATGACAACGTAGTGTTCTCACCTCATAGCAGGATGTATGTGAAGTACTAAGGAAGCAACTGAAAGACAAATGTTTAACACATACACGCATAATCTTATATAGGTTCATAGATTAGTTAGTATGTAATTTCTAATAAAGTTAATGTAGTATAAAATTAAAATCTTATTAATAATAGAGATAATTAGTTGTCTTTAGAAGAAATGAAATTTCTTAAAAGTTGAATGATAGAATTAAAATAAATTCATTAAAAGACAAATTTTGACTCAAATCTTGATTATTGTTGTGACTGTATTTTTGTGGCAATTTAGTATACATCTATTTGTTTGTTTGTTTGTTTTTACATACTAAGACAATATATCCTGTAGAATCATGGCTACTGTTTTTTGATTCTGATATCACTGAATGTAATGAACACAAATCACTGAATAAGTGCTTATAATTGATTACAGGTTTGTTTGCCAGGTTAGGAAAATGTTTATAGAAGTTATGTATTTACAATCAGAGAGCTGGCTTGTTAGTGTTTTCCTGATAAACTAAACCAATATAATGTGTATATTACAAGAAGATTATTATTAAAGAAAATGGTTTGTGGTATAATAGAAAAGGGAAAGTTCAGCTGTGTTGTAAAGGTGAATTGGCTGAAGATCCTGGGCAGCGGATGATACAATTACTGTGGAAATATTGGCAGAATACTCAGCAGGTGATTAAGCATTACAATGGAAATATGAATACTGAATACTGAATTTTTACATCTTACATTAAGAGGATATTACTCATTAACTTCATTCACAAACTACCATTGCATTTTTAAACTACCATTGCATTAAGACGTAGTATTAACTGTACTAGTTATTTTCTCTTAATATGATGAAGCAACTGATTGCAGAGCGGAGACATGGAGATTAGAGCAGGAATCTGTGGGAGTCCACATCTTAAACTGCTTTCAAGAAGCAGAGGGAGCCAACTGGAAATGGCATGGATCTTAAAAATCTCACAGCCTACCTCCAGTGACATATTTCCTCCAGCAATGTCAGACCTCTTACACCTCTCAAAATCAGAACCACCAACAGTGTAACATGTTTTTTAGTACATGAATCTATAAGGATATTATCCATTAAACTACTAATATCTCTGATCAAATATCTGGACTCATACTTGTTCATTGTAGATGATACATAAAATTAAACATCATATGTATACTGAACAGTGTTTCAAAATATGTTAAGCATCATTTCTTCTCTGCGAATAGTAAGAATAAATAGAGAACACACAAGGATACCTGGAATTTGAACATGAAAAAATAAAAACAGTTGCCAAATAGAAAGAAAAATGTCCCATAGCATATATTTAGAAATTATTTTATTCTTCAACAAAGAATATAAAAAATATATTTGAGTTTGGTTTTTATCACAAATTTTTAGTTAGACAAAACTGTATATAGGACACTTTCAGAAACTTGTGATTTAATATTTGGTAAGAAAAAAGTATTTGTCCTGTAACAATTGAAAGAAAAAAATGAAAGCAATGAAGGCATATATAGTATGTAAAAGCCCCAGGAGCAATGAGATAGCAACAGTAGCAAAAAAAAAAAGTGGAAAGTTCAGTGAGAATGATGTTGTAGAGATGAATGAGCAGCAACAAAAGTGATGCTGTAGAGCTGCATCCCAGCAGCAATGAATGTCATGGTGTAGAGGTATCCCAGCAGTAATGATTGCCATAGTGCAGAGGCGCATCCCGGAAGAAATAAATGTGATACTGTTGAGGTGCATCCCAGTAGTAAGGAAAGTGTTGCTGTAGGAGTGGTTGACAGGAGTAATAAATGTCAGGGTGCAGAGGTGCATCCCAGCAGTAATGAATGTAATGCTGCAGAGGTGTGTCCCAGAAGTGTAAATGTGATGCTGTAGAGGTGCAGCCCAGCAGTTATGAATGTCATGATGTAGAGGATTATCCCAGCAGTAATGGATGTCATGGTGTAGAGGTTTATCCCAGCAATAATGAATGTCATGATGTAGAGGTTTATCCCAACAGTAATGAATGTCATTGTGCAGAGGTGCATTCCAACAGCAAGGAATGTGATGCAGTAGAGATGCATCCCAGCAGTAATGACTGTCATGAGCGGAGTTACATCCCAGCAGTATTGAAAGTGATGGTGCAGCCATGCATCTCAGCAGTGGTGAACATAGTGGTATAGATTTGCATTACAACAGTTTCTGAAACATTCCAGGTATAGCACATAGAAGAAGAAATTCAAGAAAGGCTGAGATGAGAAGCTTGGAGACTGAAGTGTGAGAGTGAAATAGATGATGAGAACCTTGTCTGCAGGAGGAAAATTAGGAAGAATGTAAGCAAAGGCAGTAAACAAAGGATGGACACAGCCAGGTTCTCCAACAGTCTGGCTACTGTAATTTGTTCCACTAGTGAATTATTCCACATGTATAACTTTCTACAACATTAAGTTAAATCAAAGAAATGCTCTATAAATGTTTGAGTAGATTCTGACCTTGACAAAATATGTTAATCGCAATAACCCTTAACAAGGAATACATGTCACATAAGTAAATGTATGTCTCTATATTTATAAGTATTTAACTACCTTCATTAAAAATATTTCTTTCATTATTTTTACTTCATGAACCAATACGTTTCGAGAGGACGCTTGCAGGAGAATGTGCAAGGGGTTATGTAGTGAAGTAGGTACCTACCCAGTAACTTCATAACTAATGTGGATGACTCCTGTGCCTCTGGTAGCAATCACCTGCCAAAGTGCAACGAACTCTGTGGGGCCTCCAGAGCCACTTTCCAGTCATGAGAGAAAAAGCTAAATTAATCCATGTCTTATTGAAAGTAACGACGACAGCTGTGATTAAGACACCATACATACATGTATGAAATTGTCAAATTTTGAAAAATTAAAAAAAAACTTAAAAATTCAAGAGGTTTTTGACAAACTGACTTAATGCATTGGCTATTATGCTGTGCATAATATTTGACAAGACTATTTTAGCGTACTTCCTACAGCAAACTATACACAAGTATATAAGCTTTGTGAAGATAGTAGGTAGCAAGGAAAGCTGATGTGGAGCTATGGATGGTAGTATTCGAAAAGTTCAATCTGAATATGTAACCAAACCCCTTCAATTTTAGTACTACTCAATGTGATCAAAAAATGAAGAGAATAAAAAACACAAATTGTATTTAAAATTAAGATCTTAGAATCGATATTATTTATAAACATATGACATAGGACAATCATGTCACTTTGCACTCCCGCCCCAACTGGACTGCCCCTTAGAACCAACTCTCTTCTGTCACCACTGGCTTTAGATATGTGAAGCAATGCCTTTCCCACTGCTGTCTCTCAATGGTCATTATCTCTGACAGATCCAGAATGTGAAATTTTATAATGTCAATGGTAAAGAGATACCCTTTTCACACATCTTTAATAACACATGGGATATCTCTTCAAGCAATCCCTGCCTTTCCTTTCTATAAGCAATGCACAGAGTGGCCAGAAACGATTTCCTGAAAGACAGTGACAAACCTAAACAACAACACAAGTTTCTGGTTTAATGTAAGCAGCCACTTTCTAAACGACGATTGAAAAACAGCTTTCAATGCCAGAATGAAAATTTTCAAAGTAAATTATGTAAAAGTAGAATAGCTAATAGCCGATATTACCAGCTTCAACTCCTCACTAATAACGTGTGCTCATTATTTCTGTTTCCAGTATTAATTCAAAGAACAGATGACAACCTGAACCTTGAACAAAGGAGTGAGTGACTGGTGTGTAGGCTATGAAGCTATTAACTATCAACATGATGAAGCTCAGAATCGCCTGAAAAGAGAGACAAGGTTGACCTGTGTTCATGTGTACTGAGAATGGTATTGATCATGTTCATTGGTATGTGGAGACCCACTCACTGTGGGTGGCGCCATTCCTTATGGGGAAGTTTCTGAACTGCAGAAAAGTCGAGACATGAGCTGATCACCAGCAAGTGCGAGAATTCGCTGCTTTCTGATCTGGATAATGAATGCAACGTGATCCGCTTCTCCACGTTCCTTCTCATTGACTTCCCCAACAAGGTTGCACCTGGCAATATTTTAAAATACACTATTTGCCTCTCTCTTTTTAGCCATCATCTTATTTTTGCTCTTTATTCTTTTTTATTTATTATTCTCTCATATATAGCATCCTGAATGCAGTTTCTCCTCCCTCCTCTCCTCCCAGGCCCTCACACGTACTTCCCTTCTCCCCCAGATCCACTCATCCTCCTTTCCCTTGTGTTTGTCTCAGGTTGTTTTTGGAAGGGTGTCTTTTCATAGCATTAAGGAAAGAAACTGAGATATAAAAACATGATGCATTTTTTTCCCAAAATCAGCTTTTTGTTCTCATCATTCCCATGGGGGAATAAAAACCACAAGACTCAGTCTATTGTCACCCTTTCTGCATCAGATACTCTGTTATGTTTAGAAAAGGAAAAACAAGTTGCAAATTAGAAAACTTGTGTGTAATTAAAGCCCTCTCATTCATTATGAATAAATTCTTAATTTTTTTTTAAAAAATATTCTTCTCTCACACAGTACATCTCGAACCATCCTCCCCTCCTTTCGCTCCTCCCAGCCTACACCACCCCCATCCTCTCATTCCACTGCCCAGCCACCCAGATCCACTCCTCCCTCATTTCCCTTCATAAAATAACAGGCTTCCCAGGGATATGAACTGAATATGGTATAGCCAAATGCAATAAGACTAGGCACAAAACCCCTATCCAGGCTAAACTAGACAACCCAGTAGGAGGAAAAGAATCTGAAAGGCAGACAAAAGATTCAGACACGCTCGTCCCACTGTTAGGTGTCCCCAAAACACCACAAGTTAAACCACCATAGCATGTATGCAGTAGAGTTGGAAGATTTGAAAATGCAAGAGATGTGTTAAATATTCTGTTTCTTTTACTTCACAGGAATATGAACTTTGTTCCTGTTACCCAGGTAACCTAATGTAAATAAAATGCAAAATAAAATTCTTATTTTAAGAAAAATGACTTGTGGATTATGGTGCAACTGGAATGGGAAAAGTGGAAAAGCATAATGCATAAACACTGCTTTATTCTTCCCTGTGTACAGTGTCTGTGGGTGCTCCCCATGCCTCTTGTGGAAACTCTGACAGCGATGCCTATAAAAATGCCATGAGAGATCATGACACATAGCCGAAGCTGTATTGGTCTAACCCAGAACTTTAGAAAGAAAAGAATTTCCTGCTTTGTCCTGCTGTCGATGGGTGTTTTCTGGTCTAAATCATTTTTATTGTACAGGTAAGATGTACAGTGTGGACTTTTTCTGTTTTATGAGGTCTGAAAAGTTAGCGAAGTTTAAAACAAAAGAAATAATAAAAACTGTATCCTTTTGTGAAGCCTTTCAAATAACATCTGAAAAGGATTCCAGAAATATTATATTTAGACTGAAGCAAATGACATTAAGGGGGCAATTTAAGACCCTGCATATCTTCTTAAACAGGCTTATTTTATTATAGATTCCACTCGTAGAATGTTCCAAATACCTTATGTTACAATGTCAGAATGAATCTAGCTTTGTTAAAGTTTTCTATCGTGTCTTATTTTTAAAAAGCCACAGAACACATGTTTTTATTGTATCAAACATATAAAAATAGCACGAACGGTTGAGTTGCTGGAGAAATAGCTGAGCACTAAGGACAAATTGCTTTTCTTGTAGAGCCCACAAGTTTAGTTCCTATCACTTGATATGATTATTAACATTCTTGTATACCTTCAGTTCTAGAGGAGGAAACTGAATCTGTCCTCTGGCATCCTTGGGCACCAGGCATACATGTAGTTCACAAACTCATGTACAAACAGATTTTCATACATATGAATAGAAGGAATTAAATATTTAGAAATTACATGTGCGGGATGGAAGCAGAGATCAGGGTTATAATAAACAAAACAAAGGTTTATGTGTATGCATCGTGTGTGTATGTGTGTGTATATAATAAACACACATATTTATTACTTAAAATATAAAAATATAGTCAAAATACAGTAATAATACACTACAATTAAAATAAATATGCTTATAATAAATGCAGGATTCAGATGACATTATTTAAATCCTGTTTTATCCCTGTGGTTTGTCTTCTATTTGCATTTGATCCTCAGCTCATTGATGCTTTTGCAAATGGAACATCTGAAGGATGGTGTCGAGAGTTGACACATCCTTTTGAACAGGGACTTGACCTGTTAGATCTCTGCTGCCACCATGTGATAAGATCTGTTGTAACATCTATGAGAATGGAATATTACAAACAGTGAGCGATCTCTGGGAAATTATTGCTTCTGTGACACTTATCTCTTGAAAGAAGCATCAAAAAATGTGCTTTAATCTCACAGAAGGTCCAAAAGGCATTAGCCAGGACAAAGAAGATTCAGAACACTGGAGAATAATGAAATCCACCATGCACCCGATCTGGACATTACCATCTCATTTGAGATTTTCAGCAGGTAATGAGGAGCTTTAAATCCATACTCTAACATTATATTTCCCCTCTCCCTACTTCTTCTTCTTCTTCTTCTTCTTCTTCTTCTTCTTCTTCTTCTTCTTCTTCTTCTTCTTCTTCTTCTTCTTCTTCTTCTTCTTCTTTCTTTCTTTGGTTTTTAGAGACAGGGTTTCTACCTGTAACACTGAATCTCCTGGAATTCATTCTGTAACCCAGCCTGGCCTCAACCTTGGAGATCCTCCT
Source organism: Myodes glareolus (assembly GCF_982192425.1). Lineage (NCBI taxonomy): Eukaryota > Metazoa > Chordata > Mammalia > Rodentia > Cricetidae > Myodes > Myodes glareolus. Next base: position 11,815,712 of record NC_142044.1, read on the forward strand.
GCCTCTGTCTCCCAGGTGCTAGAAATAAAGGCATGCACAATCATCACATATTATTTCTTACGGACTTCTCTTCTGCATTTTCTAATTGATCCTTTTGCATTATAAATTATCACCAGGGTTCTGCCAAATATGATAGCTGACGTACTACGGTTATCATATTTAACATAAACAGACAATGAAAACATCCATCCACCTGGCATGACTATATGTGCTTCTAAAAACACATTAAGCATCTCCAAATGTGGGTACATGATTCCTTAATATATCTTGAAGTAATATACAGTTTACATTATATTTCATATGTTTGTCTGTGTATGTGTGTGTACATGTGTATCTGTTTGTGAACCACAAATATTTAATGTTAACCACAAGTAAAATATCATGGTAGCAAATAATAAAGTAATACAAAACTGGGAGTTAATTTGTGCTCATACAAATATCCAAAATATTTCAGGGATATTTATAGTTTAATATTTCATCTAACTTTAGAAATACAATGAACAGCTATGGTTTTCAGTTTGGATTAGCAAACAGACATGACAAAGCACTGTATAATGGAAATTATGCTATCCATAATTGTCATCATATTTAAAGAATATGTTGGAAAGAGAGGTTCTGAAATTTTACATCAAATTTTTTATTAGGAGAATAATGTTCTACTTTCCAAAGACATCATAATGACATGGTTCACATATCATGACCTATGGGAAGTTATCTCTCAGTCGGTATGCAGAAGAAACCTGACAACACACCAGAGATTGCTATTGCCCAAAAGACACAAAAGTTTGGCATGAAATGATATGGTGAAAAGACATGCTGGAGCTCACTTCACATCTCTGTATTTTACTCATACCTTGATTAGATGCCATGTTTGCTCCTTAGGCTGTCCATCTGGACCACACTCTAAAAGATGAAAGAAATTCTGTTGAAAGACTGTCCTTAGTTGGGGTTCCCTGGAAACTCCCTGAAGGGGAAGAGAGCCATCATGTCCAAAGCCAAACCCAGTTTCCAGGGAAAGCTTTCTTTATATGATTCACCCATGTGAAGATAAGGAGGGATGATTCTTTAACTCAAACATAATAATTCTGAGAACTCTAGTCTTTAATACTTCCAGGGGATGGCTAAGAAGTTTGCACAGTGTGTCATGGCCTGCCTTTTCAATTCTCAAAATCGATGCTTACTTCATATGCATATTTCATTCTAGAACATACTTCCAGAGGTTTGCATTAGTATCAGAAAATGAATCTGAATCATTAATGATAAAATGCAATGTGCTGGATTGAATGAGACTGGCCCTGTAGACTTAAAACTTGAATGCTTGTATCTCAGCTGTTGGGGCTTTCAGGAAAGAATAAATTTTACCTTTATTGGAAAAAGCTGTATTACTGGGGGTAGACTTTTGAAGTTTCTGAATCCCTTGACAAATTTAGTCTATCTCTTTCATTTTCTCTCTTTCTGCCGATTGGGATGACAGTTTTCGCTGCTCTTCTGGTATCATGCCTCCGAATCTGCTGCAATGCTCCCTACTATAATGGTCAAGGAATAACTGAAAGCAGTTCATTATATTAATTGAAATTAAAAACTAAATTAAATTGTTTTTTTTCTTTATAATTTGCCTTGGTCATGGTGTCTCTCCAAGGCAATAGAACAGTAACAAGGACAGGCTTTATGCTGTCAGAATTCATGAGTCAATACACTAGCAGGAATCTTTGGAATTTGGCCAATATCTTACAAAGATTTGTTCTGGAAACTTGAAGTAAGAAAAGTTTTGTTGAACAAAAGAGAAATACCAAGTAATTTAGCATGCCATAGTCTTAAGCATGCACGGCAAGGCCAGAGTAGCAGCTGGTCCATAGAGGAGTTTGATTGAAACTTAGTACTGAACTGTAGCATCTCTCTAGGAAAATTAAGTGGAAGACCTCTGAATTTTATTCTAAAACTTCAGATCTGAAAGCTATTAAGAATTTGTAATCATCAAATTTATTAGCCTGATCCTGTTTCCTGATCTGGAACACAATGCCTGAAATACCATTCACTCCATTTTGAGTAGCGAACTACCTAAGGCATGCCAAGCGCATTATTTCTTCTCCCTTAGGAACATATGGAATTTTAGTTGAGTCTTTTTAGGTAAAAGAAGAATCCAGAAATATGTCTGAGGTTTTACAACAAGGGAATCAAATGATCCCGGTGACTGAACACCCACAATTTCCAAATAGCGTTCTTGAATGGAGCACACATAAGAATTTGGCTCTCTGGAAGATGTAACCCCACAACATAATAAATACACAGCTTCAGAAATATGGCCTGGGGAGGACAATTTGTTATCACCATGCAACAAAGTGCATATGTCCCAAAAGTGTAAAGTTCTTTAGAACCAAGGTGTAGGGCAGAGGCCCTGTTGCACATCTTATGTATAGCACTGATAGAGGAAAAAAAAACCAAAACAGATGGTAGAATCAACTGCCCTTATCCTCTTGTTATGAGGAAATAAAAAATATATCCCTGCAATATGTATCACTGACATTTTTGCTTTATGTAGATGACAATTTTATATATGACAGAAATTCTCTGATCCTTAACTATTGCTTGTTAAATCATTGGGTGTGTTCTTAAACTTTCTTTCTGCCAGCTGGATATTAGAAAATACATATAAATTTCCAACATGCTGTTGAATTCAGACTTGACTTGTATTTAATTTATAGCTTAACTCCAATAAAAATTCATATTATTACCATAGTAAATCTTTTCAGGAACATAATTTATATCTCTAGTTGTTAGTTTATGTAGAAAATAGAACCCATCATGTACTGCCAAGGTAAATGTGAATTGGGGCTGGCATTAAGAAAAGCAAATGGAATATATCAAGCAAATTTGAGCACAGATAATTTAGTTACATTAGAGAAGCAAGGAACAGAAGGCTGCTGGCATGTGCTAGAAGAGGGAAATTCATACGGCTGTTACATGGCTATAGTGTTTTGGTTATAAAGAAAAAAGGATCAAGACAATGACTACACAACTTCATGATTGCAATTAAAATATTGTTTTACATACTTATGGATTTGTTAGGAGGTTTGATGCATTGACTTTTTCCTTTGGCTTTTAATTTATTTGTGTATGCATTGTGGAGAGAAAGAGACAGAGAGACAGACAGAAAGGGAGGGAGGGAAGGAGGGAGAGAGGGAGGTAGAACCTGTCATGCTACACATGTTAAGAACAGACAGCTTTATGAGAGAGTCTCTTTTCTTTTTCCCCCATGTTGGGCCTAGGGATTGAACCTTGGTTGCCAAATTTGCCTTTATGCACTCCCACGTGATGAACTCTCACGCTAATATTCTTTTCAAAACAGAACAACTAGTAAGTTGATAACTAAATAGAAAACTTGAACATGAAAAATCTTTATTTAAGAGCAAAATATTGACAACTATCTCATTGGATTACCTAATCTCCTGTCACGGAAATCAAAATGTCTGACATGGGAAATTTAAAGGAAGGAGAGACTTATTGTTATTTGTGGTTTGGGGTGGCTTAAATCATAGTTGAAGTAGTTCCTTATGTAGTTGTTGACATGGTTGATTTTGTATGCTTCAGCCAAATGCCATGACAATGGCAGCTTCTAGTAGAGGACCAATGACCACATTCAGGCATACAGGAAAGAGACACTAATCATTTGAAGACATGTTAAAACACTGAGCTAGTAAGAATTTAAAAAAAAAAAACCTATTTCAGACTGGATTCGAAATGTTCTGTATTGAATATGACTTTCCAAGATTACTTTCCATTGTTTGGTAAGTAAAATGACCAAAATAATTTGGGAGGAAAAGGGTTTATTTGACATACACTTCTAGGTAAATTTTTCATTATTGACAAAACTTTGAGCAGGAAATCAAGCAGGAACCTGAACACAGAAACTAGAGCAGAGTCCAGGAGGAATAAGATTTACTGACTTGCTCCCCATGTTGCGTGCTTTGCTTTCTTACACAATCCAATACCCCTGCTCAGAACTGGCACCACTCCCAGTGGATCAGAACATCTTACAACAATATTAAGAAAACAACACCACCAACATGCTACAGGCCAATGTAATGGAGGCATTTCTCAGTTGTGGTTCCTTCTCACATGACTTGAGTTTATGTTAACTTGAAAAAAAAACAAAACAAAAAAAATAAAATAAAATATCCTAGATAGCACAACTGACCCTTGGTCGTCTTGGAGATTTTAGGAATTTGTGGGACTACAACATTCAGCTCAGAGGAAAAATGATCAGCGTTTGTATGTTGACGTAAACAAGTATTCAGCCGATTGATGCAGGTTCTCTTTTAAACTGTAACGCATGCTATATCAAAATGTGAGCAGTTCTGCTAAATATTTTTAGCATCTAAATATCATATTTGTTTTACTTTGTTTCAATGTTTTCCAATATCTCCACTGCTTCTGGTAAATATTAATTCCTCTATTGACAATGTAGTACTATCTTACACCTGCGTTCCAATATGCCATCTGGCTAAGTGTTTGCCTCTGAAATAATTTGTCTATGATTAGACAATAAAATATAAAGAAAAAGAAATATAACTAGAAATTTTATTATAAAATAGCCGTGTTTGATTTTGTTTTTCTTTCCCATGTAATATAAGTCTTACAATGAATCTGAACCAAGAAATAGGAGCCCAGATATACATAGACAAAGAAAATGAATGATATGCACTAGCCAGGAAGAGTTAATTTTTCATTCCTTTGCTTTTTGTCCAGTCCCAGTCCTCAACAGATCAGATGCCAAAACACTCCAGGGAAGGCCATCTGCTACACTCAATTCATCCTGTCCAGAATTTATTTCCTCTAGAAATATTCTTACTTATCCACCAAGAAATGAGGCTTTATCAGTTATCTAGCATCTGTACTTTGGTCATGAAATTATATATCACCAGGACTAGAAAGATGGACCACCAGTTAAGAAGATTTGTTGCTCTTAAAGAGGACAAGAATTTAGTTCCTAGTGTTCAGAATACTTGCTACAATTCACCTATAACTTCAGCTCCAGCAGATCTGATATTAACTTCTGGACTCTGACAGAACACACTCACACACACACACACACACACACACACACACACACACACATACACAAATTAAATGAGGGAAATTGTTGAGTAATTTCTGAAATTACTAAGTTGAAGGGATTGTCCTCTATAACACAGATTTCACACATTCACTAAACTGAAGGGTTGATAAATATCTCACTTGCCCCAAGTTAGAGAATTCTATAACTAATCATTGTTAAAACGGATTACAGACTAATTCTAGTTTTACCACAACCTACCACCTCAAATACAAAGTACTATGGTTTTGTGTGTTTTGGAGTTTGTTGTTTTAATAATCGCATAAACATATAATATTGTATTTAATATGTTGTTATAATGCATTTGACTTTCTTTCCATAGATGAAGAGTAACTAAAACAGTATCCAATATTGGGAAAATTTGTAAGCTCTAGATGAAGAGGATGAAGAGTCTCAACGGTAAATTTCTTGAATTCTTGGCCTTGCATATAGATTTTTGTTGATACAAAAAACGCAGCTCTAAACTCAAAGAGAAAGAGATGGAGATATTACTGACAACAACCTGAGACACAGGTATAATTTTACCTAAAACACAATGTTCCAGTGGGGTAATTTGGTTAGGAAGATTTTGTAGTACCAAAACAAAGAAAGTCATTAGAAGTGGGACTTTTCAACTGCCTTGGTGGGAAGAAGCAACATGTGGGTTATATCAGTGCACAGAAGTCTCTGTTATAGGCCACAGACTTGATGACAGTCTTAGCTACTGGAGTGGTGGAAGGTGCCCATTGTTGATTTCCTAAGACTTACCTTGTGGTCACAGGATACCAGGTTAAAGACTGAATGAATGTTAATGTCTACTTAGAAGACAAAGTTAAGCACAAATAATTTTTCTCTGGCATGTTTTAATCCTAATTTTCTCAGATATTGGCATTACTATCATTCAATCTGCTTTATAGAAATTTACATATAGGTGTGACTTTTTTCTAGGATCTTTGGTTAACAAAAACATTAATGGTTCTTTTCTGCTAGTTAAGACATTACTTATTAATCAAAAAATGAAAAATATACAGCAACAATGGCTGCTTCTATTAAAATAGAGAAAGCAGGTTATTAAATGATTATCTGTTTTAAATATAATATATTCATGAATTCGTCGTGATTTCTATAAATGTACGCAGCACATTTAATCATACTCATCCTCTCCCACTATTTTCTACAGTGTCTTCAAGATTCACTTCCACCTTCGCATCCCCTCTACTCTGAGTCCTCTTTTTCTGTCATTATTGTTATGTTTTATAACCCATCAAATCCAATTTGTGCTTCCTTGTACTCTCGGCCCGGAGACCATGCACTGGAGTGTGGTCAATGGTCCGTGGGCTACAACCTTGGAGAAAGTTTCTGCAGCTGGGCAGTGGTGGCGCCACACCTTTAAACCCAGCACTTGCGAGGCAGTGGCAGAGGCAGAGGCAGAGACAGGAGGCAGGAGGCAGGAGGCAGGAGGCAGGAGGCAGGAGGCAGGAGGCAGGAGGCAGGAGGCAGGAGGCAGGAGGCAGGAGGCAGAGGCAGGCAGAACTCTGTGAGTTGGAGTCCAGCTTGGTCTACAAGAGCTAGTTCCAGGACCAGTTCCAAAGCTACATAAAAACCCTGTTCCGAAAAACAACGAGCAAGCGAGAGAGAGAGAGAGAGAGAGAGAGAGTGAGGGAGGGAAAGAGGGAGGAGAGAGGGAGGGAGGGAGGGAGGGAGGGAGGGAGAGAGAGAGAGAGAGAGAGAGAGAGAGAGAGAGAGAGAGAGAGAGAGACAGTGACACTCTGATCCAGAAGACATCCATTGTCAACAGTTCCTTAGTTCATGAATGCCTCTTTTCCATGTAATAATCTACTGGTTTGATCTTGTGCAGACAAAGGTAGTTGCTGCAAGTTCATGACTTCAGAAGTTCTCTCATAACTTGAAGACAGTGTTTTGCTATGGTTCTTCCTGTCCATGTTAAATCTTTCACCTTTCTGAAGATGTTTCTGAATCGTGGAGAAAGGAAGGAGGTTTTATAGATGTTCAATTTGTAACTGAAATTCCCCAGATAATTTTATTTTAAAATTAGTTTTATTATAATCGTTCTGCTATCCATGTTCTATTTGCTTCCCTATAAACTTTAAAATTATTTCTTTATAACGTCTGTGAAGAATTGTATTATATTTTTAGTGCAAGTTTCTGATGATTATCTAGAATTATTTTGGAAGAATGGTGATTTTCACAATATTAACTATAGCAATCCATGTGCACAGGAAGTCTGAATCATTTAGTATCTGCTACAATTTCTTTCTTCAGAGTTTTAAGGTTTTTTTTCCTTTACAGAACTTTCTCTGACATTCCTGCTATACATCTCCATAGGTCATTAATGTATAAGAAGGTTACAGTTTTGTTAGGTAACAAAAAAACCTTTTTACTTTAGTGAAAATGATTATCAGTTGTTGGAGTTTTCTATTGGAATCTAAGTTCTGCTATACCAAACTATGTCATCAAAAAACAGGGACATTTCTTTTTATCATATTTTTTATCACTTTTGTTTTCTTGTCATGTCGTATGCATTGTTCTTTCTAGGACTTCTAGCACTGTAGATACAAAGAGGAGGAAAAAGGAAAATAGATACCTTGATCTAGCAGGTGCTTTTTCTATTGCTATGATAAAAACACCATGATATGTCCCAAATTAAAAGCTTATAGGGTTGAACTTGACTGAGAACAATCTAAATATGAAGAAATGAGAGACATATGAGCAAACAGATATGTTTATTATTCTATACAGTTTAACAGTGAGCTAGGGTTATTGCTTACTGCTCGACAAGGAGTCTGAGTTGTTACAAACAGATAAATAAGAAATCACAGTTTATGGTGTACAGCTGGATCTTGCCATAAGAAATCTGTAGTCATGAAGTCTTTAGGCCCTAAATATCCAGATGTGAAAGTTATGGTAATCACTTTTTGCACACACTACCTACAGCCACAATCATATCTCAGAGGAAGTGTTTGCCATTATCTTGTAGGTCTTACACTGGAAGATTTTGTCATTCTCATAGGTTTGAAGCGAGGAGTCTTTGACAAACCCATGCCTACGTCAACAGCATTAATTCACTGAGGACTTCATTTACTCAGGGCTTCCTTTGATCCCACAATAATAAAAATCTACTTATGAAAGAGGTTGTTTTGGCAAAGGTATTTTTGTAGAATAAAAATCTATCATGGGGAGGGACATGGCAGAAAGTACCAACAAGTCAGCAAGAACAGAAAGCTGCCGTGATGAACACAATGTAAGAATGTGTGGTGAATTGAATGATATGGCCACCATAGTTCAGGCATTTGATCAATTACTCCTTGACTGGTGATCCTGTTTGGGAAGGATTAGGAGGCTTGGTCTTTTGGAAGTAGTTATGTGCTTGAGGAAAGGTTCTGTGAATTTAAAAATTTCTTTTAAAATCTCTTGCCTCGCTGAATGTTGTTTGTAGATTAAGGTGTGATCTCTCTGCTTCTGCACCTGTCTCCCTGTCTGCTGTTTGAGTCCATACTACTTTGCCAAGATATATCTTGCACCTCTGAAACAATAAAACAAAATAAACCTTTGCTTCTTTTTTGTCTTGGTCATGCTGTTTTACAATCGTGGAGTGAGGCTTGAAATCTTAAAGTTTATACCAAACGATGTATGATATCAAGGCCAAATTTTCCTAACCTTTGTAAACAGAACCTTCAACTGGGAACCAACTGTGAAAATACATGAGCTTAGAGGAATTTTTCTCATTCAAACTACCCTCATTCCACACTGCAGTCATCATTAGATTCATGATGCAAAGTGTATTTAACTGAACTGTAAATGCCCCCATGGTCTTTTTCAGTCTCAACGCTGTTGCTGTTTAGAAGTTTGAAGTTTTGATATAGGAGAAAGGACTTGGTTCTGTCTCAATATGATATATCAGACTTTGTTGACTTCCCCAAAGGTGGCCTTTCCACCTCTGAGGAGTGAATGGGAATTAGGGATAGGGGAAAATGGGGTGGGAAAAGTGAAGGGAGGGAGAACTAGGGTTGGTATATAATATTTTTATATAAAATGTAAAATATTTTTATATAAAAAATATATTTTTTATATAAAAAATATATAAAAATTCTTGAAGAGTCTCTTCTGAGAATCAAGGCAATATCCTTACTGCAGGACCCTTTAAAATAAAAATCAAATCGATACTTTCAACATATGATAGCACTTAATACACATCTCCATCTTAAAATGAAGACCTGGAACAAAGTAAAAAAAGAAATACTGGACAAAATATGTGACAAATACAGTTTAGAACTGGGTTTATTTTGGTTCGCTTTGAGGATAAAGTCTGTGACAGGACTTTATCATAACAGTAAGAGAATGAGGTGACTGAGTCCAAACTAAGAAAAATGAACATGGTTGCTCTACTAAATTCACACTCAGTAAACTGAGTCCAAGACTCTGTTCCTGGAAATGTTGTACCATAGTCAGGATGTTCACTCCACATTCAGTCTAAACTTTTTAGAAACACTCTCATGAACACATCCAAATGTGTGTATCCTTAGTGACAGTAAATCCAATTAAGTTTAAAATAAATATTAAGTATCAAAAATATATACTTATATATGTATATTATTAAAATTAGATATCATATATATATTTTCTAATATATATCATATTGTCCCAATAATTAAATTTTAAAAAGTTAAATAAAAAACCCTTTACCTGTAATCTACATTTGTAAACAATTTCATAAATATAAACTTTGTGCAATATAAACATTAAAAGAATCAATTGTCCTAACTAAATAGGGAGCATGAAGTCCATGGGAGAGGGTTCAAGGTGAAGAGAGAGGAAGGGAAGGGAGCAGAGAAAAATGTATAGCTCAATAAAATCAATTAAAAAAAATCAATTTTTTAATGTAGAAGTTGTGAATTTGCTGACAGTGAAATATATAAAGTGAATGTCAAAATATGACTTAGATGTAAACTTATAGAAAATGCAAAAACATCTATACTGAAAACTATAAAACACTGAAAAAAGATTTCAAAATATACAAGAAAACTAAACAATCTCCAATCTAAAGAAATTCTCAGAATTAACATTTTGAACACTTGTTATATTACTGAAATGATCTACAGACTCTATAGAATCTTCATCAAGTGCTCAATATTTTCCAAATAAATAGACAAAAAAATATGGATTTTCCTGAAGATTTGAGACAGACAAAAGGAAAATAAACCAGAAAAGGTGGCTTTTGTGACTTGATGTCCTTTAAACAATAGAACATCATGATATTATCACATACACACACAAGACAAAAGAGCACATACAATGCATAAGAGTGTACAGCCCTTCCATTGTGTTATTTTTCTCCACACTGGTACCAAAAACACAGTCTGAAAACAAAAGTAAATACAGCCTTCTTAATTGTGATTCTTTGTACTTTGGATATATACATGTAGAAAAATGAAAGTTGATAGCTATTTATAAAAAAATACTTAAAATGGATCAACAGACATAAGATAAAGCCTGACATTTTGTGACTACTCTAGGAAATGCTAGAGAAAATGCCTCAAATACAGGAATAAACAATAACTTCTCAAATATAGTAATAGGCAAAATCTTTCTAATTACAATAAGATTACAATAGATCAGGAAATAATAGTAATGATTGGCAAATTACGTTTTGTTAATTTGACATCTCTGGGGCAGTGTGTGGACCAGGACCAAACACAAGAATCTTAAGTCAGGTCTCAAAATAGGAGACAAGATTAGATAGCTACTTATCTGACAGAAGATACTATCAATAGGAAAATTCCGTGTTATCAGTTGTCTTTGCCTAAAAAAAAAAAAAGATGAATTGGACATAAATAGTGAAGTAGCAAGAGGTCTTATTAGAAGGAAAAGCAAAAGTGCATATGTCAAATGGTGCCAAAGAGAGAAGTGGGTTTCTGACTGTTGAGGACTTTTCTTTATGTGTCCCCAGACAATGAAGAGCTAATCGTTGTGGCAAAAGCTTGGTTTTCTTGATCCTCTGATTTGTTCAACAAATGTGGGTTACATAACTTCTCTGTTTACTGTGAGTGCTATTTCCCATGATGTATCTTTGTTTGTCACGTGTATGTTCATTTATTTATATAGGCAAAAATTACACAGGAAATCCTCCTTGAAGTTCAGAAGTGATAGAATGACTTACTACAAAACAGACCAGATTCATAATTCCATAACGTAATACGGTTTCGAGTTGTATTCTTGGACATGTTTGAAAAGAAGTAGAGCATGATTAAAGTGAGACCAAAAAATAATTTCTCTTCTATGCTTTAAAGCATTTATAAACATATGGTGATGAAGGTGAGGATTGGGTCTCAGGTGGCAAAGAAGTGCCGTAAAAGGCTATGAATATTGCTTATAGCCCAAGCCAAGTGGCATAGTGGGCAGTTAAGCGATTTCTTATGCTTGCCTTCAATGGGCAACTGAAGAGCTTATAGTTGGTCCTAAAACATGAAGTGCAAAGGGACAATATCTATATGAATTTAAAATGTTGAACATGTGTAGTCCTCAGAAAAATGCAAATCAAAATGATATTGGGATTCTATCTCACTCCTGTAGGAATGGCTATCGTCAAGAAAACAAAAAAAAGTAATAATCCTGGGAAGGTATAGGAAAAACTGGATATTTTTATGCACTCCTAGCAGGGAAATAAATTATTCCAAGCACTTTGGAAATAAGTATTGCAGCTCTTCACAAATTTAAAAATAGCAATGCCATATAAAGAATCAAAGCCAGCTGTGACAGAGATAGCTTCATATTCATGTTTATCACAGAATATGACATTTAAATTAAGATTAACTTATTGTCTGTCAACTTGTAATGCCATCTCCATTTTTTAAAAGAAAGACCATTGTTTTGTCTTTGTCTTGCCTTTGCAGCTTTGTTATAACTCAGCCAGGGCTATTTGGACAGTTTTACACCTAGTTGTGCGCACTCTCTCGCGCACTCTCTATCTCTCTCCTCTCTCTTTTTTATACCTTCTTCCTTCCCTCTCTTTATATCTATCTTTCTTTCAATATAATCCTGCCTTATAGATTATAAACATATATTTGAATTTAATATCAGGCATAGAGATTTGTCTTGTTGTACATTTTTACAAGAAACTTTATTCTAATAGTGTGTCTCCCCATATATATTTTAAAATAAGCTTGTCTGTATCAACAGAAATCTCTCAGGGATTTTAGTGAGCATTGCACAGAGCTTGAAGATCAATCTGGAAAGTCCTAATATCTTCACTATGTTGAATCCTCAAATCCAAAAGCATATTCTGTATTTCTACACAGTATTTATTTGAATTTTTATGTGGTTTTGAAAAATTCAGAATATATTACCTGTCTTTTTATTTGGTTTATGGTATTTCAACTGAAATCAGTATAAATGGAATTATACAAAATATGCTTTAATTGTTACCACAGAACTCTAGATAAATGTGGTTCTGGTAATAAAAACATTGCACAATGATAGTTCAAATGAATTTATCCTATAAGCTTTGGTATGTTTCTAAATTGCAAAGTTCATTTCTAGCACATAGAGCAAGGAATGGTTTAAAGCACCACAAAAAATTAAAAATAAGCCCATGTTGTTAATTGTAATTTTTAAGTTTTTGCACTAGGCAATGGGAATCATACAAGGCCAGTGATAAAAAAATATCACCACAGTGAAGGGAAAAACTTACTAGGAACAGCGAATGGTTGTATCTGGGTGGCTTTTAACTATCAACACCAGAGGGTTGAGATTTATGCTAAAATTCTTACTATAAGAAAAGACTTTTAACCTAAATAAAATTAAGAACTAAAGCAAAACTAATGTAGAGGGATTGTACTCAGAGCTATTTTCAAGAACACCATATGCACAGTAGGGTTGAAACCAAACTCATAAACTCATGTGAAGCTGGGTTAGAGAATGCTAATGGTCTGACTCTGTTATTAGAGTTGCCTTAGAAAGCCGGGTGGTGGTGCCACACACCTTTAATCCCAGCACTTGGGAGGCAGAGGCAGTTGGATCTCTGTGAGGTTGAGGCCAGCCAGGACAGGTAGGGATGTTACACAAAGAAACCCTATTTTGAAGAAACAGCAACAGCAAGAACAACAACAGTAACAACAACAAAAACCAACAAACCAAGCAAGCAAGCAAGCAAGCAAAACAATTGTCTTTGAAATGTAAAGGGGAATGTCATTGCACACTGAAGAAAGCAAAGGCCTCTTAATGCTACGAGACTGGGGAAAACTATAGTTAATTGCTTTTGCTGCCAGACAAAAGGGTTTATTTTTATCTTAGATGCAATTTTATGTTTTCTTTTCTGAAAATTTACATGGTCCTGCATGTGACACAGTATAAATGATCAAAATGTTGACTCGAAAAAATGAGAAAGTGACCTTTGTAGCAAGACACAGGTGATATGCCCTGCTGCGCGGTAGAATACACCTGCCATCCCAGCAATGGAGAACCTGGGGCTTTCTCAAAATAAACAAGCAAAGAAAATGTGACTACAGAATTTCCTATTACTACAAGACTTAGACTCTGTTTCTTTACCCTGATCCCATTCCGATTTTATGACTTGTTTTGTCCACGGCATGTGGAAAATTTCCTTTGGGCATCCTTTCAAAAACTATTTGTTCCTGGGAATGCTCTACAGAACCAACTATGGAAACAAGTTTGGTCTATTCTGCTGTAGTATGAGAGGCCAGTGGAAGCAGAACAAGGGATTCTCTTGTGACAACCTCATAAATTGCTGGGCATGAGGGGAAAGGCACTTAGTTCTTCTTGAGTAGACCCTGAGGAAGGAAGCTAGAAGAAAATCATTACAGGCAACAGCCACACTAATCCTACACTAGTGAGATATAAAACTCACTACAGTTTAATGCAATTCATTTCCAGGCAGATTGCTACATAGGAATTAAAATCTAAAGTGCCATATTTGTGATTTGTTGACAGACAAAATACAAGTACACTTGAAAAATATAAAAATAAGATTATCAGGTGTGAACTAATAAGGACAGTGTTCAACCTCTTCAGTTTTGTGATTCTTTGATTTAATAATGCTTCTTTTGCAGCCCTGAAATGCTGAATCCTGAGCAGTTACATAATGTCAAAAAGTAGGGCAGAATTCTTTCCTCTTTTTTATTATTCTCTCATAAATATCCTACTAGTCCTATTCAGCAAAGTGGCTGTTATTAATATTGCAATAATATAACTAACAAAATTAAAGGTAATAAAATATTTGTATTTTAATAAAACATAATGTCACAGTCATACTTGCAAATGAAATAAAATTATCTGACTTACTGCATTAATATATATTTGCAATGCTAAAATTTTAGTGTTTTAACGATAGGAATTTCAATGTATTTTAAACACAGAAACCTCCCATATGAATAGCATGTGGACATTATACACTAGCATTTTATGTGTTATCATTTTAAAGTAAATTATGATAATCATAAAGTTAAATTAATTAAGAAAAACTAATAAAATGCATAACTTTTACAATGAATATGGATGCAGGCACATAAAGGAAATCGATTTAAATTTGCTCATTTAACTAAAGCAATGTTTGAAGCATAAAACAAGTTTATCTCAAACTTTATCCACTTGTTAGTTTTGTGAGGAAACACAGTTGTGATAATATGGGGAAAAATATGCCAAAACTAGCGCGGTGCTCAGGCATTCCTTTTTCTTTACTTTTCCTTTGTCCTACAGATAGGAAAAATTCTCCCCTGTTTCCATTCAATCAAATTCTAAAGGAAGTTCAGGTTCTTTCAGACTTCACAAACTCATTACACTGTCATGCCTCACCTTGAATTTGAGTTAGAAAGGGAAAGAGGACTTATTGCTGAGTTTTGGAATCCCAAATTGCTATTTTTACATTCATTTCAAGACTCTCAGCTCTTGATAGTTTCTGAGAGCGACCGAGATTGCTTAGGAAAGAAAGAATGTAATCCTAAAAATGCTGTCACCGAAATACACTGCATCGGGCTACCCTTTGAGCAGTCTTGGGCACCATGTGCATCCCATCTTGTTCTTTCATCCTTTGTATCTATTATGGATAGACAGTGACTTGTGCAAGCTATGCTGTGCTAATACCTTTATTCAGTACACAAGAACCAAAACTAGCAGTAAGGCTTTTCAAAGCAATACCTTCTACTGTTTTAAGAAGCTAAAAGCAAAAGGAATCACTCCAAGGCCCTGTTACAGAAAATTTTGCCTGTGGGTGGGTGAAAATAACCAGGCTGACAAAATGTAACTAATGGACATTTTTAGTTTATGTTGAGAAACCAATAGTGCTCACAGACAGGATGAAATACTGTATTCATTACCATTTTTCTCTGTTCTTGGAAATGACACTTAATGTCCACTTCAGTATTGTAACAAAGGTACTTTAACTTCATAATTCAGTGGGTATACACAGAATCTTTGAGTTCAAAAGAGAAATTAGGGGCAGAAGATTGAATCTAGGGTATGATAATGTTGGTTTTGAGATTGTGTTTTCTGGTGATAATGAGAGAGAAGTTATCCCAATGATATGCAACATTGCTGAGCAGGAAAAACATGAACAATGACAGTGCCATAAACTTGCTATATTGAAGTGGAAAATCAAATCCGGCTCCCTATCCATCAACAAAGAACTACAGTCTGCTATAGGGAGATTAAGTCGTCACAAGGATGAGGCCCCCAGTATATTCTCCAATACCAAGCCATAAAATCAATACATGAAAGCAACATTAAACAGACTCAGTAAGCTGCATGCATTTATAAATGTGTGAAATAATAATTAAACAAAACAAGAACAAATACTCAAAATAGATTTGAAGGTATTTAAAATTACTACTGTCTTATCCACCCCAAAGCATTTTAGCCCCTACAAATGCTTTTCGTCTGTCACACACTAAGGTGGGGAAAAAATGTGGTTCTATTCAGAGGCCACCTTCATGACTTGCTTCCTCAGAAGGATAGTGTGAGGATCAGGTGAGAACAAGAATAAAAGAAGGAATTAAGAGTGAGAATCAAAGACATCTATGGTCACACTAAGTCGTGTTGTTTCTGAAAGGAGCTGGTGAGCCGGTTTAGTATGATGAACCTCCAGTCTGATTGCATCATTATCTAGTTCCAATCTTGCCCTAAAGAATGGCATCCAGATGGGAAAGGAAGCAATGACTCTTCAGCAGATTCATGGTTTCCAATTACCTGAAAAAGGAACCAAAAGATTGTTTAAATTTAGACTTGAGAAATTGAAATTTAATATTTAAAACTCCAATACACAAAATAAATATAGTATAAGAATAATTAGCATTAAAAAATCATTATTTATGCAAAATCTAAATTTTCTAGGAATTGCAGTTGAAGTTTATGATAAATTTTCCCATGTGTATATTACTGTTCATCCATTGGAAAACAGAAGAAATCTACATAAACTTCAGTACAATAATGCACTTCATTTTTATCACATATTGATAAAGTATTATCATTGCATGGCCATTAAATAGTAATGAATTTTAAATGAAAATATAAATGAAAGTAAAATGTTCATTAATGACTCCTTTAATAAATGCACTCATGGGGTTGGGACAAGAGAATTTTTATGACTCTTGAAACTGTCTTCCAGGCTAGCCTGGACTGCATAACAGTACAGCCTTTTTTAAAAGTAATAGAGATAAATAAAAAAATAAAAATAAGTTCAGGGAAGAATTGTGGTGCAAACCTGTGAACACAAGTATCAGAAAGCTGAGACAAGTGTATAAATCCAAACACTGTTGGTTTACAGAGCAGGTTCAAGGCCAGCTTGGACATCTTGGTAAGCTCTTATCTCAAAGTTGATTTTTAAAAATTATTTATAGATTTAATTCCCTTGCATAGTGTGTGCAATGCCTTAAAATCAATTTGCCAATACTACAAATAATAAAATTTAAAAAATGAAAATGAGGGGAAAATATGGCATGTGAAGTATAACTAGTTACAGCCAAAGTTGTCATATAAAAACTTTATTTTTAGTTTTTATGAAGATAAAATGTTAAATCTGTGTGACAAATTGCTGAGATAAGAGTGTGTACTTCATAATGTCATACACAATGGTGCTTGAGGGACATGCCATTCCACACACTAATTCTAGAAAGAAAGGTAGACTGGAAAGAGCAGAGTCATAGGAAGACATGAATCTTACAAGGACACAAAATACATCAATTTTCCCCATAAATTAAGCTTGATCAGTTTGCTTTTTTCAATGAATCTATAGAGATGGACTGCGGGAAAACTACTAAAGACACTTAAGGGATATTGTACTGAAAGTTTAGTAACCACTAATAGGTGGTACTTTGAATATTTTTCACAAAGAAATTTTAAAAAGTAGATATTACATACTTTTTATATCATTAAAAAGCGTACTCACAGCATGGAACAACTCCAGGGCTGTAAGCATGTCCTTCTGTGGCGCCTATAACCAGATGAGCTTTGTTCTCAAGCAGAAATTTGGGGTTATTGTGAGAAGGCATATACCAGTCCCTACCATGATAAAATACTACTCTCTAGCAAAATTATAAAAGGCAGCATCTAATTTGAGTGTCACAATGCCAGAGAGCACTATACTCCATAAGCATCATGACAGATGACATGGAGGCAGGTAGCGTGGTATTAGTGAAGTGACTGAGAGCTTACATGTGATCCATATGTACCGTAACTATGAGGCAAATAGAAGGGAGAGAGCTAAATGTGTCTGGTGCAGACTTTCGCAATCTCAAAGGCTATCTTCATTGATACACCTTCTTTCATTAGGTCACACTTCTGAACTCTTCCCCAAAGGTCTATCAACTGGGAACCAAACCTTCAAATATATGAACATGTAGGGACCATTTTTGAACAAACCACCAAAACACGACATTTTCTTGTTACACTAACAGAGGAGTTTAATTTAGTTGCAGAGCAAAAGTTAATTTCTATGTTAGGTAAAATTACTTAAAAGAATGATAAATTTTGAGGCTTACATAAGCAGGCACAATTATCTTTGGTTTATTCTAATTGTTTATAAGTACAAGCTGTTTGATAAAGAAAGGATTGTTCGCCATTGTTAGAATAATAGCAGAGCTGATGCTAATATTGGCGTTCATGTTAAACTGCACTTTTCTGTTTAGCTCCCTTAGAACTGCAGTGTTTTATTTGTTCTTTTCTGGTTTTATTTCATATATTCACGTGCACATGATAATTTATAGTATTGCCATCTTAACAGAATCCAGAATCACCTTGAATACTAGTCTCCGGGGAGATTTGTGAGAGGTATTTTAGATTAGCTTAATAGAGAAAGACAGACACCCTCCTCTACATAACAGCCAGACTCATGGAAGAAGAGGCAGTGAGTTGGACAATAGCATTTATTGATTTTCATTGTTTTCTGCTTCTTGACTGTGTTTACAGTTTGATCATTCTCCTCCTCCTGTCTCCATTCTTTGTCTGCTTTACTTTCCCTGAATGCCCTAGATTTGAGAGCCAGAATAAAACATTTCTTTCTTTCTCTCTCTCTCTCTCTCTCTCTCTCTCTCTCTCTCTCTCCCTTCCTTCCTTCCTTCCTTCCTTCTTTCTTTCTTTTTTTTTTGGAGGGGGAAGGAAAGGGTTTATTTACATTACTCTTCCCTTACTCTTCCACAATACTGTTCATCATTGAAGGGAAGTCAGGACAGGAACTTAAACAAGGCATGAACCTGGAGAAAGGAGCTGATGCAAAGACCTTGGGGGGGGGTGCTGCTTACAATGTCTAGGCCCTCCCACATCAATCACTAATTTAAAAAAATGCCTTAAGAGGTTGCTTTTATAGCCCTATATTGGGGAAGTATATCCTAGGCTTTTTTTTATTAATTTATAAAAGTTTCCACTTCTGCCCCTCCTCCCAATACCCTCCCACTCCCTCCACTCCCTCTTCTCCTCCCTCTTTAGCCCTAAGAGCAGTCAGGGTTTCTTGCCCTGTGGGAAGTTCAAGTTCCTCCCCCCTCCCTCCAGGTCAAGGAAGGTGAACATCAAAACAGACTAGGATCCCAAAAATCCAGTACATGCAGAGGAAACAAGTCCCAGTGCCATTATCAATGGCTTCTCACACAGTCCCTGTGCCAGTCACATTCAGAGAAACCGGCCACATTCAGAGAATCTGGTTGGATCACGTGCTCGTTCAGTCCCAGTCCAGCTGGCCTTGGTGAACTCTCATTAGATCAGTCCCCTTGTATCAGTGGGTGAACGCACTCCTCACGTTCCTGCCTTCCTTGTTCATGTTCTCCCTCCTTCTGCTCTTCATTTGGACCTTAGGGGCTCAGTCCAGTGCTCCAATATGGGTCTCTGTCTCAATTTCCATCCATCGTTGGATGAAGGTTCCCTCTGATCCTGACTTCCTTGCTCACATTCTCCCTCCTTCTGCTTCTCATTTGGACCTAGGGAGTTAAGTCCAGTGTTCCAATGTGGGTCTCTGTCTCTATCTCCATCCGTCGCCAGATGAAGGTTCTAAGGTGATATGCAAAATATTCATCAGTATGGATATGGGCCAAGGCCAGTTCAGGCACCCTCTCCTCTGTTGTCCAGGGAACAATCTGGGAATCTCTTTGGACCTGGGAACCCCTCTAGAATAAAGTCTCTTGTAAACCCTAAAATGGCTCCCTTAGTTGAGATATATACTTCACTGACCCATATCCATCCTACCTCCCTCCCCCCATCCCAATCCCCCAAGCTTTCC
This sequence comes from Myodes glareolus, assembly GCF_982192425.1. Lineage (NCBI taxonomy): Eukaryota > Metazoa > Chordata > Mammalia > Rodentia > Cricetidae > Myodes > Myodes glareolus. The sequence continues at coordinate 11,835,538 of NC_142044.1, forward strand.
CCAATCCTCCCCTACTCCCTTCTCTCTAATCATCCCACCCCCCCACCCCACCCCCGCACCCGAGTTTGCCTGGCAATCTTGTCTACTTTCAATATCCAGGAGGATAACTATATGATTTTCTTTAGATTCACCTTCTTATTTAGCTTCTCTAGGATCACGAATTACAGACTCAAAGACCTTTAATTATGGCTAGAATCCACTTATGAGTGAGTACATACCATATTCCTCTTTTTGTGTCTGTGTTACCTCACTCAGTAAAGCGTTTTCTATTTCCATCCATTTGCATGCAAAATTCAAGATGTCATTGTTTTTTACCGCTGAGTAAAACTCCAATGTATATATTTTCCACACCTTCTTTAACCATTCTTCTATTGAGGGGCACCTAGGTTGTTTTCAGGTTCTGGCTATTACAAAGAGTACTGCTATGAACATAGTTGAACAAATGCTTTTGTAATATGGTAGGGCATCTCTTGGGTATATTCCCAAGAGTGGAATTGCTGGGTCCTGAGGGAGGTTGACTCCCAGTTTCCTGAGAAACCGCCACACTGATTTCCACAGTGGCTGCACATGTTTGCATTCCCACCAACAATGGATGAGAGTTCCCCTCTCTCCACATCCTCTCCAGCATAGGCTATCATTGGTGTTTTTGAGTTTAGCTATTCTGACAGGTGTAAGATGGTATCTCAGAGTTGTTTTGATTTTCATTTCCCTAATCGCTAAGGAGGTTGAGCATGACCTTAAGTGTCTTTTGGCCATTCGGAGTTCTTCTGTTGAGAATTCTCTGTTCAGATCAGTACCCCATTTTTTAGTTGGGTTAATTAGAGTTTTAGTGTCTAGTTTCTTGAATTCTTTGTCTATTTTGGGTAGTTTTTTAATTTTTTTTAATTTTATTACTTTAAAAAATTACCAATCCAATTCCCACTTCCAATTCCACATACCCTTCACCATCCACCTCCAGTTTTAATAGTGGGCAAAACACCTTGCACTGTGTGAAAACCAAGGTCATCCCCACTATATCCAGGTTGAACAAGGTATACATCCAAAGATAATAGGATCCAAAAAAGCCAGTACATGCAGTATAGACAAATCCTAGTGCCATTGTCATTGGCCCCTTAGTCTGCTCCTACTGTTAACAACACTCAGAGGGACTGGACTAGTTTGATCCCATGCTCTCTCACTCCCAGTCCATTTGTAGTTGGTTAGTTCCCATTAGCTCAGGTAAATTGTCTCAGTGGGTGAATCACACATGGTTTTGACTTCTTTGTTTGTACTCTCCCTCCTTCTGCTCTTCAACGGACATTGGGAGCTCAGTCCAGTGCTTCAATGTGGGTCTCTGCCACATTTCCATCTGTTGTTGAATGAAGGTTCTATGGTGATATTTAAGATAGTCATCAAACTACAGGATAAGGCCAGTTCAGGCACCCTCTCCTCTATTGCTTAGGGTCTTAGTTGGGATCATCCTTGTGGTTTTCTGGGAATTTTTCTAGACCTAAGTTTCTTGCTAACTCTAAAATGGCCCCCTTAATCAAGATATTGCTTTCCTTGCTCTCATATCTGCTCTTCCTCCATCTCGATTATCCCATTTCTCAAGTTCTTCCCAGCCCTCCTCTTCTCCCCTCCTCTACCCCTTCTCCCCTTTCTTCTATCCCCCTCTCCCCATGCTGCTCATTTTGTCAGGTGATCTTGTCTGCTTCTAATTTCCAGGTGGATCTATATATGGTTTTCTTTGGGTTCACCTTTTTACTTAGCTTCTCTAGTATCATGAACTAGATACTAGAGGCTCAATATCCTTTGTTTATGGCTAATATCCACTAATGAGTGAGTGCATACCATATTCATATTTATGGGTAGGGTTATCTCACGCAGCATAGTGTTTTCTAATTCCATACATTTTCATGCAAAATTCGAGATGTCATTGTTGTTTTTTTTTTTTTCAACTGAGTACTACTCTAATGTGTAGATGTGCCACACTTTCTTTATCCATTCTTCCATTGAGGGGCATCTAGGTTGTTTCCAGCTTCTGGCTTTGACAAATGGCTGTTATAAACATAGTTGAACTAATGCTTTTGTAGTATGATTGAGTATCTTTTGGGTATATTCCCAAGTAGTATTGCTGGATCCCGAGGTAGGTTGACTCCCAGTTTTCTGAGAAACCACCATGCTGATTTCCAAAGTGGTTGCACAAGTTTGCATTCCCACCAGCAATGGATGAGTGTTCTCGTTACTCCACATCCTCTCTAGCATAAGCTATCATTAGTGTTTTTGATTTTAGCCATTCTGACAGGTGTAAGATGGCATCTCGGAGTTGTTTTGATTTGCATTTACCAGATAACTAAGGAATTTGAACATATCCTTTAACTATCTTTTGACCATTTGAAATTCTTCTGTTGAATATTCTCTGCTTTGTTCAGTACATAATTCTTAATTGGATTACTTAGAATTTTAATATCTTAATTTCTTGAGTTCTTTATATATTTTGGAGATCAGTCCTTTTTCTGGTATGGGGTTGGTGTATATCTTTTCCCATTCAGTAGGCTGCCTTTTTGTCTTAATGACCATGTTCTTTGCTTTACAGAAGCTTCTCAGTTTCAGGAGGTCCCATTTATTTATTATTGTTTCAATTGTCTGTGCTACTGGGGTTATACTTAGGAAGTGGTCTCCTGTGCCCATGCATTGAAGGCTACTTCCCACGTTCTTCTCTATCAGCTTCAGTGTGGTTAGGTTTATATTGAGGTCTTTAATCCATTTGGACTTGAGTTTTGTACATGGTGATATATAAGGAGATCAAGGGGATTGAAATTAGAAAGAAAGAAGTCAAACTTTCGTTATTTGCAGATGATATGATAGTGTACATAAGTGACCACAAAAAACTTTACCAGATAACTTCTACAGCTGATAAATACCTTCAGTGATGTGGCAGGATTCAAGATCAACTAAGAAAAAAAAATTAGTAGCTCTCCTATACACAAAGGATAAAGAAACTGAGAAGAAAATCAGAGAAACATCACCTTTCACGATAGCCACAAATAATATAAAATATCTTGGGATAACCCTAACCAAGGAAGTGAAAGACCTATTTGACAAGAACTTTAGGTCTTTGAAGAAAGAAATTGAAGAAGATACCAGAAAATGGAAAGATCTCCCATGCTCTTGGATAGGAAGGATCAACATAGTAAAAAATGGTAATTCTATCAAAAGCAATCTATAGATTCAATGCAGTCCCCATCAAAATCCCAATAAAATTCTTCACAGACCTTGAGAGAACTATAATCAACTTTATATGGAGAAACAAAAAACCCATGATAGCCAAAAACAATCATATACAATAAAGGAACTTCTGGAGGCATTACCATTCCTGACATCAAGCTCTATTACAGAGCTACAGTAATGAAAACAGCTTGGTATTGGTCTAAAAGCAGAAATGTTGGTCAATGGAATCAAATTGAAGATACGGATATTAATCCACACACCTATGAACACTTGATTTTTTGACAAAGAAGCTAAAATTATACAGTGGGGAAAAAAGCATCTTTAACAAATGGTGCTGGCATAATTAGATGCCAACCTGTAAAAGAATGAAAATAAACCATTTTCATTCTTTTACAGGTTGAAAGAATAAAAAGAATAAACCTTTCTTATGTTGAACTCTTCAGGTATTTTTCCCCAGCAGTGAGAAAGTTATTTCCAAGTACAAGCATCCAGTGATACTTGAGAAGTCCTGCAGAATTGAGACCGGATAATGGGTCCAGTGAAGTACAATCCATTGCTTAACATGTACATATTAATATTTAAGGTCAATAGTATGATAATAAAAAGTATCTATAAGGTTTAATCATTTCCCTATTGTTGTATAAAAAAAGAAGAATAGCGTGGCCAAAGCAGTTTATAGAAAAAAAAAATAGTGTATTGGATGATTATGGTACAGAGGCTTAGAGTCCATGACCCTCGTGCAGTGGATAGGCAGACAGGTCACTGGAGCAGTTTTTGGGAGTTCATATCTTTATGTACATGAAGGAGGCAAAAACAGAGCACTAACTGGGAATCAGAATGCATTTTTATAGCCCTGAAGTTGACCCTAGTAACACATCTTCTCCAACAAGGGCATACTTCTTAATCCTTTGCAACGGGTGACCAAGTATTTAAATACATGAGCCTATGAGATAAAGGGGAGCCAATGAACACATCACATTCTAACACACACACACATACACACACACACACACACACACACACACAACACACACACAAAGAGAGAGAGAGAGAGAAAGAGAGAGAGAGAGAGAGAGAGAGAATTTACTTTTTACTTTCAATATGACTATATGTTTACTTCTCATTGTGGTCTCTAATTACATATTTCTGATATTTTTGTCTCTTAAAGTTTTAATAAGAAACCACTTGTAACATTACTTCCAGTCAAAGTCATGGTTTATATAATATTTAGCATTAACTCCTATTTCTGAGTTTAAATGCCCCTTAGTTCTACTGAATCATTCGTTAAGTATTGAATATGTATGTTCTCCAGTTCTCCTCTTGATATACCCTATCACAAGGTGTGTGAAAAATCCATATCTTAGATCACAATTTTGTACTGCATTGTATATGTTGAAGAATTTAATATAACAACAAGGACTTGCTGTTTGCATGTGTTAGAGGCTTGGTTACTGCTCACATATTATGTATAAGTTGGAAGGCAAGTGTAGCCCAGGAGAGCAGGCTATGTCACATGGCACTGGTTTGAGTTTTGACTCTTTTGCCATTTGTAAAGGGCAACAAAATTAAGAGATTTAAGGTGGGTAATACTATTGAACAGATATGCCAAAGGAACCTAGAATAAACTAGCAATTTTAAAATGTTGAATTTTACACTAGTATCCCAGACAGAACAGAATATTGATTATTATTAATAAGTTATTGATATAAGCATTTAAAATGAAGAAAGGAATATACAGAGACATTAAACAAGCAATTCATTTAGCTGTGGCAAAACTTTGATAACCCTTATTTGAAATATTGCTTCTGTATTCCACAGTTGTCTGTCTGAGACATTGCTACTGCTTGGTAGTTATGACCTATATTTCCTATTTTTCAGTTTCTGGCAGAGTTTGTCCTCCTATATGATTTTATTTGATTGCATATATGTCTTCTGGGAGTTATCCATATTGCTTTATATATCATGCACTTTAAATTGCAAATGAACTTCACTAAGAAAAATTGATATACAATAATATTTGGCAATTTTTAACTTTTCTGTTAGTGCCTTTGGGAAAATATGAAGATAATTTGACATATTTCCTTTCCCCAAACTCACAATATTAAAGATATTTAACAATCAACCAAAATGATTCAGAAAACAAAAACATGAGGACATGTTGGTGTTTTGAATTTTTTAAAGTAAAGAGTAACCTTTTCTCATTTTTAATGATGTAGACTAGTAACTTGATTATACTTAAAATATCAGAATAAAATTACTAAGATAAAAAGCTGTTATATACTTTTTATTTATATTGATAATTTTATAGCATGAAATAAATGCAGACAGTGGGGAATTAAAAGGAGAAAGCATTATGCTGAATTGTACTGTATTGTACAATATTTAGGAGCAGTAGAGTTTGGTAATAATTTGAAAGAAACAATTTACTCAAATAGATAGCAGGATAAGGGTTTTGAACATAGTCCTGATACCATATTTATGTTCCTAAGTGGACAAAGTAATCAATTGCCACCTCTGATGACTTGTCCTTATCCCCACAGATGGGCGCTTCCCCCAACCCTCATTAAAGAATCTTCTCTCTTTAAGTGTTGGTTACTACAAGATACATAATGGGTCAAGATGAGAAAAAAAAAAAGAGGCTGTGAGGTGTTTGGCTTTGAAGGGAATCTCTTTATCACATTCATTTCCCCCAGGGCTCAGGAATCATTAAGGAAAAAGTCAGGAGTATGGAAAGAACCGGAAGTCCAGGCAGCTGCCTAAGTGTATTTGCAGGGCGGGACGGAGGGATTCAGCAAAAGGACTCACAACGTCTGTAATTGCGTGTATGGAACCTAAATAAAAGCTAAGCCAGATGAAACCTCAACATGAAAAGGATAAAGAATTACAGCTTCCAAATCCTAGCTAAGAAGCTATGGGCACTTTGGGCTGCTAAGGGATGGAGAATCACATATTTTAAGATATCAGCTACCTGAGAATCTACCTATCAGTCTAATGAACAGTTCTATACTCATGCATGTAAATGCAGCACAAACTTAATTTAGTGAGTTCTAAAAAAACTAAAATTGGGAAGGAAAAGTAGTTGGTAATAGAAGAGAAATTAAAGAGCAAGGTTTGGGACAGTGTATTTATTTTGAATATACTACTTGCATACATAAAATTCTCAAATAATAATTTTTAAAATATTAAAAAAAGAACAAGGTAGACACATAAACAAATACTACCTCCAGTATGGTCAGTGAAGGAAATATGATTTGATGAGAGTAATATTCTTTGTTTTGTAAAATTTCTTCATAATTCATTAAAATTATGTGTAAGAAATCTGTATGAGTTTGGGATTTAGGCAAGTAGAAGTCTATCTGGTAGTATGCAAAAGTCTCTCAGGAGAACTCCAGGAGAGCAAACCAAAATAATTAATCAAAGATACAATAACATGAAGAAATCTAAGTGACCAATGACGACTGAAGTCTAAGGACGTTTATGATATTTTACTCACTACTACTACTCCTGCTACTGTCGGGCATATCTTTTTCATACTTTGCCTTTATTTCAGGAAGAAGCTGGAAAAACACCGCAAAATACTCAGCAACAAAAAACCTAGGGAAACACCTATAGTCTCCACAATAATCCATTTCTCTTTTCATTTAGGATATATCAGTATTTGCTAGAATGCCGCACTGACACTAACAATGACAAGTCACATACAGGCATCGTTTCAGTTTCTGCAGTTACCATCCATCTGCAGTTACCCATCCTATTGTGGTAGATTTCAAACGTGTCTGGAGACCACCAATAGAAACCTACACACAACACTGGTGAGGAGTAGAAAAAACTTCTTCACACTGTAACTATTGTGGGTTATCATTGAGTTATGTAACAGTTTCAGAAATAGTCAAGAGATAAAAAATTTACTTCAAAATGTTGGAAAACCACAAGTTAATCATTAATAGCAGTCAGTATTAAAATCTGAGAGAAACAGGGCAAGAAAGGCATTAAGAGATCAGTCAGCTAAGGTACTGTTAGGTAGGATAATACCAGATATGTGTAATTGAGGGTTTTCCACTACTGAAATAAGCTTAGTAATTATTTATTCAACCCCAGAAAGTGGACTCAAGATAGTGTCAATATCATGCAGCTGGTTAGATATTAGCTTGAAGGACAGTCTGACCAAACCACTCCCTCATAACCAACATCCTGTAAAACCAAGGACTGGAATTTTTGGACTCTTAAATACTTTTCAGCAGAACAGGACCTGAGTTGGCCTCAGGGAATATGTGACTTCCTATGTGTCTTAGAGATCATGAATTAATATTTATACAAATCTAGGAGCTTCAAACCTTTTACTTATATAGCGGGAACCTTCATACACTATTGTGTCTTCCTATAAATAGCAATCCAGAAGGGCATGCCATGTGCCTGGAGAGGAAAAAGGTCCTCAGAGAAAACTGCTCTGGAGGCCAGAAATAGCATAAAGCCTACCTAAAATGGAGGTTGGACAAAGATTTCTGTGGCTTTTATCCTCTTGTCCCTCAAGTGTGTTCCAGCCTGCATCATTTTCCTCTGTGCTCTGTGTGTGTGTGTGTGGTCTGAGTTATTTAAATGGAGATCACAAGGGTAGGGTGCTAAAAAGGAGTTCATACAGAGAATCTGGGGATATCTAAACTTTTACCTGGCTCGTTTCTTTAAAGATAATAGGCCTTTATTTATCCTATAATTTTTAATACACAAACAGGCAAACACTCAATGAAAAAAATGAAGAAAGTCAGGAAGAATATTCCTTAAAGCAATTTACCTAGAGGCCTCTCACATGTAGAAAGATATACATTTTACCTTACAGTTCCTGGTCCCAATTGCACTATTTTTATACTTTTATTTCTGGGCTTATTTAGCCAAAAAGCAGAGGTGACAGAGGATCCCGTCTGAGAGTTATTCTCCAGGGCATTTCTGCCAGTATTTTAGCTTCCCAATACATCTTATTTTAAATTGCAGCAGCACAAAGATGTGAAGTTCCATTTTGTGAAGTGCAGAGTCTCGTGTTCGCCACTGTGCTTTCTCTGACATCACGACGACATAATCAATCACTTGAGTCTCAACTGTGGTCCCAGGACAGAGGCAATGCTAGAAGGCTTCTTCACTCCTTGTTGTCAGGTAAAGGTAATCAAATAAAGACAGATAAAATGAAGATGTATCTCTGGATATATAAACCATACTTTAAACATGGATGGAACTAAAATATATCCTTGGGTATATTAAGGGCAGACTCCATGCCCAGTATTAGGTGAACATCACAAAATAAACTCAATGACAACTTTGTAAAAGTTTTCTTTTGTCCCATTTTGCTCTGTTTGGGTATTTTAAAACTTATTTGTCTTTTGTTTGTGTGTTATATTTGTATATTGAAATATTTGTATATGGCTTTTATAAAACACAATCTTGTTTTTTTATGTACTTTTTCTTATGTGCATCTGTAAACATGATTGTCTATTTCTTGTGCTTTTTTATTTTCTATTGATTTTGTTTTTTACTGTTTTACTGTTTTACTGGTTTGTTTGGGTTTTTATTTGTTTGCTTTCTAAGTAAAGAGGAAAAAAAAGGTATGGGATTGGTTAGATGGGAAGTGGGAGGTACCTGGAAGAAGGGTGGAAAACAGTGATCTGACTATATTGTATGAATTTTCAAGGAAAGACAAAATGAGAAGTGTAACATGAAGGCCGGCAAACCCCAAAGAAAATCAATCACAGGACTCCATAATATTATAAATTGATTGGCCGATTAGCTCTGGTTTCTTGTTAACTCTTATAGCTTATATTAACCCCTTATTCTCATCTATGTTAGCCATATGGCTTGGTACCTTTTTCAGCTGTCAGCTTACATGTTGCCTCTTCTGTGGTCTGGGCAGAAATGGCAGAGGGAGTTTCCTAGAATACTCCCAGTCTCTTTGCTCCACCTCTACTTCCTGTCTGGCTTTCCTGTCTATACTGCCTGCCTGGCCAATCAGCGTTTTATTAAAATATGATTGACAGATTGACAAAATACGGATAATTCTCCCGCACCATTTCCCTCTATTTTTTTTAAAAAACAAAGGAAAATAGCCATAGTCCATTTGTTGGGAATGTGGGCGTAGTATTTCAGGCTACTTCCTGCTGGTTGGGGGTGCTGATAATCTTATGGGGACCTAAAGAAAATTTAGAGTTATAATCAAGTCCTGACTGAAGTATCCTCGGAGTCTTGATCATCTCAGGCAGCAGTCTTCAGTCTGTTCTGGATGTAGAACTCCGACATCCAGGCCATCTGTTCCTACTGGAGATTGCTCAGGTGGTCTTCCTTGTTCAAATCTGATTTTTCTTAGCTCAGAATGAATCCACAGCCTCTCATTACCTGTGGAAACAAAAGCAAAATCTCTTCTCTAAAGTAGCATGCCTTTTGACTTCAGTTTTGAAGCCAAGGTATTTTCAAAATATCTATCTTGGGTTATTTCAGCAGCATTTATAAACAAAGTCTTTTAGCAGCTGTTATTCTTTCCTCAGCATTCAAACAATTCAAACAGAGCATAATAGCATACAGTATCAAGATTCTCTGTGTATTTTCCATCTTTATGAAGCTTTATTTTAACCTCTATTTCTTTTATTTTTACTTTTACTTTTTGAGACAAGTTCTCTGTGTATCTTTGTCCTGGAATAACTCTGTAGACCAGGCTGTCTTTGAACTCACAGAGCTCAGTCTCTGCCTCCCCAGTGCAGGGATTAAAGGTGTGTGCTACAACACCTTGAACTCACAGAGATCTGTCCATCTCTGCCTCCCAGGCATTGGGATTAAAGGTGTGTGCTACCACACCTTGAAGTCATAGAGGTCAACGTACCTCCGCCCCCTGAAGTCACAGAGGTTGAAGTACCTCTGCCTCCCAAGTGTTGGGATTAAAGGTGTGTACCACCACACCCAACTACTTTCTTTCTTTCTTTTTACTTTAAGAACTTTAACTTTTATCCTGCATATATTTTTAACACTCTGTAAACCATTTAGAGGTTTTCTTCCTCTTTGAATCTCTCTTTACTGTATATCTCTCTTTTTCTGATCACATGAGCCTTTAATTTACTAAGCAATATCGGTAGGACTAAAGCCTTGGCTTTGACAGCTAGATTCAGTCCATTCCTTAGCTTTCTAGCCTCGTGGCTGAGGTACCGGCTGCAGCCATTTTTCTTGCCACAACTCTATGGTGTTTCAAGGTTCTTGCCAGCAAGTAAGCTGTAGCATTCTGCTCACAGACCACACTCAGTCAGACTGCCTGCATACAAGAGTCAGAGTTTGCACTGGCAGGACAGCCCAGAAAGCCGGCATTTTAAAACAGTGCAGCTTTTTTCCTGCTACAGCTGAAAGCTGAAAAGCATGCGTTTAGCTTTTCACCAACACCGTTTAAGTGTTTTGTGGCAGGACCTCTTAATGAGCTGCAGGGTTTTGCAGCTAAAGCTGAGTCAGGAAACCTCTCTTAGATGAGAGCGCTTGCTTGCCTCTTGCAAGCAAAGCATACCCGAGAAATTGCTGCTACCAAGAAACCACACGCAATACTGTCATTTTGTTCTGAATTACTTCCTAAGCTGTCTCAGGTTTTATGTGGATGCAGTAATCCATGCTGAGCGCCACATGTAACATGAGGGGACCGGCTTGTTGGGGTTTCCGTCCTGCCCGGTACCCCACAACCGGCAAATCCCAAAACGAAAATCAATCACACAGAGATCTCTATAAGTTATAAAGTTGATTGGCCCCTTAGGTCAGTCTGCTTATTGGTTCTTATAATTTATGTTACCCCATTATCTTTATCTATGTTAGCCACACGGCTTAGTACCTTTCTCAGCTGGGCAGCTTACATCTTTCTTCTCCGGTGGTCTGGGCAGAACTGTGGAAAGAGCTTCCTGCTTCCCAAAATGTTCCTGTTCTCAGAGTTTTCAAGGAGGAGACTAGATCAGAGTTTGGAGTTTTCAAGGAGGAGACTAGATCAGAGTTTGGAGTTCTCAAGGAGGAAACTAGATCTTTGTCTGATATGACTCAGTCAACTGGCCAAAATATCCAGAAGGTACAGTCTGATATTAATTCTTTAGAAGGGAGCTTCACTGTTCTGGAGGAGGGAACAACCAAAATAATTCGTGACCTCCAGTCCATGACTGTAAGTGCTGAAACATTAGCTGAGAGGATTAAAACCATTGAATGTAAAAATTGGACTTTATCAAAAGGGTATGATAGATTAATTGACAGGATTTCCATTCAAGGAGGCACAGTACATGCCATGAGGATTATGTCCAAGGAGGATATGGTATGTCTAACATACAAGCTCCACGCCTTCGAATTATCAATGAAGGCAATTGTGTCCAAGGAGGAAATGGTGTCTCTGACAGACAAGCTCCATGCCTTAGAATGGTTAATGAAGGCTTTGGAGCATAATGCTGGACGGGAGATTCAGGACTTACAGAAGGCAATGGTGTGCAGATTTAATAAGATTGAGGAAATCATAGACTCTGATGAACAGGAGCAAAAGGTAGAAAGGCAACATTTACCTCAAAAAGCTCTCAGTCTACATAGAGTTATATCTGCCTTTCCAGTAATAACATCAGAAAAGACAACCGGCTCCAAAAACCCTAAGGTCATTAAAGAACACACATGGGAGCCTATGCGTATGAGTGATGTGAAAGAATTTAAACAAGCAATTGTGAATTATGGACTACATTCATCCTTTGTTAGAGAGATGTTAAAATCCTGGGCTCTGAGCAGCAGGGCCACCCTTCAAGATCGAAATCAATTAATGTCAGCTGTCCTTGAGAACGGACATTTATGGCATTTCAAATGCCTATTCAAACAAGAGGCCAGACTTTTACAACAACAAGAATCTGCGAAAGGAATTGAGGTTTCTCTAGATCAAATTCTAGGGGAAGGACTTTACTCTGATCCTCAGGAACAAACTCTTTATGATGAAAACATTTTATCCATATGTGCCACAGCAGCTCTAAGGGCCTGGGACAGGGTTCAAGACTCAGGTCAGAGAGTAGAATCGTATATCAGGGTCAAACAGGGTCAGAGAGAACCCTTTAGTGACGTTTTACAAAGGCTAACTAAGGCTGTACAAATAGGGATACCTGATCCAGAAGCAAGAAATATAGGAATTGAGTCTTTGACTTATGAGAATGCCAATGTAGAATGCAAAAGGATCCTGGGGCCTTTAAAGATCAGATCAACGCCTTTGGATGAATGGGTATTACATACAATGAATGTTGATACATTTGATTATGGCAATGAGACATGGGTGCAAGAAGCAATTTCCAAAGGTAAAAGGAGATATCAGATTACAAAATGCTTTCATTGTGGCAAAATGGGACACATGAAAAGGGACTACAGACAATGGAATTCCAGAAATAATGCCTCTTCTAGGAATAACAGGAATAGGAGGAAACAGCCTTCAGGTTTATGTAGGAGATGTGGAAAGGGCAGGCATTGGACGAATGAGTGTAGGTCAACAAGAGATAAACAAGGAAACTCGTTGTCATCGGGAAATGCAATGAGGGGCCTTTCGCAGGCTCCATGGTGAATGTGGTCCAGTCATTTCCGGTCACTACAGAGAACATGCCTCTTCAGGGAAATTAGAATGCCCCATGCCTGCTGTTAAAAGCAATAACGGCCTGAAGAATGAGTTAAATGTGGTGAATGAATCAAGAAATCTTAGAGGACAAACTAAACGCATATTCTGGCAGACTTCTATAAATGAACAAAGACCACAGCTAAGAGTGTGTGTAAATGGCAAATTTATTATTGGCTTACTGGACACAGGTGTGGATGTAAGTATCATTACTCCAGAATATTGGCATCCACATTGGCCTCTTCAGGAGGTAAATATTCAGTTCCTAGGAATTGGAACCCTATCTTGAGTAAGACAATGCATGAGATGGGTCAATTGTATAGGTCCAGATGGACAAATAGGAAAACTAAGGCCATATGTAGCCAATATTGCAGTGAATTTAGGGGGCCGTGACCTATTGCAGCAACAGAATACCCAAATTAACATTCCTGATGCTTCCAGAGCCTATATTTCTGGGGACAATATTACAAGATATTACAGATGGCTAAAACCGGCCATTAGAGCTATACAAGAACACAACACAATTGATGGCCCTTCAGAGGTACCAACAGCAATGCCTCTACAATGGTTGACTGAGAAACCAATATGGACTAAACAATGGCTTTTAGCTGAGGAAAAGTTACAGGCTTTAGAACAGCTGGTACAAGAGCAATTAGATGCTGGACATATAGAAGAATCTACCAGCCCTTGGAATTCTCCTGTATTCGTTGTTAAGAAAAAATCGGGTAAATGGAGAATGGTGACAGATCTTAGAGCTATCAACAAGGTTATTCAACCTATGGGCCCTCTGCAATCTGGAATTTCTCTGCCCGCCCTGTTACCAAAGGGATGGCCTCTTATAATTATTGATATGAAAGATTGTTTCTTCACTATGCCATTACAAGAAAAAGATAGAGAAAAGTTTGCCTTCACAGTGCCTACCTATAATAACTCTCAGCCTGCAAGGAGGTGCCAGTGGACCGTCCTCCCACAGCGAAAGTTAAACTCTCCCACCCTGTGCAAATATTTTTAAGCCAACCATTGAAAATTATACGCAATTTCCTAAGTCCATAATATATCACTATGTGGATGATATCCTGATATCTGATCAAAACAAAGATACCTTAGAAAGGCTGTTTGAAGAAGTAAAAATAGTATTACCTAAATGGGGATTGCAAACTGCTCCTGAAAAAATTCAGAGAGGAGATTCAGTTAATTATCGAGGTTATACAATAGGTTTACAAAGAATTAAGACTCAAAAGGCACAAATCAGGAGAGACCGGTTACGGACTCTTAATGAATTTCAAAGATTATTAGGAGACATCTCCAGCCTACGACCGGCTGTTGGGATTACAGCTGATCTAATAATTCATTTAAACAAGACCTTGGATGGTGATAAAGACTTAAACAGTCCCAGAGAATTAACAGCCGAAGCAGAAAATGAACTGACAATGGTTGAGGAAAAATTACAGGAGGCTCATGTGGACAGGGTAAATCCAAAGCTTAGTTGTATTTTCATCATATTCCCTCCCAGAATTTCTTCTACAGGGATCATGATGGAAAGAGATGATATTATCTTGGAATGGATCTTTTTACCACAAAAACCAAGTAAAAAATTAAAAACTTATGTGGAAAAAGTCTCTGAATTGATTATAAAAGGAAAATTGAGACTTTGTCAATTAGTAGGTATAGATCAAGCAGAAATTATAGTGCCTTTCACTGCTGATGAGATAAAAAAAAGTTGTGGGAAGACAATGAACCATGGCAAAGAGCTTGTGCTATTTTTCTGGGAGAAATCAATAAAAATTACCCAAAAAGCAAGAGACTTAACTTTATAAAGAGAACTTCTTGGATCTTTCCTCGAATCGTTCGTGATGCTCCAATAACCAGAGCCCGTACATTTTATACTGATGCTAATAAATCAGGGAAAGCAGGTTACAAATCAGAAGAATTGAGTAAAGTGGAACAAAGTCCTTCGAATTCTGTCCAGAAGGCAGAATTATATGCCATCCTTATGGTGCTTAGGGATTTTAAAGAACCTCTTAATATAATTACTGACTCAGAATATGCAAAAAGAGTTATTTTGCATATTGAAACTTCTGAATTTATACCTGATGATACAGAACTGACCTCATTGTTTATCCAGGTACAAGATATGATCAGGAACAGGCTCTGCCCTATATATATAACACACATCCGATCCCATATGGGTCTGCCAGCTCCTGCAGCACAAGGTAATGCAGATTTTGATCAATCATTGATTGATAGTGTGCTGCAGGCATCTGAATTTCATAAAAAAATCATGTCAATAGCAAAGGCTTGAAAAGAGTTTTCTATTACATGGCAACAAGCTAAAGAGATTGTAAAGAAATGCCCTACTTGCTCTTTTTGTAACCAAACACCATTGCCTGCAGAGACTAATCAAAGGGTATTAAAAGGAATGAAATTTGGCAGATGGATGTGTTCCACTTTGCAGAATTTGGAAAATTAAAATATGTACATCACAGCATTGACATTTATTCAGGCTTTCAGGGGACAACTGCTTTAAGCTCAGAAAAAGCTGATTCAGTAATCACACATTTATTAGAAGTTATGGCCATTATGGGTATACCTGAACAAATAAAAACAGATAATGGTCCAGCTTATGTATCTAGGAAAATGAAACGGTTTTTTGCTTATTATAATATTAAGCATGTTACAGGCATACCATACAATCCTACAGGTCAAGCAGTCATAGAAATATCAAATCGAACTATAAAGGATATGTTAAATAAACAGAGTGGGGTGGAAAATGCCCCCAGAAATAGATTACATAATGCCCTATTACCTTTGAATTTTCTTAACGCTAATGAGAAGGGAACAACAGCGGCAGAAAGACATTGGATAATGGAAAAGTCTGCTGAACTAAATCACCCGGTTTATATCAAGGATGTGCTGACCTCTCAATGGAAGCCAGGAGGTGTGCTACGTTGGGGAAGGGGTTTTGCTCCTGTTTCCACAGGAGAAGAAAACTTGTGGATACCATCAAAATTAATAAAAGTTAGATTTGAAGAGAAGAAACCTCTTGGAAAGGAGAAATGACAGCATCTACAATGATGATGACCATACAGGTGGTAAGAAAAATCATAGAATGGGGGAAGGGTTCTGTTCTTATCTCCACAGCAAAACACTCGTCTTTGAAAAATTCAAAGGGCCCTGGATGTTTGATACTGACAGATGGAAAAATAACTACCCAATATGGATTATCAAGAAAACTGAATAGGTTCTGTGAGTATGAAGCTCTGGAATATACTAGATCATATTTCTGAATTTATAGAGCTGGTTTTGGAGTTGGACTCTTGGCTAGGTCCCTCTCTAATTCCAAGCCTGTTGTTGGGAGAAAAACCCAGAGTTTCTGGAGTTTCTGTCTTATGTCAAGAGCCATGATATGAGACAGAAAGAAATATGAGTTTAGAAAACATCTTTGCTTTTCTTCATATCTATCAGACTTTTCATTGAATATGTCTATCATACCTTTCATTGAATATATGTTTGTATGTGTCTATATAATTAATGTTTAAGTTTTCCACAATGAACAATGAGTTTTTTCTACACTGACATTTGATGTTTCCAGGAAGAAGATGGGACCCCCCAACAACTCCACTCGGTTGATATGACGTCATGATACTGATAGTGTTACTACAAGTCCTGTTTCGGGTTCAGCTTCATAGATGATTCCAACTTGGTTAACTGAAATGGTACACATCTTGTACAACATTGTGGCCAGACCTCCACAAAATACTCAGAGACTGTTTGCAATTTTAAAAGACATTGATCTTGAAATTTAACCATCATTTTACTTTCACAGGACACTCCAGAAAAAACCTCACCCCCATGTCAGCTGTAAGTAATTCTAGAGGACGATGTCCCCTCTCTCAGCAAAGTTTGTCCTCAGGTTTAGGAACAATATTTAGGGATTGATTATAATTAGTATACGGTTGAGATTTGGGAAAGGAATTTTATAAGCTTATGGATCTTTCTAAGAAAAGGGGGGGATAATTGGATAGATAATAATGGTATTTGTGAGTTATTTTTTATAGATAATTACATCGGCATATATTGAATATTGTATGTGCTTCTACCTGTTTAAAACATTTTTTATGTATTGATATATATTGTATTGATATATGCATACCATATTGCAGTGTACATTTTTACATCTGATTAAGATACTTATATATTGTTTATGTATTGATATTTATTGTTTACATTTAGAGGTCATTGTCTTTATTTATTGCACAGTTGTTTATTCTCTTAGTCTTTAAGTTAGATATATGTTAAGAATTGTAGATCAATAGTCATCTATGTCTGTCATATTTATGGTTAGACTAATCAGGTTCTTTAGATACATAGAGATTATTTTCTGTATAAATAGTCTTCAACCTCTTCAAAGAGCTGTAGAAAATGGCATTTAATTTAATCTTAAAGTTCTGTGTAGTGAGACACAATCACTCCTGGCAACACCGACCTATTCCCGAGAGATTGTTGAGCACCAAAGACACTCCACTTGGAACTTGTCTTCTTGACAAAACTGGCCTCTGGGCAAGAAACTGCCCATACCTCAAGTACTGACAAATACACGGTATCCAGAAATGGATAAGCAGAACTGTCAAATCTTGCCAAGACAGGGTAAGACGGTTTTGAAAAATCTCTTGCCTGTTAAAATCCGGAAATGGATAAAATCTGGAAATGGATAAACAGAACTGTTAAATCTTGCCAAGACAGGGTAAGATGGTTTTGAAAAATCTCTTGCCTGTTAAAAATAATCTGTCAATTATTCTAGGCCTTAGTCAAAGTTGGTTGCTTCAATGCTGCAAACAGGTCTCTGGTGATTGCCCAGGTAGCCAGTTGTCTCTGTGATTTGTTGTATGTTTTGAAAGTTCTTTGATTACACTTCCTAATTACTCAGGTAACCTTATTTCCCTTCTCGGATTTCAATGGGGTTGAAGACTAGATAAATGTAGCCACTTTCCTCTCATGACTTGGCCAAGTTATTTATTATACAAGACTTTAGCTAGTTAGAATAGGATATTTGTATTTATTGTGTATAATTTTGTAGGTTTTTACTTGCTGTATATAATTTCGTAGTAGGCATTGAACTCTCTTACTTAATCAAAAGGGGGAGGTGCTGCGGAAGTACCTTCCACTGCTTCAGCCAATAGTCGCTGAAATACCAGCCCACTGGGGCATGGTATATTTCTCTTTTAAATAGTGCCGCAAGTCTTGTCTAGGCCTCTCTTGGTTCCGGCTTCTGCTCCAGCGACGAGGCTCCTGTACTGATGGTTTGTGTGTATGTAAATTTCACCCCCAAAAAATAAATACCCCTTTAAAACCTAACTGGTGTGGGATTGATTCGCCATTAGAGAAGTCACTTAAAAAGAAGTTTTAAATAAGAAAAGTAAAATGTAAATATAAAAATATGAATCATTGTACAATATCCATTTGACTTATATTAGTTCTACTTATTGTAGAAAAAGGATTGTTAAATCAAAGACACATCTATCCCTATTAAATAATGAATTGTATGCACATCAGGAGTAACATGACGCAGATCTCAAGTAATAAAACATGACAGCATACTGCATGCAGACAATCTTTCCCATATACGACTGTCAATTTCTGTGGTCTTACATATTATCAACTTGTACTCATTCAAAGTAATCCAACCTCTCTTTTTCTGTTTCGGAAGGCATTAGTTTCAGAGCCAGGAGGAAGTTAAGCTATGTGTTCACTAGAGAGAGGGAGGAGATTTCTTCCCAGCATATTATATTTCAAAGATATGGCTGCCAGGCTCTTGAGAAAGACTCTAGCATTTACAGATATTTATAGACGTGTCATTTATAGATAGTTCTGTTATAGTATAGAAATACTTACCTATGGAAAGGAATATAATCAGCATAATAATTATCTATGACAACTTTTAAAGGTCATTGAAATATCGTACAAATTAATGTAATCACCTTAATCTTGCTTAAAACATTCAATATTTGAAAAAGTAGAGAAAGCTATTCATAGAATTACTTTATCCTCAGGGATGTGAAATCCTCTTTGTTCTGATTGCACCATTTCAAAATCCATTACTTCTCAACACCATATCTGAAACAATTTGACTATGATTGTATCATATGAAAAGCTTCATCTCTTATTCACCAAATAATGGATTTATTTTTTTTATTTATTTATTTTTGCTTTCTTGGCAGTAGACAGAAGTATCTTCACTTTGATTATACTTGAAAAGGTCTAAGTAGAATGCTTTCCATTCAGGAGTTGTCCTTTGTATTTGCCATTTTCAGGATTCTTTATTGTTTGCAAACCACTTAATGTTCCATTCTGAGTAAAAAGAATTTCTCATTATAATGGGAGACTTCCAAATCACAAGTAGAACAAAATGAACAATCCTTTGAAATACAGTTCAACTTTTATGTTTATTTTATTCTAAACTTGAGAAACATCTAAAACCATGTTTTAATATAAAGCAAAAAAAATAAGCAAATCATTTTTTTCAGAAGAGACTAATATATAATGAAATAGGGCAAGGGAAAATACTTGCTGAAACCCAAGTTATATTTTACTAAAAGTCTTACCTCATTCATTTTGTCTCTATATAAAATATTGCTAAATTAACAACTTGTAATTCCAAAAACATGAGATTCACCTTGAATAAAGTAAGGAATCTGAAAAGCTTTAAAAACTGAATTTTAACTGAGTGGATATCGAAACTTCTTACCTTTCCTTATGGAATTTTCTGCCTCTTTTTACTACCGTCTCATTTCTTTCACCAAATGAGAACATAAATTTCTCTTATCCATTACCATAGTAGCTTAAAAACTGTGTTTTTAAGCTGAGCATGACAACACATATTTGCAAACCCAGAACTGGGAAACTGAGTCAGGAGGATTGGAAATGTAAAGACAGCCTTAGATACATGTGTTGTGAAATGTTTGTTCAAAGAAAGCCAGCTAAAATGTAAATTTATTATCTAGGATTTTTTCTATGGGGCAGAAGTGTTAGACTGACCTTACATGTTTATGCACTGATGTCATGGTAAAATATGATGTGCGGTTCACACACTTGGCTTCTGGATTTTCTTGTGGACTTTCTTGGTTGTAGCTTCATAGAAGACTTCAGTATATTTTAAGATTTGACAAAAGGGTCCTGGAAGATCTTTAGACTTCCCTAGTCTAGTTTACAAGGTCCAAAAGGGAAAGAGTGTGATAGAAAAATCTCAGTACTAAAATATGAAACTCTCAAAGTGCCAGTGCTCCACCACTATATTCAGCTGGTGAGAAGCAATGCCTAGATTCTATCTATATGTTCCTAGATGGTTTGGCAGAGCAATAACTATCGGGAGAAGGGCAGGATCAGATATTCCACGGATCTATTCAACAAGATATCTAAAATATATAGAGCTTCATGAACCTCTGATTATTCCCAGTTCTTTCTCAATAACAAAAAATCAGATATCAAAGAGTATATTGACCAACTTCATCCATTTATCTGAAAGTTAAATAATTATGTTTGTCTTTATCGACAAAATAATATTCAGTGTAAAGAACTACCACAATTTAATCTATTCATCAATTGCACACAAAACATTAAGCCCACTTAACAAGTCATGAACCTAATCACGCTTATGCTACAGAGAAGGAAAATGACTTGAAAAGTAAAATAATATCTACAGAGACATATAATAAATATTTTCATCACTCTAGTGGACAAGGAGGATTGCAGTTTATAGACTGCTATTTTATTGTCTTCATCTCTATATTCACTGTCTCACTACATCTTTGTGCTGCCTAGTGAAGAAAAACCATTTTATGACATATAAAAATGCTACAACATCAAGGAAAATTCATTTTTGAATCATCGAGTAGCTGTTTGATTTTATTAAAGGAAATGTCTACTCTCAGATTTACTGGAAAACACATATAATTTAGATAGACAAGCCTTGAATAGATTTATAATGGCAGATTATAAATTACATAGTATTTGGAAGAGGAAAATTTTCTGATTATTATCTATAGGAATTATCTTTATAATAACAAAGAAATAAACATAAAATATTGCTTATATAGTAAAAAAGATTCAGAGAGATTTAATTTTGGATACTCAGCATTTATAAATGAGCTAGTTTGTCTTAAATAACAAAGTAACTAATTTTATTGTTTTTAACCTATGTATTGCCTATAATTCATCTTTCTATTTATTTATATTTGTAACTATAATCTATAGAATATTTATTTTAAAACTATTTTGGGTATCTTCAATTAATTTGTGTAGTAATTTGCTATTTGATATAAACTAATGTCCTTGGAGTTTAAAGTATCTAAAGTAATACCTTCTAATTGTTCTTCTCTCATTTGAGATAATTTTTAATTATTTGATTAATACATCATATTTTTATCACATTAATTTCTTTCCTTCATCTATGATCTTTCTAACTTACCATTCCAAATTCATTCAACTTTGTGTTCTCATTATTGCTTTTAAAGCTATAATGTCTCAAAGGTTTTCCCTATATATTCTTAGGGTGTTGAGTCATTAAGGTAAGTATTTTAGACCTAACAGAGCCACACCATTAAAGAGAGCTTATTCTCCCTCTACTAGGAAATATTAATAACCAATAGCTTCTGAGCTAAAGGTATGACTTCATTTCCAACTCCTTTGTCCATATTGGGATTTTTTTCCATGAGTTTATATAGATATAGAGCCTACTGTTACAATGGCTATGCGAATTCATCCTGTTGTTTAAGGAAAACACTGTTTCCTGATCATCATCTAAAACCTCTGTTTCTTAAAGTCTCCTGATCCTTTCTTCCACAATTATACATGAACCTTGGGAAGAAGGTCTGTGATACAAAAATCCCATGTAGCACTGAACACTACACAATCACTTATTCTTTGCAAATTGCTACATAATATATTCATATTATATGTTGGATTATATTATACATTATAATATATTTTGAAAAGTATATATAATATGCTGTTTATAATATATGACATATACTCTAAATAGAATATGATGTATAGAATATGATTATATTATATATTATAATATATTAGGCATGATTTTATGTATTATATAGTGTATATAAAATGGATACCCTATCATATATCATGATGCATATTTTATATATTATAATATATAAGGTA
This sequence comes from Myodes glareolus, assembly GCF_982192425.1. Taxonomy (NCBI): domain Eukaryota; kingdom Metazoa; phylum Chordata; class Mammalia; order Rodentia; family Cricetidae; genus Myodes; species Myodes glareolus. Next base: position 11,857,538 of record NC_142044.1, read on the forward strand.
TCATGCTAATATAATTAATAAAATTTATAATGAATAAAATAAAATATTATATCATATATTTTATTTAATATGTAGTATTATTGTAGACAACACATAATATATTGTGTATAGTATAATATAATGTATAATAGTTTATACACATTTATATATGATACTTTGTATATGTTATAAATTTGTGCACATTATTCATGCATATAATATGTGTATATAAATTATGTATCACACACACATATATCCCAACAATTAATGAAAAATTATGCCATGAGTTTGGAAGGGAGAAATGGGCAATTTATGAGAGGGTTAAGTAAAAGGAAAGAGAATTATATAATTATGTTATGACCTTAAAATAAAATAAAAATTATTTCTATAAACGTAAAATAAAATAAATGACAGAAACTTATATTCAAAAATGTTCAGTGTCCTGAGATACCAGAGGAACACAGCTTAAAACTACTTTTGAATTAATCTTATCTCAATAAAAATGGTTAAGACAAAAATAATATGAGAACTAATAATGACGTGAATGTTGGGACGGGAAATTTTACTCAGTGCTGGTGGGAGAACAATTTCATACATTCAATAAGGAAATAACTTAGCTCCTAAAAAGGTCAGAAAGAGATCTACCATGTTGCTCAGTTGCATTCCTCTTATGCATATACATGAAATACTGCATATCTATCAGAGAGATACTTTCTCAGCCATTTCATTGCTACTCTCATTCACAAAAGCCAGGGAATAGAAACAGCCTCCATATCCATTTGTGGATGAATGGATAATAAACAGTGGTACCATTTAAACAACTGATTAGGATTCAGCTGCTGAGAAAAATGAAATTCATAGGTGAATGATTAGTTTTAGAAGCAATCATTCTCAGAGAAATGACTCAGCAAACCAATGCAAACGTTGCTTGTATCCTCTCTTTTGTATACGTCTGCTTTTAATTTTTCAATTGGCTTGTCTCATTTTGAATGCTCCCAGAGTTCAAGGAGTTAATAAATGGTCAAGAAAAGTGACATAAAGGGAGAAAGGGCAATCTTGAAACACCTTTAAATTTTCCACTCAGGAATATAAACATATGTATACATATAATTACACAGGCAAAAAATAAAATATAAAATTATAAAAAAAACTGTAAATATTTATTATGGAATTATTATATATTGGAGTATCTCAGTTTTGGATTCAACTGATCAAGATAAGAAACTTCTTAACTTACTCTGAACAAATTGGCACTTCCATATTTTACATTCTTTCATAAAACTTTAAATCACTATACAAAGATTCTACATTTTAGTCTCAGGTGGAAAGAGGTGTAGGACTTGAAGATATCCTTTCATTCACATCTCCTGACAAGTTAATTTGTCTCTAGATAACATTCGTGCTCACACAATAATTTTTCGGAGTCGCAAACATCTTTTAAAGAGTAGAATCCACGAAAACTACAGAATATAGAAATGAGAATAGATTATGCATGAATTTGGAGCCATTCCTTTTCAGATAAATAGTTGTAAAACCCTATTACTCCTCTATTTTATATTATAGACAATGGTAACATTACACTTGCATCTGCATTAGTGAACTCAGGGAACAGTGATACTTAAAGGACAATAGACATGGACAGTGCTAAAATATTAAGAGCTTTATTCCTTTATTTAAAAAAATGCACTGAATTACTCCTTCAAATAAGTCAGAAAAGGTATCAGTTGTGTGTACTCATAATAGTAACAGATTATTACTATACAGTTAAATGCATACATGATATTACTATTAAGTGGATAAGAGAAATAAAACCAAACAATGTTCAAGACATAAACATATCTATATATATTTATACACACACGCATGCACACACACACACACACATACATACATAGTTTGTATGTATGTGTGTGTGTAAATTTTAATGTTAACCAGTCACTATTAATTAAAATGACCTCCATTTTAAGGTTAGTTGCAATTTCCTATTATTATGCTGAATGCTTTCTTAATTAATCATTTTGTGTATGCATCTTAATGAAGTTCTCTGCTTCATTACTTCATGTACTTTATAGCAATTTGATAATACAAATAAAACAGCTTAAGTCTTTATTTTTAACTTTGCTGATTAATTTCTTTGTGTTGATCATAGAGTCCCCCAAATTCTTTCCAGATCCTATCTCCCTCTCTTCTCCACCAAATTGTGTTATTTTTTTCTTCAGGATAAGCACATTACTGAATGTGTGCTCTTTCAACTAGAGCATCATCATCTTGCAAAAGACATAACTCAGTAAAAATTAAACCTTCCTTTACTAGCAGTTAACAATTTCTAGTCAATGTTCACCCATAAAAGGAAGTGTACACACACACACACACACACACACACACACACACACACACACGTCTCAATACTCAAAGGTAATAATTACTAAATTTTGATGTATCTAAATACCATCTATGCAAATATGTCTAAGTTTTTTAAATAAGAATATAGGCCTATTTTTGTATGAAGGAAAGTGGACCTTGTTTAGAAGAATATTAGTATTATAATCGAAATATAAGTATCACAGCCTGCTTCTGCATTTCAGGTAAAACTTGATCAGGATTCCACAAAGAAAAAGGAGACCATCAGGTTGGAGAGACCGAAGCAGGAGGAAGCAATCCCACAATCAGGACAGTTAGGGAGTTACAAAATTTCTTTGATTTTCAGTTCACTGGGAAGTTGTTCCAAATAAAATTGCTGTGATCAAGAGAACTTGTTACGGCGTTCCTGATGTGTTCACTGCTGCCTTTTTCCAGATAAACCCAAGTGGAAAAACAAAACAAAACAAATCTTGACATACAGGTAATAAGATTTCCCAAATTCCCCACCCCCCAAAAAACAAACAAGCAAAAGACAAAACAAAACAAAAAACAAAGCTCACAATCTTTGCCTTTCCAAACTCTCTTGCCTTTTATCTCTGGAAAGAGTAGAATCTCCAATAACTATAAAAAAGAATAGGAAGTCTCTAATTCTTTATTGAAAAATATAATCAATTCTCTAACTCATTGTTGAAAAAGATAATATTAGTATTTAGTCTAATAACTGACCATATTGCCCAAGGCTGAATGATCAGCTAGAAATGACTCAATAATAATTTTAAGTATAGTACTCCAGGGTAGCATTGATAATCTTTTAAACTGAAAAATTGGACTAGGCTAATGACTCTAGAGCAACTCAGTAAAATGAGATAAATATCTCCTGAGGAACAACACTCAAACTTGACTTCTGGCTTAGACAAACACACACACACACACACATACACACACACACACACACACATACCTATACACCTATGCTAACACACCACAAATGACTGTTCAATAAAATGTACACTTTGAATTCACATCCACAAAAAGATTTTTAGCTCCTCCATAGGTAGGGATGAAAACGTGTGCCGAACTCCTTCTTTCACCTTAAGATTTGGCTTAACAAATCTTAGGCTTGAACAAGTTCTGAACCTTCTGTTTAAACTAATGAGTTCATATATTCAGCTCCATTATTGTATTCTGCAGATATTTAATGTCATTCATCTACCCACTTTTGGCTCCTAACACCTTCCCAATCACTCTTCTACAGTGACTCCTGGGTTTTGATACGGGGTCTATAGTCTATATATTCTCTAAGGACTTAGAATTCTCCAGTCTCTTATTCTCTGAAACTCTGAATGGGGGAGTCTCTGTTAATCATCATATCATGTGCTGTAAATAGAAAATTTTCAGAAAATGATTGAGAAATACATCAAACTTCTTTAACATCATTATTAGCTCTGACATTTTTTTAAATAAAAGTTCAATTTTATCACGAGCATGACCCTCAAAATCAACAGTGTCATATTATAATCTATATGCTTATAGATTTTTTATGTTTTTAACTCCTCTTGTAATCCAATTAATTTTAAGTGAATATTTGAATCTTTCCCCCAACTATAATATGAGACCCAATCCCTACTAGCTCTCATTCAGTAATGAACAAACAGTAATAAATATCTCTCCACCAAACAAACTCTGAAAGTTTTCTATATGCTCCAGAAATCTGTATAGGTCACATGATTGTGTTGATCATTTGATTTAAAGGACAGAAAAATAGCATTTTAACTCATTAGACAAAAAATTACTTCAGGTTATAATTAGTGAATGTTTATATAAGTGATCAGATATATAACGTATTAGGTTAAAATATGTCATAAAATACCTAGGCCTAGTGCCTATTGTTATTTAATGTAGGCATTATTATCTTCAAAGCCTATATCTTACAAATTATTTTTAAGAAAACATACTAAACCTTAACTAGAATTGCAGATCATTAAGAAACAATTATATTTCCTTGGAATTCCTATATCAAAGATGGGAAGTCACAGAGAAGTAGTTATGTTGGATAATCTGATGTATTTGGATTGCAAATGTGTTCTGGTAGGTTAAAAAAAAAGGAGTTTAAAACTTAATTAAATATAAGAAAACAGGGATGAGAGATTATCCACACCAATATTTTCTCTCACCAACATCAATGTGTGGTATTTTAGATCATCCAACTTGGCAGAAGCCAGCAGAACCCAGCTCTACTGATTTCCTGCCAGGGTGGATAGGTTGCCACACATAGCATAGGCACTCAGAAAATTTCTAGTCTAAAAGGAACAGAATGAACTCTCATGTGTGTGTTTTAAATCATTTTCTATGTGCTTCTATTCTAATTCTCCTGTCCTACTGCTCATTTTTCCTAGCTTCTTCTCCTCTAGTCTATAAACTCTTCCTCTTCCAGGAGCCTTGAAGTGATGTAAAAAAAAAAGTTGCAAGAGTTACCTCTCATTTGTCAAAATTACAGGAAACTGAGCCATTATCATGGCAAAAAAATAAAGGTTCCAAGGCTACAGGGTAAGACCTTGACCATATTGGGAGGGACAGTGACCAGTGACAAACTTGGAGACATGGGTCTATTGTCATCAGACTTGGCAAGTGAAGATTAGCATGATTTTCTTAGGATGTTTTGTGTTGCAACCTGGTTTGGACATCTGTTGCAACTTTGACCTTGTGCATAGCTGTAAAGTTTTAAACTTGCGATCTATTTACAAAAGCCTTTAGTCTATTTTGAGCTTGCTCACAGGTGAAAGTGAGCTAATTGTGTGCAGTTTTTCTGATCAAAAGAACAAAACAGACTTGTAAGTGTCTACAGTCCGTGTGGGACAAATAGATTTAGTTATAAAGCATGTCCCAACACATATTCTATACACTAAATTATATAGCCAAATGAAAAGTCACCAAGACCCAGAAAAACAAATATCATATCTACTTGCTCATAAGTGGTTTTAGACATAAAGCAAAGAAAACCAGTCTGCAAATCGCAATCTCAGAGAACCTAGACAACATTGAGGACCCTAAGTGAGACATACATAGATATAATCAACATGGGAAATAGAAAAAGACAAGATCTCCTGAGTAAATTGGGAGCATGGGGTCATGGGAGAGGGTTTAGGGAAGGGGAGAGTGAAAGAGAGGGGCAGAGAAAAATGTGTAGCTCAATAAAATCATTAAAAATGGAAAAGTCACCTTCCTTACCATCTATAGATATTTGTACCCATAAGATTGAGATGCAATCATGAGATTACAAATAAACATCACATGAGATTGCACAGTACAATGCAGCTATTGGGGAGACAACAATTCCCCTTAGCAAATGGAAGCAACAATTTCCAGAGTCCTGCACACCTTGCCTGGACAGTAGTAACCTCCATCAGAGTCACTCTCCCGTTGGGTTGACATCTGAATTATCAGTTACCATATGCTGTGTATTTCTACAGTCTTCATCACCAACTTATTAGGAAAATTAGTCTGTAGTATGTGATTTGCCAAAAAGAAATCTGAAAATGTTTTCTTCTATGTCTGTTGTAAAGCAAAGTACACTGTCAGTAAGACAAAAAGGCTACCTTCCGACTGGGAGAAGATCTTCGCCAATCCCTCATCAGACAAAGGTCTGATCTCCAAAATATACAAAGAACTCAAGAAACTAGACACTAAAACTCTAATTAACCCAATTAAAAAATGGGGTACTGACCTGAACAGAGAATTCTCAACAGAAGAACTTCAAATGGCCAAAAGATACTTAAGGTCATGCTCAACCTCCTTAGTGATCTGGGAAATGCAAATCAAAACAACTATGAGATATCATTTTACACCAGTCAGATTAGATAAACTCAAAAACCCCAATGATAGTCTATGCTGAAGAGGATGTGGAGTGAGGGGAACACACACCCATTGTTGGTGGGAATGCAAACTTGTACAGCCACTGTGGAAATCAGTGTGGCTGTTTCTCAGGAAACTGGGAGTCAACCTCCCTCAGGACTCAGCAATTCCACTCTTGGGAATATTCCCAAGAGATGCCCTATCATACCACAAAATCATTTGTTCAACTATATTTAATCTTTAGGAAAAGGGTTCATATGGCTCTTTAGTTGTAAAAATTTGTATACATTTTAAAATTTTTTCTAGTTTCAGTTATAGAAGATGGGAAAACAGATCTCTAGTAAACTGTTGTTTTTCAAATATTTCTGTTATTTAATGACTAGTAGATTCATGTATATTGATCAGACATTTTATTTTTGCTTTGATTACATGTCTATCACGAAAACATAATTCTTTATTTAAATAAAATCATAAAAATTAAAATAAAATTAAAAGCACAAGCATTCATGATAAGTCACATGAAATCTAAATAGCCCTGCTTGGTGATGCAGAAACAATGAGCCATCTTGTGTTCAGGGCTTTTTTAGCCTCACTAAAATAAAATCATCAGATTTTCCCGTGGGATTCACTGAGGGAAACAACCTAGAAATTCACTAATGTATCTTTTGTTTCCTGCTTCCTAGTACATAATGAATTGTGTTGATTCTTCGACTGTCTACACCCCTAACAACCATTTAATATTATGTTCTTTCTTGTAAATAAACAGGAATCTCATATTTGCACACCTTCTTCCTGTAACATTCATGTAACTGTATAACAGTATTCATATTCAAACAGAAATACACATTTGTTACTTCTATTATATTTCATTTTATTTTCCCTTTATTGAAAAATGTTTTGCCTCACATAATATATACTGAATATTTTTCCCCTCCCTCTACTTCTCCCAGGACTTCCTTATGTGCCCTCCATCCAGATCTATTTAATCTCTCATTAGAAAACAAATAGGCTTGTAAGGGATGATAATAATAAAATAAAATATGATAAAATAAACCAAATACTTACACATCAGATTTGAAGTATTTCAAACAAAATGAAAGAAGCTCAAGAAAAGGCACGAGAAAAAAGTCCCAGTTTTCCCCACACTCAGAATTCCCACAAAAACTCTCAACTGGAAACCATACTATACATGCAAAAAAAGTGCAGGATAAAAAGAGTGAATATGTGTACTTGTGTATTTATGTGTATACACACACACACACACACACACACACACACACATATATATATATATATAATTAAAATTAAAAAGGAAGAGTCCTGATGTGACATTAGGAGATAATGAACCTTCAACGATGACTTTGAATTTATTGCCTGGTGGCTATCTACTGCTAAATATTCAGGTTACCCTTAAGGGTTTCTTGTTTGCTCATTTTGTAATATTTCAGTTTATTTTTTATTTATTTTATTGTATTTTATCTCAATGTTATTCCTTAGATGTTTTTGTCTCTAATGAAGAACAGAAAGGGTTTGAATCCAGATGAGACAGAAGAAAGAAAGGAATTGGGAGGAGTAGAATTAAGGAAACAGTAATCAGAATATATTGTATGGAAAGAATCTATTTTCAATAAAATAAAATTCCTGATAGTGGAAAAAATATTTCCAAACATGATATGCATATTATAATGTTCTTATTACTAGTTTACTGTTATACATGTGATATTTATTGTGTGTTCATAATTTGAATTTTGTCCCTAAATGAACTAAATAGTTTTTCTTTTCTGTACTTTCTCATTTCTCTTAGAAATAAAGGCAAGTGGTTTTATTCTCTAAACTATATACTTTAGATTTGAATACATTTAGATTTGAAGTACATTCTGCTCAGTCTCACTTGTCATCATTTTAAATACAGGTCTTTTTATGAAGTGGTGACTTTACCCTAGCTACCTGAGAATTTCCTAATCTTTACATTTTGAAGTGAGGGATATTGGTTTAGATCCTATCCCTTGTATCATTGAAGAGATGTAATTACCCTAATTATCTGCTCCAGTGCAATGCTAAAATGTTTTAATACTCCACTTTATCTCCTGAGGAATGTACTTAGTGTCTAAGATGTCGCCATCTGTTTTTATTTGAACACTCACCGTAGGTTAAAATCCACTTGTGTGTTCATTGCTATCAACTTCATCCATCAAGCGTGCCTCCTTTCAAGGGTAGATGCTCTGCAAGCATCAGTAGGAAATGTAAAACCAAGAATCGTGTGCATAAAATCATTCAGTTATGTAAACTTCCCTTCTCACTTTTCCTAGAGAATTCACTCTTTTTTCCTCTTTAGCTCTTTCCTTTCTCCTCTTCAAATGTTTTTTTTAATAGTCATTAGTTCCATAATTGCTTCTGTAATCTTCTTTAACTCCCTCCAGACCTCTTTATTAAGATATGTATTTTTGCAAAGGATTTTGCAGATACTGGGTATTGAGAAATAGATATTATGAAACCAATCAGAAAAAAGGAAATAAATATCACAATAACATCATTTGTGCATAAATAGGAGGACATCTATATAAAAATTGGAATTTCAAGTAAAATAACCTGAAGTACCCATTCATGTTCTTTACCATATTCCAACTACTGATACTAATTAGTATTTTTTTTCTTAGGAAGGAAAAAATCTAATTGGGGCTATCTTACAGTTTGGAGGTTTAGTTCATTGTCTTCATGGCAGGAAGCATAGCAACACACAGGCAAACATGGTATTGGAGAGGTCACTGAACGTTCTGTACCAGACTTGAAGTCAGCAGTAAGAGACTGAGATGCTAGACCTAGTTTGAGCATCTGAAATCTTGAATTCCAGACCCAGTACCACACCTCCGCAAACAACGCCACAATGAAGAAGAAACCTACAGAATATTAAGTGATGGCTATTCTTTGTTATCGATTTGATTACATCTGCAATTAACTAAAAAAAAATCCAGATGCAGGAGCACACCTGTAAGAGACTTTTGCTTAATCTGAAGTGGAAAGATCCACTTTTATTCTGGATTTGTAGGGTGGGAAGATAGCCTTTTAATCTAGACCTTTTAAGGTTGGAAGACCCATTTCTAAGCAGGACCACACCTTCTGCTGGAAAACTATATAAGGACCTTCTATTCATAGGCAGCTATTGTTGGATAAACTGGACCATAGCCTGTAAGACAGTCTAATAAATCTCCTGTGTGTGTGTGTTTGTTTCTTTGTGTGTGTGTGTGTGTGTGTGTGTAGAAATTCATTCTATAAATTCTGATACTCTAGAGAACCCTGACTAATATACTAGCTATCCATATGTCAGAGGACTAAAAACCTAAATTATAGTAAGAACTCAAACAACAAAGATTAAAGAAAAAAATGAGTGACCAATTTGTATTTTAAATAAAGGTAAATAATGGCTGTGGAAAAGATCACTGCACATTATTTGTAAGCATTACAAGTCGATTTGTGAAGAACATTAAGACTATGTAATCAAGACTCAAATGTAAAAAAGAAAGAAGCAGACAAGCAATAAAAAGTAAAAGTAAAACACTCCATAAAATGGAAACTATGATTGACTTTGCTTGAGTTACCAAGAAGCTGAGACTAGACAGCCGCAGGCATAGAGTTAAGCCAAGTGCTTCTATTCTAAATAAAAATGTGGCTTTAAAATGACTCCTAGGGACATTCTGCTATAATCCAAGATCATACCTCACCCAAACATCAGCAGAAAATTTCCCTTTGCAGCAGATGAGAAAAAGTACTGAGACCCACAACCAGATATTATGTAGATGGTGAAAGACTTTAAAATAATCAGTCCTAAAATACGTATCTCCATCAAATCCCTTTTGTCAGTCTCTGGGAGCTCTACACTAGAGGAGGCAGGAACAGTTTAAGAGCCAGTGAAGAAGCAGAACCCTAAGAAACAAGTCTTTGTCATATCAACATGATCAAAGTTCATGCAAATCCACACACAAACCACAGGGCCTGCACAGGTGTGGACCAGGTTATGTGTGTGTTGTGTGTACATATGTACATAATACATAACACATTACACACACACACACACACACACACACACACACACACACACACACACACACTTTATGACTTCCAGTTAAGTGTTTTTACAGAATTCCTGGGTGTGCTACTGATTGGGTTCCTAAATTTTGTTCTTCTCTTCGTCTCTTTTACTTCCATGTGTTTGTTTTTATTCACCTTCAATGTATTAGTTTCTGTTTTATCTGTTATATAATATTACATTATATTTATTATATTATATCTCTTAGAAGCTTATTTATTTTCTAATGAGAGTCAGAAAGTGAGTGGATCCTGAGAGAAGGAAATATGGGGCAAACCTGGAAAGAGTAGAGTGAGGCAAAAATCAAAATTAAGATAATTGATATGATAATAACAAATATTTCAATAAAATTATATTTATCCAATAATTTTTATTTAAGCTTTTAAAACAAATGGACTGTTTAAAAAGTGCCACCTTGATCTCTCATCTAAACCTTTTCTTTTGATGAGATCAAAGAAAGGAAACTGTGTTCCTCTGTCTAACCTATAAAGGGCAGCATCTATTCATAATAAGTTTTCCAGGATTACCTTAATTCACTAGTGTAGGAACTTGCTGTCAAATCTGACAAATTGAAACTAATCCTTTTGTGCCCAAATTTCAGAAAAAGACTAACTACACAAACTAATTTCTGACTTCCACACACTGTGTCATGGATGCAGTCCCAATGCCCAAATTGAAATAAATAAAATGTAATTTTGAAAATCTGATAAAAATAGTAGCACATCAGCAATGTAAGTTAGAAATGGCATTTGAAGGTTTCTATAGGTTTGAGACCCTGAGAGAGTCAGATCATTTCTCTGTTGGGTCTCATGTTATTCAGTGAGATACCCTGTATCTCAAAAAAAAAAATGTTGGAGAATTTGAGAAAGACTCCTGATATTATCCTCTGACCTCCTGGAGCACATTAAATTTCAAGAACTCGCATATGGACATGCGCACACATGACAGGGAGAGAGAAAGAGACAAAGATGCACAGAGAGACTCAGGTTCCAATCATAGAAGAGAATTATAAAAAAATAATTTTGGTATTTTTACACATTGATGTTTAAGTCTTTATTTTATTATTGCTCTGAGCTTCTGCGATATTTCATGGCTGGTTCATGTATGATAAACCCCTGAAAATCTGATTTAAATAGCTTGTAGGTTTTTACATTGGTAATTATTATTAGAAAGTTTAGCAGTAGCTAATGATTATGCCATTTGCAATAATACCTTATGGCAATTGTCTCTAAGTATCATAAAACATTTCTTTATAAATAATAAAGCCAGTGCAGGAGATCTCATCTTTATCAAGAATATATCTGGATCTATCTAGATATTGGGATACATAAATTTAAAGATAGAATGTGGAATATCATAAAATGTGATGATCTTTTAAAAATGACGCAGAGCTGTCTAGTGACTATATAGAAAGCTTTCAATTTTTTCATATCAAATATGTTGATCATATTCTTTCCCCTCCCTCCTTTCCCCCTAGATCCAGCAGCAGCATATTCACCCAACTTCATAATGTTTCTCTCTCTCAAAGCAATCAATTAAATTAAAATTAAATTTTAATTTAATTTGATTAAATTAAAAATTAAAGAAAAAAATCAAAGAAAGCACACAAAGCAACAACAATAAAATATGGAGTCCATTTTATTTTGACCAAGTACTCCTGAGCACAAGACTTGCTCTGGAATATGACTGATATAGTCATTTCACTATAAGCAGAATTATTTCCTTCCTCCTAGAAATGTAAATCAAATAAAACTTCTTGCTTAGGGATGGAAATATGTCCTACTTTCCTTCTCAGTGATGGTATTTTGTATAAATTGAATAAATGCAAGTCCTGTACGTGCTATCACACTGTCAATGAGTTCATATGTGCATCAGCCCTTTTGTGTCTGAAGACTGTTTCCTTGATGTAATTCACTGTCTTTCTGGTATAGGATGCCCTTCTGTTTGTGTGTTGCTTTCATTGGTTAATGAATAAAGAAACTGCCTTGGCATAGTTGAAAGGGCAGAACTTAGGTAGTGGGGAAGATAGAACTGAATGCTGGGAGGAAGAGAGGCAGAGTAGGAGAGGAACACCATGAGACACCAGAAACAAACATATTAAATCTTTCCCGGTAAGCTACTTCCACGTGGCAACAAACAGATTAATAGAAATGTGTTAAATCAAGACGTGAACGTTAGCCGATAAGAGGCTAAAGCAAATGGGCCAAGCTGTGTTTTAATTAATACAATTTCTGTGTGGTTATTTTGGGGCTAGACTATTCGTGCTGCAGGGATGAACGAGGAGGCCCTCCTTGCAACACCTCTCATAGTCTTTTATCTTTCCACCTATATAGAGCCCTGAAACATTAAGAGACAGGAGTGTTAAAAACACTCATTTAAAGGATGAATAATAATCTATATTCTATCTTTTCTGTATGTGATATACTTTTTACTTCCCTGAGACCTCTTCAAATGATAGCTTCTCAGAACTCTCCTGCTGTTGTTTCTGTATTTTGCTAAATGAATCATATAGCAAAATCTTCCCGGATAAAAGTTGAGTGCTATACTTATCTACAGATATAGCAGTGGGTCATTAGGAGTCCTTTTATTGCTGCGTCCATTTAGAAGAATAATAATGGTAAATTTTCACCTAGGTTCAATGCTGATAAGGTTGATAATTGTTTTACTCCTTCAGCACTATGAAAACTGGACAGCATTTGTGAACCTTCGGGCCATGCACCAGGGCATTTTTCTATTTTTGATGACCTCAGAATATAGTTTCTTCATTAGGGCCTTAACAGTAAGTTATGGGGTTATGGAGTTATCCACAGCCTCTCTAAAATAGCCTTCAATGTGCCAGACATGGGCAATGCTAGTAAAGGCAACTAATTTTGAAATCTAGCAATCAAATTAGCAAGTTGTTATTTCACCTTTCACAAATATATTTTTCTTGAGAAAAAATATCAAAATTATACTGAATCTGAGGTAAGATATGATTGTATTCCTCTATTATGTTACTTTTAATGTGACTACAGACTTAACAGAATTCAGCAATATCTTCATGAGGCGTCTGAGAAGTCTACATTACGTGAGAACTTGGATAAGTGGACAAAAATCTAGTGTCACTGAGCCTGTCAGAACCTCCTGAGTTTTAAAATTGCAGCATTTTGTTTATACTCCTAAAACCAACAAGTTGAGAACCTGTTTCAAGAAAGATTTCATGTTTCAGAATTATTTTTTTCATGTTTGAAAATTATTATATATTATTATTAATAATATTTATTCATTTATTTATAAACATTACCACTTCCTCCCCTCCTCCCAATACCCTCCCATTCCCCCCACTCCCTTTCCTCCTCCCTCTCCAGTCCTAAGAGCAGTCAGGGTTTCCTGCCCTGTGGGAAGTTCAAGTTCCTCCCCCCTCCCTCCAGGTCTAGGAAGGTGAGCATCCAAACAGACTAGGATCCCAAAAAGCCAATACATGCAGACAAAACAAGACCTAGGGGGAATAGAAAGGTCAGGCAAGGAGAGGAGGTCACATTTTCATTTTATCTTCTACATACCTTACATGATTGCATAGTGACCAAAGTATTTGGCACTAAACATTCTGTTTCCAAATAGATGAGATTTTATAGGTAAAGTCTTCTATAAAATGTTATATATTACTGTACTGTTTGTGATGCAGAAAATCTCTTTTGCACCAAAGTCACCCAGTATACCAACAGAGCATAGGTGATAGTAAATGAATGAGCATACATTGTGCTAATAAATCTTCTTGTAAAAATCACATTCCAATCTTATTTATGGGCCATTGCTTCTAAATTCCTGAAATAATATATTGAATGTATCTAAGTCCAATTTGCAGTACAGTATTTACTTAATGTCTCTTTTTAAGTGAAATCTTATGCAAATTAAATTACATAATCAAATTGTTATTGAATAAATAAACTATGTCCAAGTCACTTTAGTGTTAATTAGTGACAAGTTGATTAATGATACCTTTCTGGATTGTTGTAAAAGTTTTCAGATATCTAATACATCCCTACTTGCTGTCAAAGAATCTGTGACACCTTACTGATTCTTGCCAACTATGCCAACACAGTAAGCTCATTTCCTAAATGTTTTCTTGAAACAATGACAGCCTTCTCTATTTGAGAACTTTTCAGACAACACAAAAGTAGATGCATGTTTCTAGTGTCTACAATAATAGTAAAAATATAATATTTACTATTATTGCTAATAATAAATGTCAGAGTTTCATAAGGTTCTCATTTTCATTTGTACTTTGATTTCATTGTATTAGACAAATTTGTACACATTTTCTCTAGCTGTTGTAAACAATTTATACACAGTTCAAAACAAATGTAAACATTATGACCTGAGCATTCAAAGTTTTATATTTACTTTGACTCTATAATGAGTAACTAAGCATATGTGAGGTATGAGGTTAAAATATGATTCTTTTATAGGTATTATTTGTAATCTTGTTTTCTTACCAATATTGTTTAGATGTCTGATTTTGAGGGTCTAAAGATTTTGTATTATAGGTGATCTCATGTTTTGTCATGGTAGCTTTTGTCCTTAAAGTACTCATATGTAATTCAAGGTAAATTTATTTATGGAATAGAAGGGGAAGCTTTGTACCATTGTGATAGATGTAATCCACAAAGGTTATCATGGAGATATTGGTTATATGTATTTTTGTGTGTCCACATATAGGGATTCTAAAAAACCAAAACTCACAGAAACATCAGCAAAGTGATGGTTTTCAAAGGGAAATGGAATTGTTGGGGGTCACAGATAAAAAAAAATGTCAGAGGCTATTTTATATTTTCAGATTTATTTTATAACTAGGCAAATGCAGTTTAGACCAACATATAATGCACTCCAAAGTTATAAAGACAGAAACTTTGAATTTTCACAATACAAAAGAATGTAAATATAAATATGATTGACTAAATTATTTTCATTGTATTAATAATTTATAGTACTGTCTTTTCAGACCATAATTTTTATACTGAAAATATTAAATTCCAATAACGTAAAATGTTAAAAATATTTCTTGTCTTGGTAGAGTATTGCATTTTCTTAAAAAGAATGATATTTTTCTTTCGAAATTAATAGTAAAAATCAGAGATGGATTTCTTGGTGTACACAACAAAGGCTAATGAAGGAGGATAGCCATACTTTCAATACTAGCATTGCTACATAATGAGTGTAATTGGTAGGTAATATTGTATCCATATGAAGATCTTATCAGAAAATGAAAAGAAAAGAAAAACAATGAATGATACTATGTATACGTATATTTATAAGAATTTTCCATATAAAACACAGTAACTTTTTCCATGAACCTAATATATTCTTCTTTTTATTTAATTCTTTATTAATGATTTTAATTAAAATATTATGTACTTCTCAAATATATTTATAAATGTATATAAAATTTTAAATCATTCAGATAATGTGAATAATAACTTACTATGAAATTACACGGGTTTCTTAAGCTGAAAGACTAGGGTAAAGATTTTTGTTTGTTTGTTGCTCAGTTGGTTGCTTTTTTAGTATGCATTGGATTTTAGAGGAGGAAAGAGTAAGCAGGAGAAGTAGAGAGGAAAATGAATGAGGTAATACCCGGTGGTAGCTTGTCCAACATGCATAAGAACCTGGATCACTGTGATTAGGCAAACTTTTGCTGATGGAAGAAAGAATATATAAATCTTGTCAGATAATTGAAACACTATATTTCCCTGCTATTAAGAAAGCATTTTTTAAAAAAAGGAAGCATTTAGTTTTGAGTAGCGCTCTCTTTTTTTTTTTTCCTTATAATAGTGATCATGTCAGTTGATTCAGAGAAACTCTGGGCAGTGCCACATTTCTCTGTGAAATCTTGTGAGATTTATAATTCAGAATAAAAATAATATTTAGGATAAAAACAAGAATTTGGTAGTCATACATTGTGATACTATCTAGAAAGAGGATTTTTTTTTAAATGTACCATAATTTAAGGAAATAACATTTTTTGGTTACACTGTGTGTAAGTGTAATTAAGGCAGTGTATGAGGGCCCAGAATAATGGATAGCAGATATTTATTTGTGGGAGCACTCACAGTAAGAAACCCTTTGCAGTCCTCTGCTCTCTGCTGAGAGCTGCAAACAGAATCCAGACCACCAGCCAAGAGAGAGTGAGGACACATTTCATCTACACTTTTAGTAGTCCTCAGACCATGCACCAATGAACTA
Organism: Myodes glareolus; assembly: GCF_982192425.1. Taxonomy (NCBI): domain Eukaryota; kingdom Metazoa; phylum Chordata; class Mammalia; order Rodentia; family Cricetidae; genus Myodes; species Myodes glareolus. Next base: position 11,874,036 of record NC_142044.1, read on the forward strand.
GTACACAAAAGGCTATAGGTTGAATGAATTCCTATAAAACCTCTCCATTTTGTCTAAATAAGAGGGATCTAATCTTAGTACAAAACTATTTACAATAAGAACAAACATCAAGTATTGTCCAGGAGAAAGAAAAGGCAAAACATACACAAAATAGAACTACAGCCAACTTGAAAAACATCAAGCAAGAAACATATGCTAAATATCTAGTCTTAGGTAATTAGAAAGTAAAAGAGATTATTTCAAAAGTTATTTTATGGTGATATGCAAAATATTCGTCAGTATGGTTATGGGCCAAGGCCAGTTCAGGCTCCCTCTCCTCTGCTGTCCAGGGAACAATCTGGGGATCTCTCCTTGGACCTGGGAACCCCTCTAGAATCAAGTCTCTTGCAAACCTTAAAATGGCTCCCTTAGTTGAGATATATACTTCCCTGCTCCCCTATCCATGACTGAGCCCCCAAGGTCCAAATGAGGAGCAGAAGGAGGGAGAACATGAACAAGGAAGTCAGGACCGCGAGGAGTGCGTTCACCCACTGATATAAGGGGACTGATCTAATGAGAGCTCACCAAGGCCAGCTGGACTGGGACTGAACGAGCATGTGATCAAACCGTATTCTCTGAATGTGGCTGACATGGGGGCTGACTGAGAAACCACTGATAACGGCACTGGGACTAGCTTCCTCCGCATGTACTGGCTTTTTGGGTTCCTAGTCTGTTTGGATGCTCACCTAACCTAGACCTGGAGGGAGAGAGGAGGAACTTGAATTTCCCACAGGGCAGGAAACCCTGACTGCTCTTAGGACTGGAGAGGGAGGAGGAGAGTGAGAGGGGGGAATGGGAGGGTAGTGGGAGGAGGGGCAGAAGTGGAAATTTTTATAAATTAATAATAAAAAAGTATTTTATCCTGAGAAGTCTAAGTCTTAAATTGAAAATATCTTAGCTAAGTTATGAGAGGAAAGTAGCTATGACTATTTAATCTTTAACACCATCAAAGATCTGAGTAAGCAGGAAGTACAAGCAAGCAAATTCCAAAAGGTGCCAGAAATGGCAGAGGCAGTTGGCTACGTGTGCAATCACCAGAAGTCCCATTTGCAACTTTGAAGCAATGAAATTTGGTTATGGCTTAGAGAATCTGACAGACTATTTTCAGAGGCATGAAAATTTGTAAGACTGTCCTACCCTGTATTGGAGGTTTCACAGTCGTTTTTGCTTGTATCCTGCTTGTCCAGTTAGGACACCGTGCATATTGTCAGTAGTTGAGGCAAGGACAATTCTTTGCCCAAAAGACAGTTTTGCCAAGAAAAAAATAAGCTCGAATTAGAGTGTCTTTGAAGCCCAACACTCTTTTGTGTTAGATTAGTGTTGCCAGGAGCAGTCATGTCTTACTTAACAGAATCCCAAGTTATTTAAATGCCCTATTCTGTAGTTCTTTGAAGCATGTGAAGATTACCTATGTATGTGGAGTATAATCTCTGTGCGTCTCATGAATCTAACTAGCCTAACTATAAGTATGACAAATTATTCTTGATAAATATATATCTTATAAAGACTAAGGCTTTACATTATAAAAATAAACTAAATAAAAAAGCTCAATGACATTATATGAGCCAGGTAGAATTGTTGTTGTGGGGTCCATCTTCTTTCGGGAGACTTTAGAGATAATTGTAGTAAACTTTATTGTATACTGACAAAAACTTAAGCAATCTTTGTATCAAAATGGAAAGTTTCAATTTCAATATACACATATTCAAGGAAAGGTACCATAGAGACAAAAACAGGTATGGGGAGAAGTAGAAGTTTTAAAATGAGAGTTTTGATAACCTTAGTCCCTAAATTTTTATTTTTTCTGTTCCATACCAAGTGGCTCTCTTGATATGAAGCAGAAACTCTGAATTTTAATTGTAGCAGCATAGTTGATATAGAGAAGAAGAAGTTCAATTCCAAAGCCAATTTTGATTTTTAAGCAAGTTGGACTACCATTATATTGAGAAGAAAGAAGATTTGTATGTTTAGGAATGATATTTTACCCTACAGAGTATATTGGTATCATAAGTAAGATTTTTATTTGATTGGTGATTTTTTTCAGATAGCTAGCTATCTTTTCTTCTTTAGGCAGTTAAATGTCCAAGGTCTCGACTACTTGAAAATGGGAGTTTTTATTTTAATGCAAAGAACAGAACAGAACCCTGCCCCAACCCTTGTGAGGTTTCTTTACAACTTGCAGAATTACCACCTCTATGGAAGAGAAAAAAATTGAAATTATATGCAAAAATTTGTTACATACTTTAAATTTTGTTTCTTTCTTTTATTTCTTTCTATTATTTTTTTATTTGGGGGACAATCTTTCTCTGTGTAACTCTGGCTGCCGTGTTTCTCACTCTGAAGGACAGGTTGACCTTGAACTTAGTGATTGCCATCCTCTACGTTCTGAATTCGGAGACTAAAGATGTATACTACTGTAGTCCTTCTCTAATCATATTTCTATCCGATCAAGTGACTTCTGTTCTAATGACTCAAGACATTAACTACTTTCTCAATTCTCATCTTTCACCTATATGTACAGTGGTTTTGCTTTAAAAATAAACCCCTCATCAGACAAAGGTCTGATTTCCAAAATATACAAAGAACTCAAGAAACTAGACACTAAAACTCTAATTATCCCAATTAAAAAATGGGGTACTGATCTTAACAGAGAATTCTCAACAGAAGAACTTCAAATGGCCAAAAGACACTTAAGGTCATGCTCAACCTCCTTAGTGATCAGGGAAATGCAAATCAAAACAACTTTGAGATACCATCTTACACCTGTCAGAATAGCCAAATTCAAAAACACCAATGATAGCCTATGCTGGAGAGGATGTGGAGAGAGGGGAACACTCATCCATTGTTGGTGGGAATGCAAACTTGTGCAGCCCCTGTGGAAATCAGTGTGGCAATTTATCAGGAAACTGGGAGTCAACCTCCCTCAGGACCCAGCAATTCCACTCTTGGGAATATACCCAAGAGATGCCCTACCATACTACAAAAGCATTTGTTCAACTATGTTCATAGCAGTACTCTTTGTAATAGCCAGAACCTGGAAACAGCCTAGGTGCCCCTCAATAGAAGAATGGTTAAAGAAGGTGTGGAACATATACACATTAGAGTTTTACTCAGCGGTAAAAAAACAATGACATCTTGAATTTTGCATGCAAATGGATGGAAATAGAAAATGCTTTACTGAGTGAGGTAACCCAGACCCAAAAAGAGGAATATGGTATGTACTCACTCATAAGTGGATTCTAGCCATAATTAAAGGTCTTTGAGTCTGTAATTCGTGAACCTAGAGAAGCTAAATAAGAAGGTTAACCTAAAGAAAATCATATAGTTATCCTCCTGGATATTGAAAGTAGACAAGATTGCCAGGCAAACTTGGGTGCACAAGGCGGGGAGGCAAGGGGAGAAGGTTAGAGACAAGGGAGAGGGGGAGGATTGGGGAAAGCTTGGGGGAATGGAATGGGGGAAGTGAGGAAGGATGGATATGGAACAGGGAAGTATATATCTCAACTAAGGGAACCGTTTTAGGGTTTGCAAGAGACGTGATTCTAGAGGGGTTCCCAGGTCCAAGGAGAGATCCCCAGATTGTTCCTTGGACAGCAGAGGAGAGAGTGCCTGAACTGGCCTTGGCCCATAACCATACTGATGAATATTTTGCATATCACCATAGAACCTTCATCTGGCGATGGATGGAGATAGAGACAGAGACCCTCATTGGAACACTGGTCTTAACTCCCTAGGTTCAAATGAGAAGCAGAAGGAGGGAGAACGTGAGCAAGGAAGTCAGGAGCAGACTGAACCTTCATCCAACGATGGATGGATATAGAAACAGAGACCCACATTGAAGCACTGGACTGAGCCCCTAAGGTCCAAATGAGGAGCAGAAGGAGGGAGAATATGAACAAGGAAGGCAGTATCAGAGGGAAGCTTCATCCGACGATGGTTGGAGATTGAGACAGACCCACATTAGAGCACTGGACTGAGCCCCCAAGGTCCAAGTGAGGAGCAGAAGGAGGGAGAACATGAACAAGGAAGTCAGGACTTCGAGGGGTATGTTCACCCACTGATACAAGGGGACTGATCTAATGAGAGCTCACCAAGGCCAGCTGGACTGGGACTGAACGAGCATGTGATCAAACCATATTTTCTGAATGTGGATGACACGGAGACTGTCTGAGAAGCCATTGATAATGGCACTGCGACTTGTTTCCTCTGCATGTACTGGTTTTTTGGGATCCTAGTCTGTTTGGATGCTCACCTTCCCTAGACCTGGAGGGAGTGGGGAGGAACTTGAACTTCCCACAGGGCAGGAAACCCTGACTGCTCTTAGGACTGGAGAGGGAGGAGGAGAGGGAGTGGGGGGAGTGGGATGATATTGGGAGGAGGGGTTGAAGTGGAAATTTTTATAAATTAATAATAATAATAAAAATAAATAAATGAGTAGATCCATATATATATATAAGATTCACTTCCTGAAAGAAAGCATATGGCATTTCCGAAGTTCTTTACTTTATGTTATATTAATGTCTCAAGACAACAAACTTTTCCACTCATCTATTTGGTATATTTTACCTTATGATGGTTACTCTTGTAGTTACTTGCTTACTACAACATTATTCTATTTACCAAAAAGTCAAATGAACCCCTTGATTCCTTTTATTTTAAATATCTTTAAAAATTGATAAAATTGTTCAAAAGTATCTGAAGTGGTTTTCTTATTTTGTCTCATTAACTAGAAATTAGTTCAGTGCTTCCATCTATGTTTCTGGTAGGTGAGGAGTCATTATAAGTCTCTAGGTGATTGGTAATAAACATGACTACATTTCAGAACAAAATTGATCATTTTCTTGTACCAATTAAGATAATCAAACATGAGATAATAACCTCCCATAAGTGTGTAGGCTAAAGTATTTTGAGATAGGAGTACTGTACAATCTGAATATCAAGTATCTGACAGAGATGACAATGGAAAGATAAAATGAAGACTCATATCTCTTCTAAACAAATATTATAGTGTTGTCCTTGCAAATTTTAGGGCTAAGACTTAAAGCAATAAAAATTATTATTTAAAGATGTTGAAAATTTTGCATAAGCTATATGAATATTTATGAACATTTTGCATATGTATTTGCATATATACATATCCATGAATGAATGTTAGAATGGCTTATGACAATTGATACACACAGAGAGATATATATCAGATATGCAAACGTATGCATATATCTATCTACATGCATAGATGAATACTTGAATGTGGACCAAATTTATCAAAGTAAAGTAGAGTAGCCTTTCGTGAACCTTTTGTGCCACCCTTAAAGTACCAGAGTATTTTCCTATACAAAAAAGCTATCCTGCATTGTACTTTGGCACATTTGTGTCAGTGATAACCAGGTATTTTAACTTTCATTGTTTACCTACTGTGTCAATGACTTTTTCAAAACCAAAGGGGGTATTTAATCTCCTTTCTCACTGCATATCCATGAAGGTTTCTTTTAATCTTTTTTCAATAGATTTTCTGTTACAGACATTTTGATGCAAAGAGTAAACTACAAAGGATCCAAACAAGGTTATTTGATGTTGCAAGCATAATTTTTATTGTTGAGTAATACAGATGGATTTTAGGTATAGGATATTAGTGACATCCCAGCACAGAAAACTCCAAGGAACACTAAAAAGGCATTGGTAGTATTTATTTATCTTTAGAGAATCCATTGATATTCTTAAATTCAGTATGATTTAACTAAGATGTCTTTGGTTATAATCATTGGATATTATTCATAAAATGTAGACTATAATTGAAATTAATATCCCACCTCTAAATATTTAACTGGAAAATTTATGAAACAGTGTTATTAGAATAAATCTTATTATTTTTCTATTTGGACCATAATTTTCTGTATTTAAAAAGTTTAAATCACTGTAAACTTTAATCAATGCTACTACTTTTCCATAAACCAACAGTAGCAAAAATGGCAATTTTATCAAAAGCAATCTACAAATTCAATGCAATCCGCATCAACATCCCAGCATAATTCTTCAGAGCCCTTGAAAGAAAAACACTTAATTTCTTATGGAAAAGCAAAATCCCAGTATAGCCAATGCTATCCTGTACAATAAAGAAATTTTCAGTGTCATAGAGATCCCTGACTTCAGGCTATATTATAGAGCTATAATAATGAAAGCAGTTTGGTATTGGTGTAAAAACAGACAGGTGGACCGAAGGAATTGAATTAACGACCTTAATATTAATCTACACAGCTATGAACACCTGAACAAAGAACCTAAAATTAAATAAAGGAAAAAAAGAAAACGTGTTCAACAAATGGTACTTGGATAACTGAATGTTGACATGTAGGGTAATGCAAATAGATTCATATCTATTCCCATGCACAAACTCAAGTCCAAATGAATCAAAGACCTCAACACTTATCTAGCCACACTGAACCTCACAAAAAAATTGGAAGTAAACTTGAATGCACTGACACAGAAGACAACTTCCTGAATATAACACCAGTAGCACAGACACTAATATTGACAATTAATAAATAGGAACTCCTGACTCTGAGGAGCTTCTATACGGCAAAGGACACAGTCAACAAGACAAAACCACAGTCTACAGAATGGAAAGAAATCTTTACCAATCCTGTATCTGGCAGAGGACTGATCTCCAAACTATACAAAGAACTCAAAAAACTAGACACAAAAATAGAAAATAATCCAATTAAAAATAGGGTTCATTTCTAAACAGAGAGTTCTCAACAGAGTAATCTCAAATGGTCAAATGGCACTTAAGGAATTTTTCAACATTCTTATCCATAAGAGAAATGAAAATAAAAATAACTCTGAGATGTCATCTTACACCTGTCATAATGGCTAAAATCAAAAACACTAATGATAACTTATGCTGAATGTGGAGTAAGGGGAACATCCTCCAGTGCTGGTGGGACGGCAATTTTGTATAGCCACTTTGCAAATCAGTATGGTGGTTTCTTAGAAAATTGTGAATCCAACTGTCTTACGACCCAGTAATCCCACTCTTCTGCATATACCCATAGGATGCACTCTCATACCACAAAGGCACTTGCTCAACTATGTTCACATCAGCTTTTATTGATAATAACTAGAAACTGGAAACAACCTATATCCTTTCAACTTAAAAATGGATAAAAAATATATGGTATATTTACACAATGGAGTACTACTCAAGGTTAAAAACAGAAACAATTTTAAATTGGCAGGCAAATGGATGGAAATAGAAAACTCATTCTGAGTGAGGTAACTGAGATTCAGAAAGAAAAACACAGCATGTCCTCACTTATAAGTGGATATGAGATATAAAGCAAAGGATAAACAACATACAGCCCATGACCCCAGAGAAGCTAGAAAGCAAGGATGACTCTTAGAGGGATATACATACAACCCCCTATGAAGGGAAAATAGACAAGTTTCCGTGAGCAAATTGGGAGCATGGGGGAAGAGACAGAGGGGAATTCTTCAGGGGGAATGGGAGAAGGAGAGAGGGTAGGAGAACATGAGTAATCAGGAAGGTAGAGTTTAGAAAAGGACAGAAAGGGAGAGAAAAGAAAGAGATATCTTGATAAAGGATCTCGATAAAGGGAGTCATTGTGGGGTTAACAAGAAACCTGGCACTATGAAAATTCCTAGGAATACACTGGGTAAGAATCCAAGCAGTAGTGGAGAGGATGCCTGAACTGCTCTTGCCCTGTAGTCAGATTAATGACTACCTTATATGTCCTCATAGAACCTTCATCCAGTAACTGATAGAAGCAGATGCAGAGATCCACAGCTAAATATTAGGCCAATCTCCTGGAATTCAGTTGTAGAGAGGGAGAAGTGATACTATGAGCAAAGGAATCAAGACTGTGATGGGTCTCCCTGCAGAAAGACCTAACCTGAGTTAGTGGGAGCTCACTGACTCTGGACCGACAGCTGGGAAACTGTAGTGAAATGAACTAGGCCCTCTGAATGTGGATGACAGTTGTGTGTCCTGAGCAATTTGTGGGGCCACTGGCACTGGAGCCAGTATTTATTTCTAGTACATGAACTAGATATTGGAGCCCATTCTTTCTGGAGAGATATCTTGTTCAGACTAATTATGGGAGTGGGGGGAGTGTCTTGGTCCTGTCTCAGGTGATGTGATAGACTTTGTTAACTCCCCATGGGAAGTCTCACCCTCTCTGATGAATGGGTGTGGAATGGGGTAAATGAAAGGTGGGGGAACTGGGAGGAGGGGAGGTAGAGGAAACTGAGATTGGTATGTAAAATAAAAAATTGTTTTAAGATTTTTTTAAAAACTGAATCATTATAAAACTTAAAAACTATTATTTAGACCAATATAACCTGGCATTATGAAATGCCACTGACTGTCTATTATCAGGATTTTGGTAACTCAAGCAGTGTCAGGTATGACTTCCTTCTAGTAAAGTAGCTCAGAAGTCCAACCAGTATTGGTTGGATACTTCACCATATTTGTGCAAACAGGACACCACTATGTATCAAAGAGTTTGTAGTTGTGTTGGTATTTACATTTCTCTTTTTGTTAGCTTACAGAATACCTTTCCATACCAAAGAAGCCAGAACATAGGGATGAAGATTCTATTTAGGCACTATATCAATTTCTCCATATATTAATAGTGTTTAGGCATTGTGTTCAGCAATGACGTCTTGCTGTCAGTGTGTGAGGAACAACCCAGTCTTGGCAATAGCCTGGGTTGTTTAAGAATTCACTTTTGGCAAATAACTCAATTAATGGTAACCTAAATTCTGGGCCAGCAACTTCAATTGGTGACCGGTGATGATGAGTAGTGGGGGCTTTGTGTTCCCCATTGTATGGCGATTTTATTTAGATAGCTTTCATACATGTATATACCTTAGGGAGCTTCTTCTCGATTAGGTTTCCATACTAAAACCCTCAAATGGGCCATAATTTTTGCTGTCTCTCCTTAATCCTTCCCCAGTTCTGTCTTCCCTCATCCAATTTTCTTAATCCTTTTGTTCTAAAAAAAAAACCCATTTATCCATAACTGTCTATTTTAATTCTCTTTCCTAAAGTGATCTGTCTGCCTCCCAACCAGACTTGAACTCTGTTTCTAATCTCTTTGTTTCAATGGATTATAGATTGGTTATTATTTACTTAACAGCTAAAATACACAGATATATACTGTATTTGTTTTTGAGAATGAGAAAACTTACTCAGGATGATCATTTCTCATTCCGTTTCTAATTCATCATTTGTGAATCTCATCTTTTCATCTTTTAATGGATGTAAAATCATTTTATTTATTGACCTTTCTGTTGAAGGACATCTAGATTGTTTCAAATTTACGGTTATTTTTTAATAGAGCAACAATGAATATTGATGAACAAGTGTCCCTGTGTTAGGATGCAGCTTCCTTTGAGTATACACCCAAGAGTTAGTTCTATAGCTAGATCTTGAGGTAGATTAATTTCATCTTGCTGAGGAACTGCCACACAGATTACCAAAGTGACTTATGAGTTTGCACTCCCAACAGCAATGTATGAGTATTCATCTTACTCCACATTTTTGCCAACAGGAGCTGTCACTTGCTTTATTTATCCTAGCCATTCTGACTGATGTAAGATAAAACGTCAAAGTGGTTTGATTTGACTCTCCATGATGGCTAAGAATGTTAAACTTACCTTTAAAAGTGTCAAAGCCATTTGAAGTTTCTCTTTTGAGAATTATCTGTTTACTATTGGGATTACTTTGTTACTAGCTATTGAGTTTTTTAGTTCATTTTATTTTGGATATTAGCCTTATATTCGGTGTGTAGCTGGTAAAAATCTTCCCTTCCCAATCTATAAGCTGCTGTTTTGTCTGAGTGAAAGTGTACTTTGCCATGCAGAAGTTCCTTATATTATTTGTTGATCTTCATGCTGGTGTTAACAGTGTTCTGCTTAGTAAAAGCTTTCAAAATTATTCACTGGTTTTGGATTTTGTATCATTTGTGAAGTTAAAGTGTTCATGTATTCCTAAGGATTCCTGATGTGTTGTACCTATTCCTCTAGGTACTGCCTCACTACTATCCCTGTGCATTCAAAGTGAGTGAATCACAAAACATATTGTTGATTTAATAGAAATTTCATGTCATCTTTTCTTTTCTTGATTTATGAGCAAATAATTATATTATTTAATACTGTTGATATTGGTTGTACATTGAATGGTGATTAAATATTTAGCTTAACATATTTCATACACATATACATAAAATTTAGTGTTGTTTTCAAATAGTTTATCTACATGAATAATATCAACATCTAGTTTTAAAGGGAAGGAAACAAATGGAGAGTAGATACTATCTTAAATCTTCAAGTCCCCTGATGTCTTACTTTATTTGCTAATAATTTTTCTTATTATTTATATGTTCAATGTGTATTATCCATCCTTAAATTAAATGCATAATTTGAAAACATATATTCCCTTTGTGTATTAATGTTCTTTGTTCAAGAATAGGAAGAATTGAAAATGTGAAAAATTTCAGCTTCGGCATCATTAAAGAAAGAGTGAGGAAAGAAAATTCATAGAACTTATATATAAGCACAAATGACCTCAATAACCAAAATTCACAAGGGATAATGAGAAAGCTGGAGGCTCCACATTACTTTTCACCGTGTACTACAGACCCGTGGCAATCAAAGCAGCATGGTACTGACATAGAAACAAGAGGAGACAGCTTTTTCTGAAAACACCTCTTGCCTTCGGAAACTGAAATTTTGCCAGACCTTGCAACCAGGTTGATATTTTGTTCTGAGGATATTTAAAATTGTGTACCTAATCTGTCACCCTACTGTGTACTCAGCCTATTTAAGTTTAACTTTCCTTTAAGAAAGCAATGTAGCCAACCTTCACATGCAATCAACTGTTACAACATTTGCATTTCTATAATCTTAAAGTACATAGTACTGCCCAATGCCTGTGATGCAGAAAAGAAGATATGTGCATACACTCTTGTGTGTGTGTGTGTGTGTGTGTGTGTGTGTAGGTGGTGTGAACGTGGTGGCAATCAATTTCTACCAGTGACAGCAGGAGGAAATCAGCCTTAGGAAAGCAAATATCTCATAAAATTTGTAAACAACATGTTGATACTGGTTGATAGCATCTGTGTTTGGAATGTACTTCTGTGCCATTTGGGTTTAGTAAATTTGTATGGCCACTTCTAAAATTCTATTAAATTTTCCTGCATGAAAGTCCTCTTCACTCATTATCTAAGCCATGCTATTTTCATGGTGTTCAATAAATATAGAAGAAATCCCTTTGTTTGGGACAGATAAACATCAACCATATACAGGAGACAGACAACAACCAGACCACAAACCACAGACTACAGACATATGAGAGAAAGGGGCTGAATATATAAATGTGTGCTCACACTTGTTCTAAACTACTCTAAGAAAACAATTTTCTGTTATCCAATATGACATTATGGCAAACAGACATATAATAAATGGAGCTGAGCTGAGAACCTATAAGTCAGTGATACAGAAACTGGTACAGCGACATGTAGAAGGGTGTGGTTGAGTTCTGGCACTTTTACACACACAGCCACAAAAAAGCATCTAAATAGAAGATTCAAAGCGATTAAATCCATAGAATAGAGCTGAAGCCTATTTTAAATGACAATGTTCTGTGCAGCGCACAATGCCTGGCTGTGCCCTATGCGCTACAATGCGGTTTGCAAGCTTCAAGCAAGGGGCTGGAGGTTGAAACACAGCGACAGAGAGACAGAGACACAGAGACACAGACCTTGAGTCACTAGTAAGAAGCTCTTTGTTCAATAGCACCACGGAGGCTTACATATCCAATAGTCAGTGGGCCAACAGGTGAAAACCTTATCCTCTGATCCTCAAGGCAACACGTGCTCGTGAAGCAGAGCTGGTAAACAACTTTGACACTGCTTTCAGTAACTCAAATCAGAAGGAAAGTAAAGATCTCTAGCAGAGAAGAGCAGCTGGAGGCCAGGACTCCAAATGGTCCCAACAGTTCTGATCAATGGTATTGTTATAAAAGCTCAGAAGTAAATGAAAGACTGCAGCCATGTAGGCTTAGAGCAGATCTTCCCTTCTTCTTCAGCTCCATCAAATTCAGTCAAACCAGCTGCTGTATCTGGTGTGGGAGAATTATCTGTATTCTGTCAATCATGTATTTTAATAAAACGCTGATTGGCCAGGCAGGAAGTATAGGCGGGTGAACCAGACAGGAAGTAGAGGCGGAGTAATGAGAATAGGATAAGGCTAGGGAGGAGAAAGGTTCCTCAGCCACTCCTGTGCAGACCACTGAAGAGGCAGCATGTAACTTGCCCAGCTGAGGAAGGTACGGAGCCATTATGGCTAACATAGATGAGAATAATGGGTTAATATAAGTTATAAGAGTTAGCAAGAAGCCTGACCTAATGGGCCAATCAGTTTATAACCTTTTGGAGTCTTGTGTGTGATTTTCTTTGTTGCTTGCCGGCTGTTGGGGTACTGGGAGGGACAGAAACCCCAACAAGCCGGCCCTCATACTACATGTATCCTTTCTTCCCTCGCAGTCCCATCTCCGTGAATGACACATACTCCTCTCCTAACATCTTTCTCCCAACCTGTTTCTTTGTCTTAGACCTCAAATCCAGCACACATTCTCAAGGAACCAGTAGGCCACTCCATCAATGAATCAGGTAGACAATCTGTCTCTTCATCACCTCTGCATCAGCTCTGCAGCAGGCGGTCACCAAAGCCTTTCCTTTCCTCTTTGCTCCCTTTGCCAGTGAATCACCCAGATCTTCCCTTCAAAGTTCCTCTATCCCACTCTTTGCTTTTATCTAAACTCCAACCTCAACAACCTTTCCCTGGGAGTCCCTAGGCTACTTTGACCAGCAAAACAGGTAGGCTCATTGTAGATTTTCACCTCCTCCTGCATTCATTCAAGTTTGTTAACTCATTGTCATCTCCAGCTCGATAGCAGACCTTCTGCTGTGACTGTCTCTCACAATCAGCCTACATTCCCAGGGAACTGAGGAGAAGCTTTATAGAAAATCTTACTTTCTATATCCTGTGTATCCTTTCTGCTTACCTTAAGCCCATCTCCATTCCAATGTGTCCACTCCTAAAACATAGAAATACATTTTGCCTAGAACCTGAGGGGTCCCATGTATAAAGACACCTGAAGAAAACCACAGCCACTACATTTTCCTGAGAAACAGAGATGACAAAACAAACTCAAATCACTCACACAGCAAAGCCAAACTTGATATCAGCATCTAGAATAACAATCTTCTCAATCCAAGATGCTTAGAAGACAGTGTAAAAATAAACCAATACCCGTCAGGAAAATATGTCTAAAAAGAGCTCGGTAAACTTAAAACAACAGGCCCTGAACATTGCAGCATAGCTAAGGCATAATAATAGGACCTTCAAACAGCCTTTATTAAGATGAGGATAAAGGTTTATTTATTTATTTATTTATTTATTTATTTATTTATAAAAATTTCCACTTCCTCCCCTCCTCCCAATCCCCTCCCACTCCTCCCACTCCCTCTCCTCCCCTCTCTCCAGTCCTAAGAGCAGTCAGGGTTTTGTGGCCTGTGGGAAGTTCAAGTTCCTCCCCCCTCCCTCCAGATCTAGGAAGGTGAGCATCCAAATAGACTACAATCTCAAAAAAGCCAGTACAGGCAGACAAAACAAGTCCCAGTGCCATTATCAATGGCTTCTCAGTCAGCCCCCATGTCAGCCACATTCAGAGAATCTGGTTTGATCACATGCTCGTTCAGTCCCAGACCAGCTGACCTTGGTGAGCTCTCATTAGATCAGTCCCCTTTTATCAGTGGGTGAACGCACCCCTCCCGGCCCTGACTTCCTTGTTCATGTTCTCCCTCCTTCTGTTCCTCATTTGGACCTTGGGGGCTCAGTCCAGTGCTCCAATGTGGGTTTCTAACTCTATTTCCATCCATCGTTGGATGAAGGTTCCCTCTGCTCCTGACTTCCTTGCTCACGTTCTCCCTCCTTCTGCTTCTCATTTGGACCTAGGGAGTTAAGTCCAGTGTTCCAAACTGGGTCTCTTTCTCTATCTCCATCCATCGCGAGATGAAGATTCTATGGTGACATGCAAAATATTCATCAGTATGGTTATGGGCCAAGGCCAGTTCAGGCAACCTCTCCTCTGCTGTTCAGGGAACAATCTGGGGATCTCTCTTTGGACCTGGGAACCCCTCCAGAATCAAGTCTCTTGCAAACCTTAAAATGGCTCCCTTAGTTGAGATATATACTTCCCTGCTCACATTTCCATCCTTCCTCCCTCCGCCCATCCCATTCCCCCAAGCTATCCCCAATCCTCCCCTACTCTCTTCTCTCTAACCATCTCCCCTTCCTTCCACCCCCATGAACCCAAGGTTGCCTGGCAATCTTGTCTACTTCCAATATCCAAAAGGATAACTATATGATTTTCTTCAGGTTCACCTTCTTATTTAGCTTCTCTAGGATCACGAATTATAGGCTCAATGTCCTTTAATTATGACTAGAATCCACTTATGAGTGAGTACATACCATATTCCTATTTTTGGGTCTGGGTTACTTCACTCAGTAAAGCGTTTTCTATTTCCATCCATTTGCATGCAAAATTCAAGATGTCATTGTTTTTTACCGCTGAGTAAAACTCTAAAGTATATATGTTCCACACCTTCTATAACCATTCTTCTATTGAGGGGCACCTAGGTTGTTTCCATGTTCTGGCTATTACAAATAGTGCAGCTATGAACATAGTTGAACAAATACTTTTGTAGTATGATAGGGCATCTCTTGGGTATATTCCCAAGAGTGGAATTGCTGGGTCCTGAGGGAGGTTGACTCCCAGTTTCCTGAGAAACCACCACACTGATTTCCACAGTGGCTGTACAAGTTTGCATTCCCACCAACAATGGATGAGTGTTCCCCTCTCTCCACATCCTCTCCAGCATAGGTTATCATTGGTGTTTTTGAGTTTAGCTATTCTGACAGGTGTAAGATGGTATCTCAAAGTTGTTTTGATTTGCATTTCCCTGATCGCTAAGGATGTTGAGCATGACCTTAAGTGTCTTTTGGCCATTTGAAGTTCTTCTGTTGAGAATTCTCTGTTCAGTTCAGTACCCCATTTTTTAATTGGGTTAATTAGAGTTTTCGTGTCTAGTTTCTTGAGTTCTTTGTATATTTTGGAAATCAGACCTTTGTCTGATGAGGGGTTGGTGAACATATTCTCCCAGTCGGAAGGTAGCCTTTTTGTCTTACTGACAGTGTCCTTTGCTTTACAGAAGCTTCTCAGTTTCAGGAGGTCCCATTTATTCATTGATTTTCTTATTGTCTGTGCTTTTTCCTACCTAGAAAGTAGTCTCCTGTGCCTATGTCTTGTAGACTACTTCCCACTTTCTCTTCTGTCAGATTCAAAGTGGTCAGATAAATGTTGAGGTCTTTAATCCATTTGTACTTGATTTTTGTGCATGGTGATAGATATGGATCTTCTTATATTCTACTACAGGTTGACATCCAGTTATGCCAGCACCATTTGTTAAAGATGCTTTCCTGCTTCCATTGTATACCTTTAGCTCCCTTGTTGAAAATCAGGTGTTCATAGGTTTGTGGGTTAATATCCAGGTCTTCTATTCAATTCCATAGGTCGACTTCTCTGTTCTTATGCCAATATCAAGCTGTTTTGAATACTGTAGCTCTGTAATAGAGTTTGAAGTCAGGGATGGTAGTGCCTCCAGAAGTTCCTTTATTGTATAAGATTGTTCTGGCTATCCTGGTTTTTTTGTTTTTCCATATAAAGTTGATTATTGTTCTCTCAAGGTCTCTGAAGAATTTTGATGGGATTTTGATGGGGAATACATTGAATCTATAGATTGCTCTTGGTAGAATTGCCATTTTTACTATCTTGATCCTCCCAATCCAAGAGCAAGAGAGATCTTTCCATTTTCTGGTATCCTCCTCAATTTCTTTCTTCAAAGACTTAAAGTTCTTGTCAAATAGGTCTTTCACTTTCTTGATTAGAGTTATCTCTAGATATTTTATGCTATTTGTGGCTATTGTGAAAGGTAACATTTCTCTGATTTCCCTCTCTGCTTCTTTATCCTTTGTGTATAGGAGGGCCACTGATTTTGTGGAGTTGATTTGTACCATGCCACATTACTAAAGGTGTTTACCAGCTGTTGGAGTTCTTTGGTAGAGTTCTTGGGGTCACTTATGTACACTATTATATCATCTGCAAACAACGAGTGTTTAACTTCTTCCTTTCCAATTCAAATCCCCTTGATCTCCTTATTTTGTTTTATTGTTTTTGCTAGAACTTCAAGCACTATATTGAAGAGGTATGGAGAGAGTGGACAGCCTTGTCGTGTTCCTGATTTTAGTTGAATGGCTTTGAGTTTCTCTCCATTCAATTTGATGTTAGCTGTCGGCTTGCTGTAAAAGCTTTTATCTTATTTAGGTATGATCCTTGTATCCACAATCTCTCCAACACCTTTGTCATAAAGGGGTGTTGAATTTTGTCAAATGCTTTTTAAACATCCAATGAAATGATCATTTTTTTTCTTTCAGTTTATTTATATGATGGATTACATTGATAGATTTGTGTATGTTGAACCAGCCCTACATCTCTGGGATGAAGCCTAATGTGTAATTTTTCTGATGTGTTCTTGGATTCTGTTTGTGAGTATTTTGTTGAGAATTTTTGCGTCGATGTTCATGAGTGAGATTGGCCTGTAATTCTCTTTCTTGGTTGTGTCTTTGTCTGTTTCTGGTTTCAGGATAACTGTAGCTTCATAAAAAGAATTTGGCAATGACTCTTCTGTTTCTATATTGTTAAATACATTAAGGAGTATAGGTATTAGCTCTTCTTGGAAACTCTAGTAGAATTCTGCATTGAAACCATCTGTTCATGGGCATTTTTGGTAGGGAGGTTTTTGATAACAGCTTCTATTTCTTCGCTTCTAACAGGTCTATTTAGATTTTTCACCTGGTCTTGATATAACATTGGTAAATGGTACTTATCTAAAAACAAGTCCATTTCTTGTACATTTTCCAACTTTATGGCATATAAGCTTTTGTAGTAAGATCTAATGATTCTTTGAATTTCCTCTGTGTCTTTGGTTAAGTTCCTCTTTTCATTTCTGATCTTATTAATTTGCATGTTGTCTCTCTGCCATTTGATTAGTTTGGCTACGGGTTTGTCGATCTTGTTGATTTTCTCCAAGAACCAGTTTTTTGTTTTATTGGTTCTTTGGATTGTTTTCTGGGTTTCTATTTTGTTGATTTCAGCCCTCAGTTTGATTATTTCCAGTCTTCTACTACTCCTAGGTGAGTCTGCTTCTTTTTTTCCCAGAGCTTTCAGGTGTGCTCTTAAGTCTCCAATGTGTGCTTTCTCCATTTTCTTCAATTGGGCACTTAGTGCTATGAATTTTCCTCTTAGCACTACTTTCATTGTGTCCCATAGGTTTGTGTATGTTGTGTCTTTATTTTCATTAAATTCAAGGAAGACTTTAATTTCTTTCTTTAGTTCTTCCTTGACCCAGGGGTGATTCAGTAGTTGACTGTTCAGCTTTCATGAGTTTGTAGGCTTTCTGGGGTTAGAATTGTTGTTGAATTCTAACTTTAATCCATGGTGGTCTGACAAGACACAGGTGGTTACTAATATTTTTTTGTATCTGTGGAAGTTTGCTTTGTTACCGAGTATGTGGTCAATTTTCGAGAAAGTTCCATGTGCTGCAGAGAAGAAGGTATATTATTTCTTATTTGGGTGGAATGTTCTATAGATGTCTGTCAAGTCCATTTGATTTATTACCTCTATTAATTTTCTTATTTCTCTGTTTGGTTTCTGTCTGATTGACCTGTCCATTGGTGAGAGAGGTGTTTTGAAGTCTCCTACTATTAGTGTGTGTGGCTTGATGATTGCCTTGAGTTCTAGACATTTTTCTTTTACATGAGTGGGTGCTTTTATATTAAGGGTATCGATATTCAGGATTGAGACTTCCTCCTAATGAATTGTTCCTGTTATGAGTATACAATGTCCATCTCCTTCTCTTCTGATTGTTTTTAGTTTGAACTCAATTTTGTTGGAAATTAGAATGGCCACACCCACTTGATTCTTAGGTCCGTTTGCTTGAAAAACCTTTTCCCACCCCTTTACTCTGAGTAGATGTCTGTCTTTGTGGTTGAGGTGTGTTTCTTGTGAACAGCAGAATGTTGGATCCTGTTTTTGTATCCAATCTCTTAGTCTGTGCCTTTTTATAGGTGAGTTGAGTCCATTAATATTAAGTGATATTAATGACCAGTGGTTGTTGACTCTGGTTATTTTTTTGTGTGTGTGTGTAGTAGAGTTTGTGTGTTTCCCTTATTTGAGTTGTGCTTGTGAAGGGTTGATAGATGTCTGAGTTATTGTAGGCAGTGTTGGCAATGTTAGATTGCTTGGGTTGCGATTTGCCTTCTATTACTTTTTGTATGGCTGAATTTGTGGCTAGGAATTGTTTAAATTTATTTTTATCCTGGAATATTTTGTTTTCTCCATTGATAGTGAATGATAGCTTGGCTGGGTATAGTAGTCTGGGCTTTCATCCATGGTCTCTTTGTTTCTGCAGTACCTCTATCCAGGACCTTCTGGCTTTCATGGTTTCCATAGAGAAGTCCAGTGTAAGTCTGATAGGTTTACCTTTATAAGTTACTTGACCTTTTTCCTTTGCAGCTCTTAATATTCTTGCTTTAATCTGAATATTTTGTGTTTTGATTATTATATGGCGAGGGGATGATTTTTTTTGATCCAGTCTATTCAGTGTTCTGTATGCTTCTTGAACCTTCTTCATAGGTATATTGTTCTTTAGGTTGGGGAAGTTTTCTTCTTTAATTTTGTTGAATACATTTTCTCGGCCTTTGATCTGCAATTCTTCTCCTTCTTAAATCCCTGTTGTTCTTAGATTTGTTTTTTTTAATTATGTCCCTGATTTCTTGAATGTTTTGTGATGAGAATTTGTTGGATTTGCTGTTTTCTTTGATCAGAGTGTTTATTTTCTCTATGGCGTCTTTAGAATCTGAGATTTGTTCTTCTATCTCTTGTATTCTATTGGTTATGCTTGATTCTGTAGTCTCTGTTTGTTTACCTAGATTTTCCATATCCAGCCGGCCCTCAGTTTGTATTTTCTTCATTGCCTCCATTTCAGTTTTCAATTCTTGAACTGTTTCCATTACCCGTTTGATTGTTTTTTTCTTGGTTTCCCAGGGTATCATTTACAGATTTACTCATTTCTTCAAACTTTTTGTTATACTTCTCATCCATTTCTTTACTCATTTCTTCAAACATTTTGTTATACATCTCATCCAATTCTTTAAGGGAGTTATTCATATCCTGTTTAAGGGATTCTTTTGCTTTCATAATGGCACTTTTTCCCACTTCTTCTGGATTAGGGTGTTCAAGTCCCTCTGTTGTAGGGTCACAGGGATCTGTTGTTTTCATGTTGTTTTTTAAATTGTTGGAGGAAATCTTGCCTTGGCGTCTGCCCATCTCTTCCTTCAAATGCTTTCTATTGGATCTTCTGATACCAGGTCAGCTTCTCTCATTGGGCAGTGACCTCACTGATAGAAGGCCTACCTTTCTGCAGGTAAGCTATTGAAACACAGGAACTCCCTCCTGCAGGGTTGCAGTTACAGCCCAGTCCCAGCATGTAAGATGGTTGAGCTGGGGGATTTTATGGCCCCAGGAGGAAGGGAGGAATAAAGGAAGGGGTTCCTGGGTGAAAGCTGGGATGGGATAGGAGGCGAGAGAGCTTAGCAGGGTGGAGCTGCCCCTGCAGAGTGACCAAGGGGTCAAGGGGGTCAGGGAATGTTTGAGCTCCTCCTTGGCAGGCTTCTGCCATGGGTCAGGAGCAAACTCACCCCTCTGATAGATTGTCTGTGAGAGGATCAGTGCTCCTTGCTGGCTCCTTTTTGGTGTTCTTTAAGGAATTTATTTATTTCATCCAATTTGTTCGCCTTTTTCACAGTTTCTTTAAGGAAATTTTTTATTTCCTATTTAAGGATGTCTATCTTCTTCATAAACTTATTTTTAAAGTCATTTTCTTAGGCTTTAGCTCCATTGGAATGTTCAGGTCCTACTGTCATAGGATAGATGGATTCTGGGGTTCCATACTGCCTTTTCTGTTATATATTGTGTTCTTCAACTGGCATTTAGGCAGTCAACTGGATTTGTAATTCTTATAGGCCTAGGTGCTGATTCTTGCATTTGTTTTTGTTGGATGAGTGTTTTGTTCTTTGGTTTCTCTTTCACCTCTGGTATTATAGCCTATTTGGCCAAAGGTTCTAGTGACTGGCAAGTTCAATAGGGTGTCTCCAGAGAGGTTTTAGGGGCCTTGTGTTCCTAGATCCAGCTTGGCTTCCAGTAAAGCTGAAGTCTTCTTCCAAAGTTGTAGACCAGATTATGGAGACTAGGATAGGGGCTGCAGTCTGAGGTTGTTGGGCAGCTATTAAGGAATGTTAGCAGGCAGTGAGCAATGTCTTACCTCAGTCCCTAGGATCAGCCTGACCTCCAGTAAAGCTTTTGGAGCTATGGTTAAAGGAAAGGGTCTGGGGAGTGCACTCACCTGTTATTCAGACTATGTGAACTATTCCTGGGCTGATGGAATCTGCAGGAGTTATGGGAAAGGGCTAGCCACAGGGAGAATGAGGTGTTAGGTGGTAAGTGGTAGAATGGGTCTTGGGGGAAGAGAATTCAGGGGGTTCTCAACTTGCTGCTTTGTGTCAAATAGTAGAAATCAGAAACTACCTTAATGTCTGTCAACAGAAGAATAGATAAAGAAAATGTTGTGCATTTACACAATGGAATATTATTGAGCTGTTTGAATGAATAACATAATGAAACTTCCAGGCAAATGAGAGGAACTAGAAAATATCATCCCAAGTAAGGCATTGTTGGATATTTGTACACTGTGTGAAAATGTATTGCTGTTATTGGGGTAATAAAAAGCTAAATGGCAAGTAGCTAGGCACAGAGTATAGGAGGGACTTCATGGCAGAGAGAGAATTCTGGGAAGAAGAAGAAGGCAGAGTCACCAGTCTGACAATGAGGAAGCAGAATGGGCAGACTGGAGAAAGGAGGTACCAAGCTATACTACAGAATGTAGATTAAAATAAATGGGTTGCCGCCTGTATCGCCATCCCTCGTCGGATGAAGGTTCCCTCTGATCTTGCCTTCCTTGCTCACGTTCTCTTTCCTTCTGCTTCTCGTTTGGACCTAAGGAATTAAGTCCAGTGTTCCAATGTGGTTCTCTGTCTCCATCTCCATCCATCGCCAGATGAAGGATCTATGGTGATAAACAAAATATTCATCAGTATGGTTATGGGCCAAGGCCAGTTCAGGCACCTTCTCCTCTGTCCAGAGAACAATCTGAGGATCTCTCCTTGGACCTGGGATCCCATTTATAATCAAGTCTCTAGTAAACCCTAAACTGACTCCCTTAGTTGAGATATATTCTTCCCTGATCCCATATCTATCCTTCCTCCCTCCCTCCCTCTCAGTCCCCCGAGCATTCCCCATTCCTCCCCTGCTCCCTTCTCTCTAACCCTCTCCCCTTCCAGCAACCCTCCCACCCCCACAAGCACCCGAGGTTACCTGGGACTCTTGTCTATTTCCAATCTCCAGGAGGAAAACTACCAGAATTTTCTTCAGGTTCACCCTCCTATTCAGCTTCTCTAGGATCACGAATAATAGGCTCAAAGACCTTTAATTATGGCTGGAATCCACTTATGAGTGAATACATACCATATTCCTCTTTTTGGGTCTGGCTTACCTGACTCAGTAAAGAGTTTTCTGCACCGGACTGAGCCCCCAAAGGTCCAAACGAGGAGCAGAAGGAGAAAGAACATGAAAAAGGAAATCAGGACCGCAAGGGGTGCGATCACCCACTGATACAAGGGGACTGATCTAATGAGAGTTCACCAAGGCCAGTTGTCTGGGATTGAGCGAGCACGTAATCCAGCCAGATTCTCTGAATGAGGCCTGATTCTCTGAATGTGGCTGGCCCGGAGTCTTTCTGAAAAGCCATTGACAATGACACTGGGACTTGTTTCCTCTGCATATACTAGATTTTTGGGATCCAGTCTGTTTGGATGCTCACCTTCCTGGACCTGGAGGGAGGGGGGGAGGAGCTTGAACTACCCACAGGGCGGGAGACCCTGATTGCTATTGGGGATGGAGAGGGAGGAGGGGAGGGAGTAGGGGGAGTGGGAGGGTGTTGGGAGGAGGGGTGGAAATGGAGAGTTTTGTATTTTAATAAACTTTGAGGAAAAAAAAGAAAAAAAAATAAAACCACCGATGAGTGAAAAAAAATAAATGGGTTAATTTAAGTTACAAGAGCTAGTGGGACAAATCTAAGCTAGAGCTTGTTGAGTTGGAAGTGTCACCCCAGCCTGCCAAGTGCTTGGACTTCAACTTGCAGCCTGCCAAGTGCTGACCCCTCTCCAGGGAGTGTCAGAATCACCCCCACAGGATATTTAGGGTTGCACTGGAACTAGGAACACGTAATTTTGGGTTTGCCTGTGTGCTCCCTCTGTCTTTGCCCTGCCATGCTCCTGGCCACCATGAAGATAGCCATCTATTAAACTTGGGCACTTAATTTGGCTTGATCTGGTCTAATTAGAACTCTTTGTGTGGTGGAGAGACTCTGATAGAAAATATTGTTAACAGTCAGATCTAAAAAGATACTGGAACAAAACATAAAGAAAATCTGGGCCACTATGAAAAGACCAATCTAAGAAGAATATGAGTGAAGGAAGGAGATGAAAGTAAGACCAAGGGCACAGAAAATAATTTCAGCAAGCCATGAAAGAATGTTCCCCTAACCTAAAGAAGGAGATATCTATCAAGGTGTAGGAAAAGTACAGATATTAAATAGACTGGAACAAAAGAGCAATCCCACTTGTGAAATAAAAATAAAAGCTCTAAAAATATAGAACAAAAAAGAATATTAAAAGTTGTAAGGGAAAAATAACAAGTAACATAGAAAGACAAAGAAATTAGAATATTATATGAATTCTCTATGGTGACTCTAAAAGTCAGAAGGGCCTGGAAAGATGTGTTATGAACTCTGAGAGACCACAGATACCAGCCCAGACTAACATACCTAGGAGAACTTTCAATCACAATAGATATAGAAATTAAGATGATCTCTGATAAAATTAAATTTAAGCAATCTCTATTTTCAATTTCAAGGCTATATTAAAAATAAGAGGGAAAACTTCAGTTTAGAGGTTAACCATACCCAAAATGCACAGGGATTAAAGAATCTCAGACTAGCAAGTCAAAAGAGTAGAAAAACACCCACATACCCATACCCGCACCCACCCGCACCCACCCAAACCCACTCAAACACCATACAAACACACATATGTTATATGAGGTCACTTGTTCATCCCAGCCACCTAGAACTGAAAAAGACACAGAGACTGTATTAATTAAATCACTGCTTGGCCAAAGAGCTCTAACTTCTTATCAGCTGGCTCTTAAATAATAATTTAGCTCATTTCTATTAATCTGTATGTTGTCATGTGCCTGTGGCTTACCAGATAAAGCTCTGTCCAGTGTCTGTCTCTGGCAGGACTACATGGATTTTCCCTCATTTCACCTTCTTCCTCCCAGCATTCAGCTTAGTTTTCTCCACCTAGCTCTGATCTGCCCTGCTCAGCTATATGCTCAAAGCAGTTTCCTTATTAACCAATCATATTCATAGCATACAGAGGGGAATCACACATCACACACACACACATACACACACACACACACACACACACACCTAAACAACAAAAAAAATCAGGTATTACCAACCCACTTTCAGTCTTTAGATCACACAAGGTAGCAGGAGAGTTTCAATTCAAAAAATGCCTTCTGACCTCTATCTGCCAGTCTGCACATACACTCTTCAGTGTCATAAACTGATGTTCAGTAACATGTCAAATATATTTATATATACTATTTTATCATGCATATGTTTATACATTATGTATTTGAATACCTAAATATATAACAATTATAAAATAATCCATTATATATATTTAAAATGTCTCTATTTAATATTTTATATTTGTATATATGTTCCTGATATTTAAGACATATATGTGCATTACTTAATATATAATATTTGCATATATAAGCCTGATTTTAAAACTATGTGTATGCCTGATATTCATTGGGAATTGCATTAGTGTTAGTGTTTAATATATAGTTACCTATGTTCACAATGAATGGAAAGAATTATGGTCACCCAATGAAAATAACCTGCTCCTGAAATATGTTTTACTAGATTATTATATTAAACCCAAAAAGAAAAATCTTCTTTAATATATAATACCCTATCCTTTCCTTCTAAATTTAAAAGCTCATTCAGTTTTGACTGAAGTAGATATTTAACCAGATACTCTAATATTTCTTCACAATAAAAATGGGAAGAAAATCATGTCATTTTCAGTTTCAAAATTTATATTGAACATGAAATGTCTTTATCTATCTTCGTGTTGGCACGTGTATTTTAATACACTATGAGTAATTTTGTTTCATGTAAGTCATATGTTTAGTATTGTTAAAATGAATGCGTATTGATGTAAAGTAATTCATTTTACTTAAATCACTTTCCTCTAGTCTCTTGACACAAAGAGGCTTTTACTTGGCTTAGTGAAAATAAGTACTTTTATACTTTTCTTTCTCCTGTACTATATTTCCTATCAACAAAATGATGAGAATGCCTAAATCAAAGTGATATAGGTAGAGTAATGACAAATTTAATTTTTTCCTAACCAAATTAACTACCTCTTTTACTTTATCCATTGTTGTTACACAGAAACAGAGTTATAAGACCAATACATGAGCACTTTTGATTGCTCTCATCTATTTATATCACTTTTGATAGCTCACCTCATACAAAATTGTTGATCTGTAAAACAAATGCTTATTACTAAATATCTTGAGTTTTAAACTTTGCTCACTAGAATGCAACCCACGTAATAAAAATGATATTTAACTAATTGAATTATAGACTTGTATCAGTGAAGTCAAGCTACATTAGAATAAAAGAGACGGGCATACATATTCATAGCTTTACCTAAGACATAGATATTTGGAGATCAATGCAGTTTGTTTACTTTACCTGGTGTATACTATATCCTCCTTTTTCACTTGTCTCCTGGAAAGAAGAACATAAAACAGATCACTTTGTAGTTTCATTTCATTTGTATTTTAATAAATAAACTTGACTGAAGATCAGAAAAGTAAATCAGTCTCACTGGCCATCTTTACAGACCAGGCAGTAATGAAACACAACTTTAATCCCAGTAACACTAAACTGACATAGAAATGGGCAGCTCTTAACCTCAGAACTAGAGAGGATTATAAAAGAAGAGGCAGAGCCAAGAAATATCTGTAGGGTGAATGTTGCAGAAAAAAAAAAAAAAAACAAAGGAACAAGTTATAAACCTTGAAATGGGAGCACAGCTTGAGACCAAATAGAAGCAGAAGAATGGCTCATACATGAAACAGTGTAGAGCCCAAGGCCCAGAAAATCCAGGGAAAAGAATATAGGAGTGATATTGGCTTTTAGTTCCCTATCAGGAACATAGACAAAGGGAAGACTTCCTTTTGAGCAAGAAAGTGCAGCCAAATAGTCACTCTAGGTACTGAGAGAAATAGATTAATTCTACCATGAATTTTATAATGCAAACTTGTTCAATAATTTCTTATACTTTTAAAACTCTATGCTGATGAAGAGGCAATGTAAAATGAAATTTAAGAAAATAAAAAGTCATTAAAATTACAACACATAAAAACATGTACTATTATTAAGCACAATAAAAATCAGAGCAGTCTAATTAGCTGAGAAATAAACAATTTTTCTGTCAAGATTATATGTGAAGAGGTCAGAAAAATTGCATATGTGACTGGATGTTTTCTAATCATTTTTAAGTAGTGATATTCTCATCAGTAAAATTTCTTTGGTGTTTGAAATCATTAACAAAACCTGACTTACTTCTGAGCATGTGCAAAAGAAGTAAACTGTTTGCTACTAACTTCTACAAATTTGTATAAAGAATTTCTGCAATTCAAACTACTTCAGAATAATTCTTGGTGATTAAGTAGAGTTTATCTGAAGATGGGTAGTATTGACCATAACATTTAAAAATATTTTCAACTTTTACTTCATGAATAACTGTCTTGACATTTTATCTAAACTTAATTGTGGTGAATCATTGCTTCTTATTGATTTTGTGACAATTGCACAGAATTGCTAGATGACTTAGGACTCACTGTAGAAATGTCTCTCCCTATTGAATGCTTAACAATGTAGAATGATCCAACTGTACTACTTTTTAAATATAAGAAGAGTAAGTTAATACCTTATCTTAACTGAAGTTTCTTGAATACACAGATCTTTTTTTCAAACCACAACCTTTCAAGTACTAGTTCTTTCCTTTTAAGTGAATATATAACCTTTACTTTTACCCTCCCCCAAGCCTCAGTTTAAAGAGGGTCTCATGTAATTCTTGACTGAACTTCTCATAGTTTAATTGCAACAATACTAAGTTTAAATTACTATCATCAGTGATTAAAACAACACTCCTATTATGTTCTAAACACTATTCACTTGCATATTTTCCCACTATCAAAATCCTAGTGCTTAAAAGATGCTCCATGTTTGTATGGAAGAATAGATACTTGTTAGTTTAATGATGTTGGAATAGATGCACCCTCTGTGGGGTCTACACGTCCAGTTCATACAACTTAATATCAAGCAGTACAGGCAAGAGCAGTTTCTTGCCCAAATGTCTAACAAACTCCATAAGGTACCTGTTTGATGCTCATCACCCTTTTAAAGTAGATTCGTGCTGCCAAGAGCAGATGTGTCTCATTGTTATGAAATGTCCTAAGTTTTTAAAGCATCTTGAATGCCATATTCTGTTAGTCTTTGAAAGATTTGAAAACTATATATCCCTCTGAAATATCTCTCTGTAAATCTAGAAAACCTGACTAACATGACTACAAGCTTGACTATTATAGATTACTATCTATTAGTTTATATTTCTTAAATATAGTGCCCCATAAATTTGTTGCAGTATTAGCTATATATGGCTTCAGCCTTCCTTTCTGTTCTTTAGGCTCTATGCATTTAACCCATCTCTGGCTTTGTTTCACTTGAGATAGAGTTCCAATTTCTAGAAATTGAATATCTGCTTCTTGAAGAGGTCAATCTTGATGCCAAGGTTCTGGAGTAATGATGCTCACATTCACACCTGTCTGTAGTAATCCCTCAATTACAATGTCAGTTACATGCACTCTTAGCTTTGGTCTTTGATCACTTACAGAAGTCTGCCAAAATATATGTTTCCTATTTACTACTGGAGTTTTTGGCTCATACTCCAGGTCTATTCCATCATCCATAGGAATATGTTTTGTTTTGTTTTGTTTTGTTTTTACAGTGGGCACTGGATTGTTTAATTTTTCTGATGAGACATGTTTTCCACAGTGACTGGTAATGACTGGATCTTTTTTGACATAAGGCCTGTGAGAGGCTCCCCAAGGAATTTTCTGGTGGTATCAGGCTGCCTTGTCTGTCTCTTGTTGACCTACATTCATTAACTCAGTGTTGGACTTTACCACACCTTGTACATATACCAGAAGGCTGAGTCCTACTATTATTGTCATATCTCGAAGAGACATTTTTCCTAGGAGTTCCTTGTCAACAGTCCCTTCTCAGATGTTCTTTTCTACCACAATTAAAACATTTGACATTTTAGTATCTTCTCATACCATTGGAAATTGCTTCTTCTACACAAGCTTCAGTACTATAGTCAAATGTTTCAACATTCACTGTATGCAAGATCCATTCATCGATGGGTGCTGATCTGATCTTTCAGGGCCCAAGGATGTTCTTACATTATAAGTTGGCATTTTCAAAAGCCAAGGATTCAATTAGTACACGTCTAGCTTCAGGGTCTGTCACTCCCACTTGTACAGCCTTAGTTAATCTTTGTAAGAAGTCACTAAAGGGTTTTCTCTGGCCCTGTTAACCCTAACATATGACTCAATCCTCTTTTCTGGTCCCTGAATCCTCTCTCAAGCATTTAAAGCTGCTGTGCTACATAGGGACGAGGTGTGTTTGTCATAGCGAGCCTGATTTTGAGGATCAGAGTAATGACCCTTGCCAAGAATTTTATCTTGGGAAGTCTCAAATCCTTTTGATTTCCCCTGTTGTTCTACAATTTTTGGCTCTTCTCCCAATAACACTTTCAAAGCTACTGAGGTCCATGTTCTAGAACCACTGAGATTAACTGAAAACAATTGTGTGGAGTACCTTAGTGCTTAAAGCCCATATTTTCAACATTTCCCTGACAAATGGTGAATATAGCCCATACGAAACTACTGTTTGTTTTATTTCTTTTAGATCACTCATACGTATTGGTTCCCATGAATATTCTTTTACTCATTTCTGAGGAAACTACTGGATATACAGTTAAAACTCTGTGTAAAGTCATTCTGGAGTCTGTCATGTATTGATGAGGCTAAGTCCTATCTTTGTACCTTCTGTCCCTGTTCATCAGTTTCAGTAAATTCCTAAATCTTTTCAAATCCTTTTATTATTGACTTTTGTAAATTCGGAATCTCTTGTTCAGTGTTCTCTTCTAATGCCCTCACTGAGGATTCCAAAGTATGAAACTTGTCCGGTAAAGATAATGCTTCATCCTTGGACATGATTTTGATTGTGTGCATATAGCTTTCTGGAGAAATATCTTATCCTTTAATTTATCATAACTTTTGAACAGATTCTGGTTGTTAAAATTGACATCATAAATTCCTTCAGACAATTATATCCAATTGATGCTATTCCTCTTCATATTATCAAACCACTTTTAGTGAGATAATATTGAAAACAAAACTAATTTCTAGAATCATTTAGAGGGAAAAAGAAGGAAAATCACATAAGCCTTTCAGAATGTCTTCCATAGTATAAGTAAAATAATTATTAAAATCCTAGATAGTTATTCTATCCGCCATTTTTTTGTAGATTTTCAGACCTTAAGTGTCATAAGGCAATTACAATAAATTAGAGTAGGTATAATAATCATTATCAGCCAGTAGGTGTGACAGTTGCAGCCACTTGTCCAAGAGACACTAGCAACAACCAACAGCATGTGCTGATTACTTACATACTGTAAAATATGCTTTGTTAAACAAATTAAGAGCAGTTGTTGAAGGCAATGAAACAATTCTGAGAGTTGGGGCCCAGTATAAAGAGAAAACCCAAAATTTTCTATTAATGCAAGTTGCAGACTGTGTGCACTGCAGGGATCACAGGCAGCAGTGTGTGCTGGGTGTAAGACACAAAGAGGCAGCATGAGGGATGCTAGCCAGGGAATGCAGAGCAGCAGGCTACTGCATCTGAGGACTGCCTAGAGCCATGGGCAAGAGAGTCAGTGCCCAATGCTGCACATGGCCGGTGGACCAACCACCAAAGTGTTGATTTGTCCCCACATTCAGGCACCAGATGACAGTAGAAGATACAAAACAATTCCACACTCGTTCAGAATTACATTGAATAAAGGATTATTTATTTAGGGGATACGCACAGATCACTATCCTAGATCCTAATCCTCAGCACAAATGGGGAACAGGAAGAGAGTCTAGCAGCCAGAAGTGAGTGCTGGAAGCAAGAGGCACATGCTTTACAGCTGCATTTATAGTAAAAGAGACCATGCCCAAGTGGGCTGGTGTCTTAAAGTTTATTGGCCAAAGGAGCTTCCACAGCTCCATTCTTTTAAACATTCTAATGAATATTAAAATGTCAAAATATATTTATCTATACTTACAGCAACAAGCTGAGAAGTGCTGTAATTAAAGCACATGGATTGTAAAAGTGAACATCAACTGCCAACTACCATTTCTGGAGAGAGTCAGACCATATCGGAAGTTATGTAGAGAGCCGGTTTGAGCTTTTCAATGTCTCCCTGGTCTATATTTCATCTGATTTAAACACTCAAGTATGATTTTCACAATTATGTATGAAACAAAAGGAGAACATTAGATATTCAAAATTAAAAATGTATTAATTTGAATCACTAATTTCTAATAAAACCTTTAAAAGCAAAAAAAAGCAACAAAATCCCTTGAACATTTATCACTCTTTTCTTACCTTTGTTCCATGTATACTATAAATACACACACACACACACACACACACACACGGCAGATTGCTATTGCCCTGTCCCTTCTTTGAAATAAAAGTGCCATATACATATTTCCTTAAATTCAATGTGTACAACAATTAGCGAAAACAGGGTTCCATTTAATGGCACATTCTTATTCTTCACATTGTATTATGTATCATTATTATAATGGATACTCCATTGTGAAAATATCTAAGTTTTTGTGTGGTGAATCTGTTTTTCTCATTGACACTACATTTAGGTCAGAAAGAAGAGAGTTTGTTAAATATAGAAATGAGTTTCTGGCCAATAAATATGGATTCTCATTGTGTAATCAGTCAATGGAGTAAGATTGCTTCAACTCAGACCCTGACTAGCAACTTGTTCCAGAGAAATTAAACAAATATTAGGCTAAAATTTTCTCATTATAAAATAGCTTAGAAAGTTACTAAAAGTTATAGTTTTTTTTCAGGAGATGGAATGAGGAGTCACTAGTACACTGCAGCTACAATTAGTATGATGGTTCATAAATAATAACTGAAAATATTTGCTATGACAAACAGCAGTTTCTATATTCTCTGCATATATTTATTGAGACACTAATGTGGGTGGATTTTTAAATAGTTGCTCACAGTGTTCTGAGCCCTGAGCTCTCTGGGGATACCTACAAGGGAAGTGAGGAAGAGGAAGAATCTCATCATATCTGGGATGGTAGCCCAGGTTTTATGAGTTTCAACTGCTGTGCCTTGAAGAAAAATTTTATTGGAAAATGGAATTCTATAGCTACAATACCTTTTGCATCTTGCTGCTGCTCTAAGATATCATCTTTATAGTCCCACATAAATCATAAACAGAACACCTAAAAATAAAACAATAATATGGCGAGTGAGTCATGTTTGTTACAAAAGGCTGAGCTAAGGCTACAGGTGAGTAATGCCAGACACTGTACTGCTTCAGGAAAGCAATTCATACTCACCACTCTGCTGTGCATAGTTCAGCACTGTCATTTTTACACAGAGAAAACACACTGCTGTATTATAATGACATTAAGCTTATCAGACATCACATGTTTACAGAACTAAAGATGCATGTCTCCTTTTCATCCTAAAAAGCATCTCATTATTTATTTCTCAAGTGGAATGAGAACACTGATGGCTAATATAGGGATTTATGGACTGTGAACAAACATGAGCGCATAAAAGCACAATTGTATTAGGAATCCAGCTATGCTTAGCTCATTATCTCAGTCAGGGAAGAAGACATTTTAAGATGGTTATGTACAGAAAACGCTAACTGTTCTTACAAAAATTATTTCTAAGTATTTCAATATAAGCATTTTCTAAAGAGTATATGTGACACATTGGAATGCTTTCAGGGAAAGTGCTTCTACTTCCTGCAATGCTGGCATGAACATAATTAAGTTTTCACTCATTCTGGTTATTGTATGTGGACAGCAGCAATTCCATTGATTTTTTTCTACAAATTTGGGAGTCTTTCCTATTTTTCTTTCATTTTATAATTAATATAGTGTATAAATGACCATCCTGTAATTTTATTTTTCCAAGTTACAAATAAAAGATGTGAGTTTTAGGAGGAGCATTTAAAAGGTATGTACTTCTGCTTATTAATAAGTGATTTTATAGGTCAATAACTTGTTAAATGAGGTAAGGTACATAAAATTACCTAAAAAATAAGAAAAAGAATGGGGATCTTTCCATTTCTGATATCTTCTTCAATATCTTTCTTCAAAGACTTAAAGTTCTTGTTGAACAGATCTTTCAATTCTTTGGTTAGTGCTACCACAAGATATTTTATGTTCTTTTTGACTATTGTGAATAGTGATGTTTCTCTGACTTTTTTCTCAGCTTCTTTATCATTTGTACATAAATGAGATACTTTTTAAAGTTAATTTTGTATCCTGTCACATTACTGAATGTGTTTATTTTCTGTAGGAGTCACCTGAAAGAATTCTTGGGATCACTTATGTATACTATCATATCATCTGTGAATAGCAAAAGTTTGACTTCGTCCTTTCCAATTTGTATTCCCTTGATCTCCTTTTGCTGCCTTCTTGCTCTAGCTAGAACTTCAATAACTATGTTAAATATATATGGAGAGAGTGGAAAACCTTGTCTTGTTCCTAATTTAAGTGGAATTGTTTTTACTTTTATTGAACTGAGCTCCTAAAGTCTAGTCAAAAAGAGGGGGAATGAGAATATGAGCAAAGAGGTCAAAACCGTGATAGGGATTCCCACTGAAACAGCTTACCTGAGCTAATGGAAGCCTACCAACTCCGGATTGACAGTGAGGGAGCAAACATAGGACCAAATAAACCCACTGAATGTGGGAGACATTTGTATGACTGGGGCAGACTGTGGGGCCACTTGCAGTGAGAGCAAGATTTATCCCTACAGCTTGTTCTGGTTGTTTGGAATCCATTCTTTCTGGAGGGATACGATGGTCAGCCTAGATATAGTAGAGAAGGCCTTGGTCTTGCCTCACAGCAATGTGCTAAACTTTGTTGACTTCCCATGGGAAATCTTTCCCTCTCTGAGGAGTGGTTGGAATAGTGGTGGGGAAGTTGGAGGGATCAGGAGGCAAGGAAGGAGTGGGAACTGGATTTGGCATAGAAAATGAGAAAATATATTTTTAAATAAATTAAAATAAAAAAGAATAAGAAAAATTTATTTCACATCAGAAGAGGGTACAGTTTTTTAATTCCAGATGCATGTTGGGACACAAAAATCTAACGTAAAAATAGGCAAGTAAATTCTAAAATAAAGACACTACTAGTCATTACATGCTCTAATAAAATAATAGCATTTATAAAACCATTATAACTGTCATTTTATGGGTTGAAAAGGCATTTATGACAATAAAAATAGACCTAAGAAAAAATTACTGTGTATGATGCTCAATTATTTTAATAACTAATGCATAAATATGTATATTATTCTTTGAAAGTTCAATACAAATTTGGGAGAAATTTAAAAGCAGTAAGATAGTGTATATATGGTCCTTCTGCTTAAGCTCAGTATCTAATGGTACTGGAAAGGCAGATGATATAAATTTAGATATCATATATTGCTATTGCTATTGTCAATAAAGGAAAGCTGTTAGTGGATGAGCATCCATAGTGCCATTGAGCTGAAAAACAAAAAGAAACAAAAAGTGCAACTAAACTTTGCTTCTTTGTGTGTCTAGAGTTACTTTTCAAGCTTTCTTATGTTTTATGTGGATAGAGTCAACCATGTTGGAGCACCAATTTGTAGTAGGAGGCCTACTTTTGTTTGTTCCTGACTGCCCAGACTCCTGAAATAACCACACAGAAACTGTTTGAATTAAATCACTGCTTGGCCTCTTAGCTCTAGCTTTTTATTGGCTAACTCATACATCTTAATTTAACCCATCTTCATTAATCTGTGCACCACCACAAGGTCGTGGCCTACCAGTAAAATTTCAGTGTGTCTGTCTCCAGTGGGACTGACTTCAAGGCTTCTCCTTGACTCTGCCTCCTTCCTCCCAGCATTCATTTTAGTTTTTCCTGCCTTTTCTATTCTGCTCTGTGCAGGCCCAAGACAGTTCTTTATTAACCAATGGTATTCACAGCATACAGAGGGGAATCCCCCATAAGACAGGGAGTAAAATAATAAAGAGGCTGTAGGAAAAATCAGAATAGTCATGCTACCATCTACCTAAAAAAAGTATGATACATATTTGTCTATGTATAAATATACATACAGATTTAAAAGAAGTTTTTATAGCTGGTCAGAAAATGCTTTTCACAAAGACCACCTATCAAAAATACCAGCATCAGATGTAAAAAGCTTTCTATTTATTTATTTATTTGTTTGTTTGTTTGTTTGTTTATTTCACATCCTGACTGCAGTTTACCTCCTTCTTCTCCTTCTAAAGTAATTTTATATTTAATTCAGAGTTAAACTTAACAATGATGTAGTAGTACGTAACTGCTGTCTCTCTTCTATTCTCCCTGGCTATTCTGTACCCTAGTTATAAGTTTAGATGCTTCTCAGAATATCCAATCTTATCTTGAGTTCAAGGACTCTCTATTTTCATGATGTGCATGTAGAAATTAGTTTAAGGTAATAATTTAAAAATTAATGACAATTGTATCAAGACAAAAGAATAAAACCATTCTAAATCCATATGATTGCGATGTTAAGAACATGTGTAAATGCTGGTCTCTTTTAACCATACTACTCAAGAGGAGATAAGTCATGGGCTCGGTCATACTTCTATTCACCTTGAATCTGTGTATGCATAGCCAGTTATGAAAGAGTAAATTTTCAATTAAAAAATTGTATTGTCTATTGTTAACATCCTGTTCCTTTGCCAAACGTCAAACATCCTAGCAATAAACACATTTCTATCATAAGGTTAGTACCCTTGGGTGAATCACTTGAGTTTGACAGAAAAGTAGAAAGTCTGGATTCAGGTGAAAGCACAGCCTAAGTGCAGAGTGCAATTGCTGTCCGTTTCTGCTGTGCCGAAAGTGAAGGCCTGGAGTCACACAGGCTCCCTGCTCCTGCTCCCGATGCTCCTGCTTACTGTGTCATGTTCAGGAAGCCAAGAGCTTTCCAGACCACATTAGCTCCATCTGTAAAGAAGGAGGCTGTATTACTTCTTATTTCACTGGTTTAAGTTAAACAAGAGCACTAAATAAAATCCATAGACTATATGCACACACAATAGTAGCTTTAAGATAGTTAGCATCATGGACCACCAGAGAATGCAGCAAAGGACATAAAGATACAAGGTAAAAAGAAATTCAGGCTAAAGTCTCAGACAGTGCACCTGGATGCAGCTTCGTGAGGAGCTTTCTGTGAATCACTGGGTAATAACTCTTAATGTCTTTGTGACTTTTTTGTAGAATGAGTGGATGTTACAGTGGGTGGGTGATGTTCCCTCTGTGTCCTTCCATTTCAAATGTTCAGTGCTTTTCACAAATGTGCCTGTACAAGCCCTAACTACCAAAACCTGGAAACAAATTTTCTGCACAGTGAGTAACAGTGCATAAATGTAGTTTCCCCCGAAAAAGCTATTTTAATCTTATATAATAGTATGTAAGATATAGAGCAAGAATATCCTAGAGAAATGAGGTTAGTAAATGTTACACCTTTAAGTATAAAGAAATCCAGTTCAATATGATTGAAATTTTAAATCTCATACTAAAAAGCTCCAACATATACTCAGAGAAGAGGACTAATTTTAAGATCCTCTTTTAATCCTTGATTCAGTACAGCAATAACTCCTCACTTAGACTAATTGGTAGATGCCATTTCCATAGAGCCAAAAAAGATTGGAAAAAAATCATAAAATAAAATGAAAATGACCAGCATGAACATCAACAACAACAACAAAACCCCCTTTTGGAAGCTCTATTGTCGTAAAGTAACAACTCATCCTCAATAAGTCGTAATAGAGACGGAAATTGATTGCTCTTGTGCCCCAGTTTTCTTCTTGTAAGGTCATTTAAACCATCCAATGAGTCAATTACCCACAGGTTAAGACTTTTCAGAGCTGCATTCCTATTGCTACTTATGGAATTCTTCTCCTGTGACCTTGATTAGATTTTTTTCAAAAACTATATTGATGATGGTCATGGAAATGACGGCCTTCTAAGAATTTTAGAAAAGGATGAGAAGTATAACCTCCTCTTACATTAACCCAAACTGCTTAATTTAACAAAACCTACACTATATTTTCCCACATTATAACATGTGATGTTAATTTGCAAATAGAAGCAGCTAATTATTTACCCTTTTATTATTGTGGTATAAAAAATCAGAAAGAGGAAAAGAATTCATAGTTGATATGCACTCACTGTCTTTTTCCATGCCACTATTTTCCTAGTCATTTCTTATAATGAGAATATTGATTTTCTCCTCCTTAAGTGTTTATGAAGGTAAAATAAAAAGACTTTGATATCTTCCAAGTACAAACATTGTACTTTAATAATTCAGGGAGCATGTTGCTGGTTTTAGCTAAATTAGTAAATATTTTTAAAATGATTCACACAAACACCTAAATGAATTTTTAAAAAAGGTTACATTACACTGAAGTTTAGTTCTATATTTAAATCTATTCTATGATTAAATATTACTTAGAGCTTTTTCAGTTTTATTCAATTTTTAAACCTGTTTTACTCATTAAAACAAATTATATAATTTGATAACATTAAATCAGATATAGATATTTTAGCTACAAAAAATAAAAACAAAGAAAAAAAAGCCAAGCATAGCACCAACCCAACTACCAAGCTTTTGACCTACATTCTTCCCTAACTACAAAATATGTTAGGGTTATGGT
This sequence comes from Myodes glareolus, assembly GCF_982192425.1. Taxonomy (NCBI): domain Eukaryota; kingdom Metazoa; phylum Chordata; class Mammalia; order Rodentia; family Cricetidae; genus Myodes; species Myodes glareolus. The sequence goes on from NC_142044.1 coordinate 11,910,612, forward strand.
GGCAATTGTGGAAATAATCAACAAATGTCTGATATGAGTTAAGTCCCACTCCACAAGGAAGAACCACACCAGACAATGCTTAGGTTACCAAGAACCAGACCTAGATAACACAGAGATCCAAGGAAAAACCAAGCACTATTGGTTTAATAAATAAGTAAATATCAATAAAATTACTTCTAATGATACACTGTTATATTAAAAAATCAGTGCCTTATCCATTCATCATTATAAAAACTTCTTCCCACAATAAACAGGAACAGTTAGAGAAATCCAGAGTAGGACATCGTGCAGAGTGTACCTCTAAATTCGAGGCCTCCATCAAATCCTTCACCTCAAAGTTCATAGAACACATCCTATACATCTAACCCACCTACCTCTGCCCCTAAAGAAAAGGAGGCGGAAATACTGTAAGAGGCAGAGGGGATGCAGGACACTAGGAGAATAAGACCCTCTGAATTAACTAGGCAAGGCACATATGAACTCATAGATGTTGAATCATCAAGCAAAGGGACTACATTTGCCTACACTTGTCCTCTGTGTGTGTATTATCGGTTTTTGCTTAGCATTTTCATGGTATTTTTGAATGTGAGAACAAACGGATTTTTGACTCTTGTGCCTGCTCTTGGGACTTTTTTCCTCCTTTTGGGTTGCCATGTCCAACTTCATTCAATATGATAGTGTTTGCTTCATCTCATATTTTATTTTGTCACACTTGGTTGTTATTGCTTAGAAACTTTTTCTTTTCTAATAAGAGACAGAAAGAGGATGGAAAGAGGGGAGGAAAGGTAGGAAGCAACTGAAAGGAAAAGAGGGAGGGGGAAACTAGAATATATGGTATGGGAAAAGAACCTATTTTAGAAAAAAATGCCTTGGTTTATGTCATCTTTTATTCTGTAGAACTACAAATCTGCTATTACGTTCAAACCCAGATTTCGGAAAAGCTTAAATTGTATCTGCAGTCTATGAGCATTCAAATTTGGCTCCAGAATGAACTTACATTGTTCATTCCACCTTTGGAGGAAGTGAGAGCTGTGGCTTTCTTTTAGTCATCTATTTATTTTGTTGCTGCTGTTGTTGTTAATTGTGCTGTTCTGTATCGGCATAAATTATATGCGACTGAACCTCTAGTGTGTATTATTTTCTACTTTTTATTTTCTATTATTTTGTTTTATAAAAGAGAGCATATTCTTAGATGACACAAATTAAATATTTCAAGCATACAGACATTTTTACTCAGACTCACTTTTCTTTCCTGAAGACTTTATAATCAACAAATATTTTTTTAATTCAGTTAAAACTTGTTTACTGTTGTGACGTTCCACATTGGTGTGACAAAAGCAAAAACAATTAAGGATTCAGTTTGGATCATGAATTGAAGAAGAAATGCAGTAGAGTCAAGAGATAGCCGGTCATATTCTGGTTCCAATCAGAAATCAGAAAGATGAAGGCTAAAGTCACAGCCTTCACCTGTTTTGGATCTTTCTGTTTCTTGTGGTGCTTCAGTCCGTGGAATAGTGCTGTACACATTCAGGGAGATTCTTCTGCTCCATTTAAACCTCTGCAGAGATTCTTCAAGACACAGAAGTATATATTCTAGGGGATTCCAAATTTAGTCATGTTGACAATGATGATTAATTAGTACAAATATATGAACATGAAAATGCAATATCCTTGTGAAAAGAATAGAAACTATACTACTAAAATGAAAGTTTTCATCCAGAACATGGACCTTCCTGATGGACTAAATTCATGAGCACAGGTTTCTTCCGCGACATATTTCTATCTTGTTCTGATATCTGTATGTTAATGTGGCTCAACTTGAGATTATAATTACAAAATCATTAACTTAGTATCCATGAATTGGATAAGGTTTCCTGTCTTTCATCTAATGGAAATGCCATACATCAAATGAAACTCATGACTTACACCTTTGGGATCTATAACACTGGTTTTCAAACTTTCTAATGCTAGGACCCTGTATTGCAATTCCTCATATTGTGATGACATCCAACCACAAAATTATTTCCTAGTTACTTCATCACTGTAATTATGCTATGATTATAAATCACAATGTAAACTTTTTGGAGATAGAGTTTTGTCAAGGTGGTCACAATTTCCAGGTTGAGAACTACTGCTCTATAATAATATGTTTAATATATAACTAATAAAAATATTGTCAGCTGTTATGACTTTCTCATCTTGGCTCTTGCTACTATAAAAGTTTTTTAGGTTGAAGTTACTTCTTAGCTTTGTAGGAAGAGTCCAAATGAACTTAATAAGTTTACTGTCTGGTCTGAGGACTCTTCTTTCTCTCTACATGGTGAAACTTTGGTGTGTTTTCATTTAATAAATGATCATATTGGAAGAATCTTGTGGCCTTTTAAAAATCAGATTGGATAGTAGTATGAAACAATAAAACCTCCCAGTCTTAACCAGCCCTTTATAGGGGCAGTCATCTTATTCATGATGATGTAACATCGATTACCTTCCCAAACACTGACTATCTAATATCATTATAATAGGTTTAAACTTTCAGTTGATGAGTACTGTAAGGATGAATGCATGTAAGCCATAATATTGCCTGCATAGAACGAACCTGAAATGCACACAGATAAAGAAAATTCCCCGAAATTAATAAGTATTGATTAACAGAATTTATTACATCACTTTTTTGAAGTGAATTTATTTTAGAATTATTTATTCTGTTATCAAAAGCAACATATATTTATGTTACACATATTCTAGAAGTAGAATGTCTTGAAGAACTATAATTTTAAAATTTGGACAGACTCTCATATGTTTTTCAATATAACCTCTGTCATCTTGTATGCTGAGTATGAGAATGGAAGTTTCATGACATACTAACCTACATTTGATGTTATGAATTTTAAAACATTTCAAGAGAAGAAGAAAAGTATTTTGTGTCATGTTTATTTTAAATTAAACTAGTCTATTTCCTTTAAAATCCAAGAATATTTTAAGTACATTGTAATCTTAAGTTTGCTTTCTGGGCAGACTCCTTTATCTCTCCATTTCTATTTCTGTTCTTAGATGCAAATCTGAGAAAATTAAGGAGATATACTAAAATCCAGGGCTTAAATCAGGCCATGAAGATTTAATCTCCATAGACTTTATTCTAAAGATACTGTTTCCTACCAAAATTTCACAAGAAATACATATTTGGTTAACATTCTGTGTAGACATAGTTTAATGATGGAAAAAGTCAAGCCCTTTATCAAGAGGTTTCTTTTTGTTACAGTTATAGGATAGGGCCTGACTCAGATATACTGGGATTAATAATGGTAGGATTCTGTCATTTCATAGAGTGGATCTCAGAGAAAGATAAAGGGAACTACTTCAAGCCTGGTAACTTGTGTGGTCAACTAGGTAAGACAGCTAAGGCATGTTAGAAAGTTAGATCATAGGCAACTCTGGGGAACAGAATGAACATGTGACGGAAGAGGTGTGTGTAGGCAACTGCTGCCACCCTTCTCTCCAGACACGGTTTAGAAGCTAAGACCACTGAAGCATCATTGTTACAATGTGTGGCCAAGATTCTTGCTTTCTTGCTTCATTTGCTTAAATTTAATACTAAGTGTGGAGGAGTCCAGGAGTTAATGACATCTCCCCATTTTTTTCAACTGTTTCATTAGCTCATTTCTACCAAGGTGGTAGTCCAGATTCTGAAGGAAATTTTATGGGAATCTTAGAAAAAGTTTAAGATGATCGTGAGAACTGTGTTGTAAGAAGTCTGCATTGGGAAGACTGATTCCAGGTTTGGGGATATATGAATATTTTGATTCAGTTCCCAGTTGGCACCTGAACAGTTCTCTGCTCTCCTGGGAAGGATGCTGCTGTCCTGGAACTGTTTGTCACAAGAACTGAGTGTTACCAAATCTCCCCGCCAAGCAGACGAAAACAGGATAAAGACAGTGCTGATTCACACCCCAAGAGGGTTTGCAGTGCTGGTTCCTGCAGAATATCCACAGAGCCAAGCTTCATTTTAGAATCTCTTTGATGAGAAAAGACATATTTCAGACAGTAAAAGTTCAGCAAAAAGACATGAGCTGTATTGAGCATCAGTGAAAAAAGGATATTTTAGAATGGAACTGAGACTGGGCCATGAATCTGTACTAAATTCACAACAAAATGTTGAATTAAAAATTTTCCATACATTTAATATACATTTATACATGTGTGTATATTCATAATTTACATACATGCTTTAGTTTTATATTCTGGAGGATGTATCTAATATCTTACATATATTAGGTAAATTTTCTATCACTGAGGTATACCATACTGCTCTATATTTATTTATAGCAATTATATAGCTATCATCTTATCAGTGGTTCAGGATGCTAGCCTGATAGTTTGGCCTCTGGTAAGGTAGGGTGTTTCTCCCATAGGTGCAGACAAGGGTATGATGATGTTGCATTGTTTGGGTTTATTTATTATAATATTGTTCATAGTTTTCTGGGGTTTTTTTAGTTTGTTTTATGAGACAGAGAGTTTCTCTGCATAACTGTGACTGTCAAGGAACTCTCTCTGTAGGCCAGATTGAAGACTGTTCTTGAACTCTGTTTCTCATGTGCTAGAGTTAAAAGTGTGTGTCATTATTACCTGACTCTGGTTTCTGTTTTTATAACAGTGTGTGCACGAATGAATACATGTGTACTTGTGTAACATGAGGGGCCAGCTTGTTGGGGTATCTGTTCCCGCCCGGAACCCCACAACTGGCAAGTCCCAGAGAAAATCAATCACACAGAGATCTCTATAAGTTATAAAGCTGATTGGCCCATTAGCTCAGGCTTCTTATTAGTCCTTGTAACTTATATAAATCCATTATCACTATCTATGTTAGCCATAATGGCTCAGTACTTTTCTCAGCTGGAGCAGCTTACATCTTGCCTATTCGATGATCTGGGCAGAACTGGCAGAGGGAACTTCTGCTTCCAGAATACTCCCAGTCTCTTTGCTCCACCCCTACTTCCTGTCTGGCTTTCCCGCCTATACTGCCTGCCTGACCAATCAGCGTTTTATTAAAATATAATTGACAGAATACAGACAATTCTCCCACACAATACGTACACATGCATTTGTATATGTTTTCTTGTGCTTTTACTTTGGTTCATTTTTTCTGCTTGATTTTAAATTATTTGGTTTTAATTTACTATTTTAATTATTTTTCTTTACCTTTGTAGATGTCTGTTTGTTTTCTAATGAGAGAGAACAAAAAGAGATATAGATTTGTGTCAAGGGACAAATGGGGAGATTTAGGAGATATTGAGAAAGAGTAAACCTTAATCAGAATATAGCATATGAAAAATTATTTTTTGATTTTTAATTATTAGTCTTAATAATTACATTATTACAGTACATCCCAATTATAGTTTCCCCTTTCTCTGTTTCTGCATCCCACCTTTCAACGTCCCCTGTGCCCTAGATCCACTCCGCTGTTTCCTCTTTGGAAATGTGCTAGGCTTCAAGAGATGACATCTAAACAGTACAAAACAAGATACAATAAGACAAGGCAAAAACACTCATTGAGACTGGATAAGACAATCCAGTAGGTGGAAAAGAGTCCCAAGAGTAGGTAAGTCACCTGCTCCTACTGTTAAGGATCCCACTATAGCACAAATTAACAGGCATAGCATACACGCAGATGACCTGGTGCAGACAGATACAGGCTCTGTTCTTGCTCTTTCAGTCTCTTTAATCAATGTGAGCCTTACTTCATTGCTTAGTTGACTCAGTGAGCACTGCTCCCCTGGTATCCTCCTTCTGCTCTGACTCTTATAATTCACCCTCTTTTTGAGGTGTCCCATGATCTCTGAATGAAGGGACTTAATGAAGACCTCAAATTTAGACTCTTTCTCTCTCTATGCATAATGTCTAACTTTTGGTATCGGCAGCTGGAGGAAAACTTTCTTAGGGACAAAAATTTGAATGTTTTGAACTAAAAGTTAAAATAATACACATTATCAAACACCTCCTTGATCATTTATTAAATATAATAATACCTCTATTTCCATAATGATTTAAGACTTTATAGTAGATAAATGAAGCCTTTGGTATTGCCATATTATATTGGTATTATCTATATTTTTCTATTTATATGTGCCACAGAAAGACTAACACAAATAAATATAATAAAATATATGTGCTATAATATAAATGATGCATATCTCCTCCTATATGTCTGCAATTTCCTTTAAGGATAGCATCATACAATTTCTGCATTATCTGAATTGCTATTCCTACTGATTTTTCTCATCTTTTGGTTTAATAAAACATTTACTTATAGATGAAGACTGTGACCCAATGACAGTCAATCATGATGGAAGTTTCTGTGTCTCTAACACACAGTTGAAATGTAGCCAGAATATGTGAAATATGCATTCATCTACTTTGAAGGATAGAGAGGTATCAAGAAAATAGTAACATTTTACTGAAATTTACAAATTAAAATAGAAATAATTTCTTAAAAATTTAAGGTTCTTGGATCAATGTGAGTAGTTTAATTTGTAGAAAATGAAATTATACTTTTAATATTTTAAAGGTGTATATTAGTAAATACAAGTTTATTTAACATTATATATATGCATATATGACTATTCACATAGATTTTTAATATTATACATGCTTCCATCAATTCCCAATTATTTCTTCAGTATGCTTTTTATTTAGTATGTATGCAGTAATATAAGCAAAAGAGTTTTAATGATAGGTAAAGAAAATATAATTACAAAGATAAATTTTCCACCAGAGTATTAAATGTACCCAATATATACACTTGCTCTGGTTTTCTTTAAAGTCATCGCATCAATGAAAACCATTATTCTTCAGCCTGCTTAGCTATTACTCTAGCAGTGAGGGAATAGGCTATTTATTTCAAAATGTTGCATAGATTTAGCTTCTGAAACATGGCAGATATTTGGACACACAGTTGCATATATATATATATATATATATATATATATATATATATATAATGTATTTATATACATATTTATAGATACATGTTTATAACGCTCAAAACAAAAATTAAATGTACATACACAGATATATATGCACACATGTAGTTATGACATTCTGTTATAGAGAACAGTTCTCTGTAAAGTGATTTAAATAGTGTTGTAGTGTGAATGAGACTATCTGCCATAGATCAAGAAGTTTGAATGATTTGCCATGAGCCATGTTATAAGAGACTTAGGAGATATGTTATTGCTGGAGAAATTAGGTCATTAGGTCAAGGGAGCTTTGAGAATTTAGGGAATTGCCCTAACTCCAATTTGCTTTTAATGATTTATGTTCATAGGTGAAATATAAATTATTAGCTTCTTACTCCTGATGCTATCTGACTTGCTGCAGTGCCTCTGTGCTATGATGAACTCTCAATATTTTTGAATCCATAAACCTAACTAAATATCTCTTTTATTAATTGACTTGGCCATGATGTTTTATTATGACAACAGCAAAGTAAAGAATCCTGAAGATGGCACCAGAGAGTGGACTGTTTCTGTGAAACATCTAACCATGATGTAGTTGTTTTGTGGAATTTGGGAGACTCTGGAAGAGTGGAACTCTGAACACTGGAAGTAGAACTTAAAGAGCCAAAATAGAAAGAGTTTAGAAGACAACAGGATTGAGAGTTATGTGGACCTTCAAGGCTCAACTCAAAACATGTCAGGGAGGGATGCTATCAGTAGCTGGGTTCCAGATGTTTTGAGATATTTTGACAAAGAATCTAGTTGATTCTGTCCTTGTTCTAAGAATTTGTCTGGGGACAAATTAAAAAGTAAGAACTAATTTTTTGGCTGGAAGCATTTTCAAGTTAGCATAATACTAAATCTATCATGTAGTTTTTATTAATGGCTTACATAGGTTTACAATATTATAGCAAGTGGAGCATAAAGATTACAGAATGGACAGTTTAAAGAGGCAAAAAAACATGCAGACTTAGCATTGAAGCCATGGTTTGCAATAAAAGAGAAAAGTAATGTGCTGTCATTGACATAAGGCCCCAGGCTCAGCACTGGTAAAGAGAATGTAACTTTAGAAGAAAACCTCATTCAGCTAAGTATCCAAACTCTGTAAGAGAGAATAATACATTTTCTTGTCCCAGAAAGCAATCAAAAATGTTCTACTTCTAGTGTGATTCAAAGTGGCTATCGGCTATCCCAAGCAAACAACTGAACTTGGCAGTGTCTTTTGTTGCTTTGAGAGACATGAAAGTAATGAGAAACTGAAGGCATCTTTTACTCTTCCTAAACAGGTGCAGAGAGCTTCTGTGGCTAGATAACACACTCAGAAGGTGAGTCATTGCAAAGAGTTTATCAGGTGCCATTATGTGGAGCTATTTTGTGAAGCCTGAGTTACAGTGGAGAACTCAAGGTATTAGATTTCTCTGATGCTTACACATCTGGCAAAGAGATGAATTCAAGAAGTGGAACCAGCTCAAGAGAGAGGTGTTGGGCATAAAACAAAGCAGAAGGGCCAAACCATTGGAATGTTGAGCACCGGCTACAAAGTTACAGGATTTGAAGTGTCTTCTGCTGTGCTTTTGTCTTATGTATATCCTGGTTTGATTTGATTCATACTGCATTCATCCCTGTATTTTAGATTGTTAGTATATATTCTGTATCATTTTATAATGAATATATTTATTTTATAAGATTTTATTTTACAAGGTGTTGGTTGTGTCTGCTTGCTCATATCCTGGCTACCTAGAATCAAAATAATCATACAAAACTGTAATAATTATAATACTGCTTGGTCAATCACTTAGGCATATTGCCAGCTAACTCCTATATCAATTCCTATATCTTAAATTAACCTATGTCTATTAAACTTTGTATCACCAAGTGGCTGTGGCTTACTAGGAAATGTTCTGGTGTCTGTCTCTTTTGGCAGCTACATCACTTCACCCTGACACTGCCTACTTTCTCCTTTATCTCTGTTAGGAATTTCTACCTTACTCTATTCTGCCCTGTAGTAGACCCAAACAACATCTTTATTCATTTACCAAACACAGTCACAGCATAAAGATGGGAATCCCACATCACCCCTCCTTTATTGTCTAAACAAAAAGGGAAGTTTTAAATTTAACATAGTAAAATTGCATATAACAAAACAGGTATCAAGCAAGAATTATAGTTACAATATTTATATCTACTTCATCTTTTATCATAGCTAAGGAAAACTATAATTATAACTATCTATTCTTCAACTCTATCAAAGACTCCAAAAGGATATAATATTATCTAACAGGAATTGCATTATAAACAACTTGCAAAACTCTAGAATTGACAGAGATATCTTGCTGCCTGGACAGTCACCCAATGTTCTTCTGTAACTTTAGAGCATCAAGTCTTCAGCCCACAGGACCATAGTATCCAACAAACTTTTCCATGAAGCAGAAAATTTGAATATCTGTTCTGCCTTGTAATGGCAATGTCCATCACTTCTTTTCTTCTCTGTCCTGTAGAATATTTGGTAGACTCTTTCATGAAGCAGGAACCCCAAAAGATCGTCTCAAATTTAGACAAGTTCAGCAGTCATTTTTGTTCGGGTCCTGCATGTCCTGTTCATATAGCATAACATCAAGCAGTCCAAGCAAGAGCAATTTTTTGCCCAAATGTCTAACAAACTCCATAAGCAGCCTCCTTGATGCCCATCATCCTCTTGAAGTAGATTAGTGCTGCCAGCAGAAGATGTGTCTTACTGTCATGAAAAGCCCTAAGTTCTTAAAAACATGTTAAATGCCATATTCTGTTAGTCTTTGAAATATTTGAAAACTATCCATTTGAAATATATCTCTGTACATCTAGAAAACATAACTAACATGACTATAATCATGACTATTGTAGATGACTATCTATTAGCCTATATTTCTTAATTATACATTACATTTTAAATGAGCTGCACAAGCACAAAACCTTAATCAAGATCAGAAATATACATATAACAAAATTGACTTGTATGAGAAGTCCGTCTGTCTATGTGTTGCTTTTATTGGTTAATGAATAAAGAATCTTCCTTGGCCTTTAATCAGACAGAATAGAGATAGGTGTGTAAAACTAAGCTGAATGCTGGGAGAAAGAAGGCAGCATTGAGGAGACATCATGTAGCCTCCAACAGGGAAAGATGTATGCTGCCAGCTGGAACCTTACTAGTAAGCCACAAGCCTTGTGGTAAAATATAAAATAACAGAAATGGGTTTATTTAATATATAAAATCTTGCTAGGAATATGCTATAGCTATTTGCCATCAATAACTTAAGTAATACAGTTTCTGTGCGGTTATTTCAGGAGTTTGGGCAGTTGAGAAATAAACAAGTAGCCTCATACAACAATTGACCTTAAATTTGTATTAATAGACCAAGAGCCATACCAATGCAAAACATTCATCTCTATAGCAAATCCCACCTTTAAAAGTAAACAAACATTTATAAACACTCATTTAGGAATTTTGGCATAGTACTTTCCAAATTGCTTCCTGCTTTTTGTTGAGCAAAGTAATTTGGGGATTGACAGAGACTTTTCAGGGTGTCTTGTTTGATCAGCCCACATTAGCCTGTGAAGAATCTACAGGTTCTCATTCTTGGTGGAAACAAAAGAAAAACCTCTTTTCTGAAGCAACATATTCTTGGATCTAAATTTTGAAGTCAAAATACCTTAAAAGTATATATGTTGGTTTAGCTTAGCAGTCCATACAATGAAATTTCTCTCTGTACTTAGCTCATTTACAGTCTAAAAATTCCTGAAAAACATAATAACATTCACAATCCAGATTATCTATGTATATTCCATATTTATGTGACTTATTTTTCTTACTTTATTACTTTTTTACAAGTTTAATATTTATTTTATTATCTTAATTCCTTTAATCTATGACTGTCTGTACTCTTATATTATAGCTATCTAGACTCCTTTTACTCTCTCTCCTAAGCCTACATACATTTATCCAACACTGTGACGCATTTAGAGATTTTTTTCCATCTGAATTTACTTTACTGCTTATCTGTAAACTTTTTCTGATGAAGATTGGTTCCTAAAATGCTAAGCAAAAGCTATGTGGCTAAGACTAAGGCTGCTTTGTCTTTTGGCTCCACCCAGTTCAACATGGTGGAGGTAAGTTCAATGCCAGCAGTGCAAGTCATATTCACAGCCCCATTTTCAGGTACACAGAGGATCTATATTGCCATTTAACAAGTTGTAGCACTCTGTTTACAAACTCCATTTAAATGATCCATAGCAGACCCTCCTGAAAGAGTCAGAGCCATTTGTGCTGGCAAACCAGAAAACCGCTGTTTACAAAGAAGTCACATAGTTTTTTACTGCTCCTCTCTTAAAGGAGCCACAGTGCCCCTGTTCCCTACCAGCAAACAGAGCCCATCTGGGGGAAAAGACAACCACAAAGAAGCTGCACTAAACTCTGTTTTTTGTGTCTAGAATTTCTTTTCACGCTCTCTCAGGTTGTTTGTGGGTGTAGTTACCCATGGTGGTACAAATTTGTTGATATAATCTGTAGACAGAGGCTGCTTGTTCATTCCTGGCTACCCAGACCTGAAATAGTCACGCAAAAACTGTATTAATTAAATCAATGCTTATTAGCTTTACATTATTCTATTCTGCCCTGTGATAGGCCTAAGCAGCTTCTTTATTTATTACCCAAAACATTCATTCCATACAGAGGGGAAACCCAGATCAACAAGAGTGATAGTAAAGTTAAGAAATTGCCTTGAGTCTTAGAAGATGTTTTGTACTTTGCTGAACACTGAAGAAACTCTGAAATACTATAGTGACTTCTCAAGTTAGACTAAATACATTCTGGATTATGATATAGTCAATGTGAACAGGGAGTAGAATATAGTGATAGTTTTTTTCAATAGTGTTTTAGGATCTCCTCTAAAACTATATTTCTTCTTAGGGTCAACCCTTTATCTACAAAGAAGTTCACAATTTCCCATTCTGATCTCAAACTTTTTATGAGTTTCTCCCAGAAGTCTGTTAGTCAAACTTCTGTTTGCTCATAAATTGTCTTATGTTGTTTACCCTTGTAATAATATACTTTCTGTAAAGAAAATGACAAAATACTGGGGCACCAGTGTACTTCTGAGCCCATGTGTGGAAAGGATCAGATTAACTGGTGAGTAAATACTTTGACTACCAGCCACCATAAGAGCCAGAACCAGATGAATAGAGAATACAACATTTGTATGCTATGATTCATGAAAGGACAATGTCAGTACAAGCTGTGCAGATGGGAACCGAAGTGTGAAATGGAAGTATAGATAGATGTTTCTGTCTTCCCTGGTCCCACAATAGGTTAGTCCCCAAAAAACACACAGAGGTATATTTAGTAAAAACTGCTTAGCCTATTAATTCAAGTGTATTATTAACTAGCTCTTAAAACTTAAATTAATCCATAATTCTTGTCTATCTTTAGACACATGGTCTGTTACCTTTTATCAGTGAGACATTCTCATATTTCTTCCTCTGTGTCTGACTGGTGACTGAATCCCTGCTTTTCTTTCCAGAAATCTCCTAGCCTGGTTGCAACACCTTTACTTCCTTCCCGGCTACTGGAAATTAATGCTTTATTAAGCCAATACAAGTAAGAAATATTTACAGAGTACAACAGCATTATTCCACATCACTTCCTTTTTTAAAATTTCAAAACAAGAACCCTAAATCTAATCTTGGTTAGATTATCATTTTTTCTCACCATTATCCATAACAACTTGCAACCAACACTTTAAACAAAGGCAGACATCCATAATCCATTTTGATTGGAATCTGGACATAGTTTTCTAGGATACTTCCTGCTGATTGAGGGTGCTGTTATATCTTATGAGGACCCAAAGTATATTTAGGATTATGGTCAGACCTGACTGAAATAATTTTTGAGGCTTGATCATCACAGCCAGCAGTTCTGAGGCTTTTCTGGATATAGAACTTAGAAGAAACTGCAACAGAGATGCTCTGAAATATTGGGCCATCCATTCTCATTTGAGATTTTTCAGGGTTCTTCTTTGATCCAACTTTATTTTTCCTAAACCAGAATGAATTCAATTTTTCCGTGGAAACAAGAACAAAACTTCTTCTCCAAAGTAACAGATCTTTTGATTTAAAATTTGAACTCAAGGCATTTTCAAAATATATAGATTGAATTAATTCCACAGTATTCAAAATTAAATGTCTTTTAGCAGCTGTGACTCCTTCCTCAGCAGTCAAACAAATCAAAAGCAGCATAATATCATACAGTATCCAGATTCTCTGTATATTTTCCCTCTTTACATGGCTTTTTATTCTTACTCTATTTCTTTTATTTTTATTGTTTAACGTTTGTTTTTTTTGACACAGTGTTTTTCAGTGTATCTTTGGTTGTCATGGAACTCTGTAAACCAGTCTGGCCTGAAACTCACAGAGATCTTTCTACCTCTGCCTCACAAGTGATAGGATTAAAGGCATGCACCACTATTCCAGACTATTCTTTTCCATTTGCAAGGACTTTTTCTACCCTTTTTCTTTCTCCCTTAAGCCTATGCATATTTTTAAACACACTGTAAACCATTAGAATGTTTATTTCTTATTTTCATCTGCATCTATTTTTACTGTACATCTATTTTTTTCTGACCTAATAAGTCTTAAATCTGCTAAGCTATATGGCTAGGATTAAAGCTGCAGCTTTGGTGATGGGCTCCACCCTTTTCCTTGATTTCTGAGAGTCTAGCCTCATGGCGGAGGTACCAGCAGGAGCCAAGTTTATTGTCACAACTGTGTGGACTTTCAAAGTCCCTGTCACCACCAAGAAGCATGCTGCTGGATGCTCATAAACACTATTTAAATGTTTGGTGGCACAGCCTCTTAAAAGAACAAGGTTTTTATGACTAACTCTGAGTCTGGAAGTCTCTCTTGAAAGATCCATGCCTCTGCTGCCATAGCAAACAGAGCCTATGGGAGAAAAGAAGGTTCCCAAGAGACTGTACTTGACTCTGTTCTTCTCTCTTTTGAATCTTTTTTTAAACTTTCTCAGGCTTTATGTGTAAATTCTTGCTAAATATTTGGGCACCATTTATAGACAGAAGTTTCTGTTTTGCCAAGCCCAGCAGTCATTCAATTAACAAGAAGCTCAAGGTGCTTGTATTAATTATAAACTCTTTGGCCTATTATCTCAGGCACATCATTAACTAGCTCTTAAAATTTAAATTAATCCATAATTCTTATCCATTTTTAGCCACATGCCATGGTACTTTTTATTAGTGAAGTATTCTCATCCTGCTTACTTTGTGTCTGACTGGTGACTGACTGCCTTTCATTTTCCCAGAATTCTCCTAGTCTGGTTGCCATACCTATATTTTCTATCTGGCTGCTGCCCAATCAGTGTTTTATTAAACCAGTATGAGTGACAAATCTTTGCAAGGTACAAAAGCATTATCTCACAGCATGGGAACCTGAAGCTAAGACTAGGGAATAATAGTCAGAGACAGCAACAATTTCCTCCCTATTGCCTTGACAAGCTACACAACATGGTAGAACTTAAAAGGCAGGCATGTTGTCATATCCTGATATCTGTGACATTGGTATACATAGACAGATGGGCCTTCCATATCCTGTCTGAGCCATGGAGATAAAGAGTCTTGCTCAAAAAAAGGCACAACCCTCATCATGAAACTGGACAAATATCTGACTTTACTCCTAAAGACTCTTGTCATCTGAAAGGCCATCTTCACTTTACTTGTTTGCATTATGGAGACTGGAAGCTTTCCACTCCCCATATGTGGTCTCTGAATGTCAAAGTGGACAATCTATAGGGAAAGATAGTGTAGACCATTCTAGGAGGAAGAAACACTGTCTAGATTCCTGTTATCTGTTGTCTGGTATCTGCCACCACAGCAAACATAACAGACAAAAATAAGAAAGAGATTATTTAATTTTACACTTTTGGGTTATAGTCCCTCATGGAGGAAGCTCAATGCAGAAGCCAGTAGCAGAATTCATGGAGGAATGTTGCTCATTAGTTTGTTCCCTGGAGTACTCACTGGATTGTGCTTAGTCTTTATACAGCCCATAACCATCTGTTTGAGGATAGCTGGTTCTTCAGTGTTCCCACAGCAGACTGTCCATCCTGCTGTAACACTTAAGATGATTTTCCAAACATACCCCAACAGAAAAACTTCATTTATGGTATACTTCATCAGAGTGTCTCAGATGACTCTAGACTATGTCAAATTGGCAATCAGAGCTAGCCAAGACACCCCATCCCTTGTAAACTAAACGTACAAGCATATTACCACTAAACTGTAGGCTTTCCTTACTTCCCATAAGAACTCATTCTAATATTATAACACAAAACTAAGTCTTAAAAGTCTCACAATCTTTAACATTTTCAATACTTTAAAAAAAAAGTCTAATGTTTTTAGAGCTTCTTTACATTGCTATTTTTTTTCCTTTTTTGTCATTTCATTCCTAATTAATCATGATTTATGGAACCTTCCATTGCTCCATACATCTTTGAAGAGGTATACTCAAATTCCTCTCTTTACAGACAAGCTTTTGAGCATAAAAGATATTCTCCTACCTGATTCAGAAAGTTTGTATGAGAAAGATAATAAAACTTAATAAAACAGGGAAAACTATGATTTAAGAATATCCTTCTTACCTTCCTTTACCTTTACAATCTCTTTCCATATCTGTGGTCCCTTACTTGTCCACTCAACTACTATGTCTTCTTATTTTTCCTCTTTATTGAAAAAAGCTTTTTTTCCTAAAAAGAATAGTCTTCTAAGAGATAAGAACAAAACATAACAAAATAAAATATAATTAGATGAAATAAAGTCTATCATAATGAAAGTTGGGCATGGCTACCCAGTCCAATATGTGCTCCCCATATATTCCTTTGTAGACTTCTCCTAAAGAGTGGTTGACTTAATAGGAGCTATGCTCTTAAAGAAATTTTTCTTTAAGAGAAGCCACTAGGAGTTCGTGTGATCACAGGATATTTTATATATGAATCAAATTGCTTTTCTAAAGAACAGTGCAAGTTTCAAAAATAATCATAATTACTGACCAGAAAAAATCTGTTTAAGTTTGTTTGAATTGGTTAATAGGTGATACAAAAAAAAGGTCTTTTCAAGATTTCTAGTTCAACATACAAATAATAAATATAGCATTTGTTATATGAAAATACTTGCTGTTGCTCATATATTTTTAATTACTTGTCTTATTACTTGTCTCATTTTGAGACTATAGCCCTACTAAATGGAGAAGCCACACAGGAAGAATGAGGGAACTGGTCACATTGTATGCATTCTCAGATGCCTGAGAACTTCAACACAGCTGTTCAGTTTTCCTTCTCTTTCAATTTATTGCATAACCAGAATTCAAGGATGGAGCTACCACATTTAGATGGTTCTTCCTACGTCAGCCAACTTAACTTGTATGTCTACAGATTTGTTTCCTTGATGGATCTAGACCCAAATAAGTTGATAATTAGTTATTATATAATCATAAAATGAGAATATTTACATTTATCTCACTGTTCAACTTTCAATTGCACACCAATTATAGCTGTTAGAACTGAACTAGAATGTTCAGAGTGAAGAGTTATTTCTTTTCTACAGCTGATTTTGTCATTACCTAGCTGAAATAAAATAAAACCTTTGCATGGTATTTCAAAGATTTGATTGAGAATTATTCATTTTCTTTCTTTGACATTTATTTCATACATATTTTTCTTAGCTATTATTGTTGTGAATGAAGAAATTACATTTTTCCTCTTATCTCCTTTTTGCCTTGACACAGTTCTGAGCTACTATGTGTTTTCAATCAAGATTTAATTATGAATAAATATTAAGACAAAATTCCCTAAGAGTAATAAGGTGGCCCGCTGTCAGACTATTTTTGTTGTTTGCTTGTTCGGTTGTTTGGTTTGGGTTAGTAGCCAAGTTGTCATTATCATTAGTGTTTGAATCGTGTCTTAAATTTGCTTTTTTTTTCCCCTAACGTTAGAACTCTTACAGGACCTGTAGATTCATCGTCTGAGTACTCCATTTACAGTGGATTCTTCTTGTATTTAAAGCAGAATGAATACAATTGATATTTTATATTCTTTCTGCATATAAAACAGCACTTGCCCCACTCTGTCCCTTGCAAGCTTATTTCAGTTTGGCCAACAAGTGACAATTTAATTGTCATGCAAGCCAATTTGACTTCAATATTTGCATTGTGTTTCATGGGCTACAAACCTAGAAAGATCTCTGGGCACCACCCCCCTCAAACCTCTGTTAGCTGACACTTTGTCTGGACAATCTCTCAATCTTCCTCTGTTGTCCACCTGAACGCTTTCTCCGAGGCTAATTTGTCTTTTAGTTAAAAACATATGTATTCTTTACTCTAATACTTTTACCCTGACTTTTCCCATGGAGAGGATTTATTTCATATACCATTTCAAGCTGTACCTCTGAGAATTAGATTTCTATGCTATAAAATTTCTAGGCTTATATCTTTCTTCAAAGCAATCACATGGTTTCCTGCAGGTTATAAATCCTTACCTCAGTTCTCATGTTTTTTTATCTAGGAGTTTTGGAGTCTTGTTCATAAAGGCTTGGGGAGCAGCGTATTATTTTAAAAGGCCCTGAAGAGTAGGGCTTGATTACATGATTACACTGTGATTTTTGCTCTCTGAAATAATTAGCCTGTTTTTCAGTTATGTACTTTTTATGGTTTCATATGGTATAATTTTAATGGCTTTTTATCCTTATTATAAAGCCATTTCAGTAAATGCAGACAATAAATACTGCTTTGAAAGGGTTTTATGAGTAAGTCATTCCAATAAATAACTTTTATGCTTATATTTCACTTTTGAGACAGACATAAGTGCACTAATTTACTATTTCTTAAAAGCATCGGGAAATGAGTAGATGAAACATTTTTAAAGAAAATAATAACTTTTAGGACTTTAAAATTCTATAATATAGGGATCCCAAAGCTTTATATTTTGCATCTTTAAAACTGCCTCTGACCTAATTCTACCAGGGACCACTTTTACTTTTCCCCACACAATTGTATAGAGCACCACGCAGGCAATTTTACGCTGATGAAAAGTTTCTGAGGTTTCTTACCACCTGCCTGCCTTCTTCTCCTATCTCTCCAATCCTAACTTTAACAGGTGGCTGTTCCACATATAAATATAAGCATAATACTGTAGTGTTTAAATTTTAAAGTTCATTGTTAACTATTTTCAGGGACTCTTTATTTAAATGTTAATGTAAATCTAACCCAATAATCCTAATGTGTTATCTCTTCTATATTTACCACTGATAAGTATAAGAGATTTATATCTCAATTTCTTAGAAGGACATCTTCTAATTAAAAATAAATAAATAAAAACAAATATTTCCACAAACAAACTTCTTTTTTGTTATTTTTTTCGAAACAAGTTTTCTCTGTACTAGCAGTCTTGGAACTAGCTATTGTAAACCAGGCTGGTCTCAAAATCATAGAGATCCACCTGTGTCTGCCTCCTGAGTATTGGTATTAAAGGCATGTATCACAACCACTCAGTTGTAAACAAACTTCTAAAATGTAGATTCAGATTTATGAACTTTTTTTTAGTCTGTAATGAAAACTTGCTTTTTTTAATATTGGTGCTATGGAAGCAAACTTAACAAACAACAAACCAAAAACAAAAGCATAAATATCTAATATTTCAACAAAAATCCTCAGATATCAGACTTGAAAATTAAATGAGAATCGTATCTAATAGTTTGATTCCAGGTAACAAAGTATAATATCTATAAAACAAAAACAAAAACATGCCAAGTAAAAAAACCAAATGAACTCCCATATATTTCTAAATACAAGAATATCAAGTTTTGGGGGGCAATGTGTATGTTGTGACAAGTATGCGCTCAAAGATATGTATAACATATGCATAGCACAAAGTGTGTCTCCTATCTTTAGATGGCAACCGCACATTTCCGTTAGTGTGTTGCATTGTTTAAATTTGATTTTCATCTTGCTCACTGGACCTATACATGGTGTAGTAATAAACTTCTACAGGGATCTCCAGTTCTGTATCAGCTGCAAACTGAACCTGAAAGTTCTGTAGCACAAAGGGACTGTGATTTGTTTTAACCACATTGAGAGCTACATATGCTCTCTGTATGGTCTTTCTAAATCACATCTGTGACACTTCAATGCACATTGCCGGGAAAATTAAAGATGACTATGCAGTATGAAGATTATAATTGTAGGATCAGACCAAAGATAAAAAGACAGGGAATTAATGTCTGAGCCACTTGGTAATTCACACCTCCTCATGCACAATTTTAAAGATATTATTCAATTAGACACATAATTCTACGTGTTTATTATGGTCTAGTATCTGTCAGACACACACACACACATCTAGGTATATATAAAAGGATATATTACAGCCTTCACTTTAGCTATGTTTCATTTCACCCTTTATGTCTAAAGCAGGAAGTCTTCTGTGAGTTTGAGGTTAAGCTGGGCTATGTAGTGAATATCTGAATGTAAATATCTCTAGGAAAAACCCATCTATGTCTCTGTCTCCTCTCCCCTCTTTCTCTCACCCTCTCTCTGTCCTTTTCTATATATGCGTGTGTGCGCGTGTGTGTGTCTATGTCATTTCTCACTCATAGACACACATACACACATATAGATGTGTACACAGATTTTACTTGTGAGAAACATTTAAAGTTCCTGCTTTCTCAAATATTTAATTGTTACGTTATCAACTGGAGTTAAGCCAGTGGCTTATATAACTGCAGCTGTAATTCCTCTTATCCACCTGCATGCACTCTGCTTCAGACCCCAGTGTCCTGAACTCAGGTTCGAAAAAACCGGACTCTATAGTTTCCTTCTATGAGTTCAATGATTGACCTTCCACATATAAATATGAATTTCAACACTTGTCTTTGCCTTACTTGGAACACTTAACATAATATGTTTCAGCAACATCCCTTTTGATGCAAATGACATTCTTTGTTTGCTTGAGTCATGCACCACTGTGTGTGTGTTCATACATATATTGCATACTGAATAAAAAGGAATACTAAGTATGTCCTAATTTGAAATACAGTTTAAAAGGTGCTGCAAATAAACACTTAGAAGGGGAGGTATTTCTTGAATGTACCAACAGTTTATCTCTAGTGAAAGAATTTTAGATTATGTAGTAGCTCTAGATTTAATATTTCTCCTCCACACCCAGAGAATTTTATGTTTTGCAGAGTATGTAAAATAATTTATAATGCCTCCTTCCTTGTGTGAATTCTTTTTTATCTGTGTACTAATTGGTTTCTATGCTTGTTTTGTAAATACTAAATATTATATCTGGATTGAGATGAGGCCTCATTTTTTGCTTGCACTTGCATTTGCCTTAGGATTAATGATGGTGAACACTCTTTTATATGCTTGCCAGCAAGTTGTATGCCTTCCCTTGAGAAATGACTATCCACAACTGTTGCCTCTGTTTGTAATTTTTGTTGTTGTTGCTTGATATTTTAATATTAGATAATCTCTTAATTTTACACTTATTCTCTATATTGTCTCTCAGTGACATTGTTTCTTTGCTGTGTGAAAACATTTTAATATGATATAATCTCATTTTTCATAGTTTGATTCCCAGTTCAATATGCTAAACTATTTCTTTTAGTTTCCTAGAGTCTATTCCATAATTTAATTATTTAATGTATTGAAGTTGCTTTTATTTGCTGTGGAGAAATTGAATTCTAGTTTAATTATTCTGTACATAGATACCCAGTTTTTCACGAACCTCTTGTGGAAGAGAATGTCCTCACTCTGATATGTTTGATGAGTTTATTGCAAAGAGATTGGGCATAAACAAATGAGATTTCTGGGTTAGGAGCTGCAAACACATAGACTTATTATTGAATTCTTGTTCTCCCTATTGATCTGAGCATCAAATCTAATGTCAGTAGCTATAGATTTTATTGTTACATGGTAGTGGGTTTTTTTTGTTTGTCTATAGTTTGAGACAGAATGCAGGTGACCTTGAATTAGTAATTCTTATTCTTCAGTGTCTAGGGTACATTAATTATAGTTATGTGGCATTATGTCTGCCTGTAATGTATTTTAATCCATGTATTAAAATTCTTTTTTTCTATTTTCTCAGTATTTTTTCTATATGAAACATTCATTAAGTAGAAGCTTAATATTTGTTATTTCTATGGACAAAATAATTAAAATTTTGACAAATAGGTGATTTATCACATAAACTATTATACACTATTTGTAAGAGTACGTTTGTAGATCTTGAGTTGGATCATGATGGCAGGGAGTCACAGCACAGATGGTTGTCAGGCCTAGCTGGTCTGGATGGCTATTGGCTATGGAAAAGATTCTCTAGCCGATAAGTATTTTTGTAAACATGCTGACTATTCTAAATGATCTCTGATATTTATTGAAACTATTATATTCATCTTTTGTTTGATAATTGAGTGTAACTATTTCAATATTGGCATTGGTAAATTCAGTTATCCCCAATGGCACTTAAATTTCCAGGTTGGATGAACTTCATGAAGTCATTATCCAACAGTTTAATAAAAAGTTTGCTCTCTAGAAATTTCAAATACAGTTACTTAAGCAAAAATTCTTGGTGCATTTTACTATATAGGTTCACAATATACTACAAGCTAGGTATAATAACACAAAACTGCAATTCCTGCACCCAGCTCAGAAAAGAAGACCTTAAGTTCAATGCTACATGGATCTTGTAAAACAAGAAAACAAATTACTAAATTATAAAGTCTATTACACTGCTCTAATCTTGACAATCAATGTGATTCATTCCTCTATTTGATAAGAAGAAAGGGTGGATGTTTGGACTCTATCTCTTGCAATGTTGAAGCCCTATACTTCAAAAATGATATTTGTCAAACTTACATGAACATACAACATTACAGATTAATTATGTATTCCTTGATATGAAATGAAATGGACAAAAATCACACAGACTAATTATTTCTCATAAAGTATACAGAAGTTTCTTAAGTTAAGTTTATAAAGTCCACCCAATTTTGAAAGATGTTACTAATGGTCCCTAGATCAATTTTTTTCTTTAATTAAAATTTTTAATAAAAGCTTTTCTCATTTTACATAGCTATCCCTATTCCCACTCCTTCCCCTCCTCCCATCCCACTCTTTGCTCTACCCCACATCCCATTTCAATCCTCAGAAATGGTAAGGTTTCCCATGGTGAGTCAACAAAGTCTGATAATTTACTTGGAGGCAAGACCAAGGCTTTCCCGCCTATATTTAGGCAGAGCAAGGTATTCCTCCAAAGAGAATGTGCTCAAAGATGCTAGTTCAAGCACTAGAGATTAATCGTGATCTCACTGTAAGTGATCACACAGAAGGCCCAAGCCTGGCAACTCTCTCTCACATTCAGTGGGCCTAGTTTGGTCCTATGCAGGTTGTGCCTAATCAGTCCAGAGTCAGTGAGCTCTCACTAGCTGAGGTCAGCTCTCTCTGTGGGTATCGCCATCACGGTATTGACACCTTTGCTCCTCCCTCTCTCTCTCTTCTACTGGTCTGAGGTAGGTTTTACCAGTGTTTCACTGCAGATCTCTGTCTGCTTTCATCAGTTGTTGGGTGAAGGTTCTATGATGCCAATTAATAAATCTGATTACAGCGGAAGGTCAGTTTAAGTGTCCTCTTTCCTGTTACTTAGAGTCTTAGCTGGGGGTCATCCTTGTGGATTCCTGAGAATTTCACTAGGTCCATGTTCTTGTTAGCACTTTGATGGCTCCCTTATCCAAGGTATCTCTTCCTTTTTCTCCCTCTCTGTTCTTCCCGCCTCTTGAGCATTCTGTTCCCTCATGTTCTCCTCCCCGCTGTCCTCTTCTCCTCCCTCTCCCCTTCCACCCTCCCTTCTCTCCCAACCCACCCCAAACTCCCAATCTTTTCAGGAGATCTTGTCTGTTTCTCCTTCCCAGGGAAATCAATGTTCTCTCAGTGCTCTCCTTGTTACCTAGCTTCTCCTGGACCATGGTTGGTTATGTCTAACACACACTTATGAGTGAGCAGATACCTTGTCTGTCTATCTGGGTCTAGTTACCTCACTCATTACGGTTTTTTTTTTTTCTGTTTTCAACCAATTGCATTGCAAATTTCAATTTGTCATTATTTTTCACCACTCTGTAGTTCTCCATTATGTAAATGTACCACATATTCTTTATCCATTCTTCGCTTGATGGGTGTCTAGGTTGTTTTCAAGTTCCAACTATTATAAATAATGCTACTATGAATGCAGTTGAGAAAATTTCCTTGTGGTATGTGTGCACAGCCTTTGGGTATGTGCCTAAGAGTGGTATTCCTGCCTTGAGCCGATTGATTCTCAATTTTCTGAGAAACTGCCACACTGATTTTCATAGTGGTTGTACAAGTTTCTATTCCCACCAGATGTCAACACGTAGAAGAAAGCAAATAGATCTATATCTATCTCAATGCACAAAATTTAAGTACAAATAGATCAAAGACTTTAACATAACTCTATCCACTCTGAACTTCATTTAAGAGAAAGTGGCAAGTAGCCTTGAAGGCACAGGCACAGGAGACCGTTCCCTAAATATAACACCAGTTGCACAGACATTGAAAAATGATTAATAACAGGACCTCTTGGAAATGAGAGCTTCTGTAGGCCAAAGGACACAGTCAATAGGATAAAATGACAGCCTACAGAAAGGGAAAAGATCTTCACTAACCCCACATTGGACAGAGGATGGATCTCCAAAATAGATAAAGAACTCAAGAAACTAGACATAAAATTACCAAATAATGCAATCAAATATGGGGTGAAGATCTAAATAAAGAATTCTTAACAGAAAAATTGCAAATGGTCAAGAGACACTTAAGTAGTTGTTCAACATCCTTAACCATCAGGTAAATGCAAATCAAAATGACTTTGAGATACCATCCTACACTATTCAGAATGGCTAAGACACACAAAAAAAATAATAAAACCAATGATAGCTTATGCTGGAGATGATGCAGAATAAAGGGAATACTCCCCCTAGATCAATTTCTAAAAATGATCCAATTTTTAGATCCCCTTGCATGAAGAGGATACCAGGTCCCTTTCAAAGAAAAACTATCATACACTAAATTTTTAACATTTGTTTAAGCCTTCTTAAAGCAAGAACAATTCCTAATAAGGAAACAGGAAAAAATAACTGTTACTTATACACTATAGTTCGAAAATAATTGTTTACTGAGCTATTCTTTTTCATCTCATCTCCTAACATAACTGTTAAAACATTTAACCCTGTGGTTCTCACAATAGCAAATATGATATATTATTCATGATATATTATTAATACTTATAGTGGTAAAAATTTATTAAAGAAGAACAAGTAGGAGAACATTTTGAGGTGCTAAAGAGAGTGATAAAATTATTCATGGAATGTTTCTTCTGCACTTAATATTGTATTGGGACAAAACAGTTATGAAAAATGCTTTCAAACACTAGAATAGAGCATCAATTCAAACTGAGAACATCATAGGTTTCACTCGTAAATTACTAGTATCTTGCAGGATTATTCATAGCTTCTCAGTACTCTGAGCTCTACCTCTGTGATATTGAATTTTCATTAATTTCTTCTGTCAATTATAAGGAAAACTGTGATATGTCCTAACAAGATTAAGTAATTTCCCAGGGTCTATATAATCTTAATGTTTTTTTCCATCCATGCTTCTAAATTTTAATACTTCTGATTTTTATTTCAAAGATGATGAATTCCTTTGATTTTGTGATTGCTAAAGTGTTACATCATATTAAGCATCAAACCATGGAAATGGAGAATGACTTCAGCAAAATGTTCCTTTCATGACATCAGTGTATTTGTCTTACTTAATTTTCTGCTGAATATGATTGATTTATCAGCTGTCTAGACTTTCTGGTTAAAAGCATAAGGTGACTTTGATTATTTCTTTTATTCGTTTAAGATGCCTTCTTTCGTTTCTGAATGATGGAAACATATGATTCAAGAAGCTTTGAATAGTAATGTAAACAAGTTAGTAAGGTTTATTTTGATCCTCAATATGAGGATTTTTGCCTTGTCTTATTGTACTTAGATTTGCCATGTTTAGTTGTTGTCTCTTGAAGGCCTGCTCTTTCCTGAAGGGAAATGGAGAGGGAGTAAAGGGTTGTTGTGTGGAGAGGAGGAAGGGGCAAATGTAATTGAAATGAATTGTATCAGAGAAGAAACTATTTGTAACTAAATAAATAGCAAGCAAACAAACCAAAAGGCTATAAAGTAATAAAATAATTCCTTGGGTAGATTTCTGGAGAACTTTAGAATTCAATCTAGAAATGTTATCTTATTAAAAAACTTCAGAACATCTCAATATGTAATTTTTCTGCTATTCTATCTTCTTTATAGTACTATAAATACATACTATGCCATACAAATTAGTTCTTTTGTCATACAAAGAAGGTTTTGAAACTATTACGATAATCATATTTCATAACAGTTCTTTGAATACGATCCTTCTTAAAATATAAAAATATTAAATATTTTGAAAATAAATGACTTATGTTCACACATAGAATTCATTTTATCTAGAAGTACTTATTTTCTGTTTTATTAGCTTTTTGAGAGTTTTGTATGATGTGTTTTGATGTTTTGATATAGTTTACCCCTGCTCTCCTAATTTCTTATTCTATAAACACCAAACTATGTGTTTGTTTTATCAAGATCAATTTATACTGCCCAAATAGTCTGTGATGTATGGTCATCTACTGGAGTATGGTCAATTTAGATTTTTATGGCAAAAAGATAAACTTTTTATCTGTGTTTACATTTTATTCTAATTTCATATAAATAGCATTGGCTTAAATATTTTATTACAACCTAGTTCTTTAATAATCTATTTACAAAAACTGGCATGAATACTCTCTAGTAACTTCCGACTGCACAAATGAAGATGTATATTATCTCTTTGTATATTTGCAGGTGGAGACCATTCATTTGTTTTCCAGCAGCCCAGACTAACATAATCACTCAGAAACTAAGTTAATTACAACTCTGTTTAGCCTATTAACTCAGGCTTTTTATTAACTAACTCTTACATCTTAAATTAATCATTTCTATTAATCTGTGTATAGCCACAAGGTTGTCACCTACTGCCAAAGTGCTGACATCTATCCCCTTCAGCAGCTACATGGCATCTACCTGACTCCGCCTACTCTCTCTATATTACCTCTGTTTGGATTTTCCTACTGGTTTTATTCTGCCCTGCCATAGATCAAAGAAGCATCTTTACTAACCAATGGTAATAAAGCATATTCACATTCACTGTATACAGAGGGGAATTCCACATCATATGTTCATAGTATTTAGATTATGCTAATTTATAGCAAACACTTATACTAAGAGAGTAACAAAATTTGAATTTAAAACCAGATGAATCTTCTCTTTCAATACTTTGCAAATCAGAACCCATCATTCTCAGATTACAAATTTGCAAAAACAATGCCTTCATATGAAGTACCCTAAGGAAAAAAAATATTAAGTCTTCTGATCTTAACTTGTTCTTAATTTTATTTTATTGAACAACTCTCCTTAAAATCTTAAGGAATATTTTATTTCTGTGTGCAGTAACAAGATATAACAAAGTATGTCTTTATCCTCATTGTCTTTTCTCTAAGCATGGCTCGTCTCTTTGTTTGTTTCATTGAAATTCTCTTCCTTCATAAATTCTACTGTTTTATTAAATAGGCCCCTTACTTTCCAGGCATCTATTCTTTATATAAAGTCATTTATTGTATAGAAACTTCAGCAATGGGTTAGACAAAAACGTCATTGAAGGCAAAGCTGTCACTTGATTATTGAATACTAGAACCTTATTATATCATAATCTAGGAAAATATAAAATTATCCAAAGTAAATATAGTGGTAATTAACACCAACAATTTGTCCTAATAATGTACCATGTCTAGTATTTGTTGCTAAGTATGAAGTTACTATTTTCATTTTTATAGCCAGTCTCAAGATAGTTCAAGTGAATAGGCAGTACAAAATTAAGATGATTAGTTTAAAGACACAAGCACATAGGATATTAGAAAATCATGTAATCAGTAACATCCTTTCCTCTTTTTCAGACCTCTGTGTCAACTGAGTACTGTAGTACACACTTCTTGCCCCTGAACTTAAAAGGCTATAGCAGAGGTCATCAAGAAGTTGCCTCAAAAGTAGATGTAGTAGAAGAAGAAAAAGAAGAAACAATGATTACGTTCTTTTAATAAATTATTGCAAATGTTTATTTTTCCTTAAAATTTGTTATATTGTAAAATTGTGTTTCTTATGTCATGTGATTTATTTAGACTTATGTAAATATATAGTTATACTAATTGAAATATAATTCTAAGACGTTTCTCTTAGTATATTTTGTAAATAGCTAATAAACAATAAAACAGTGAAGTACTATTTTAAATAATTTAGTTGCTTAAATATGTAGAATAATCAAATAACTTTGGCTTTTTTGTTCTCAACCATATTTGGTCCAAAGGAGATTGGAGAAATAGAGAGATAATGCTACCAAAGATGTTCTGTTGTAGAACCAGTTATGAGACTCGCTGATTTTATTTTTTTAAACGAAAGCTAATAGAAAGAACAGCTCCATTGCAAACTAATGTTTAGAAGATAACTTTAGTTTCTGCGATTTGCTTAATAGATATTTAAACATGTCTTGAGGTGTTACATTTTATTTCAAGTTATGTCTAGCAATTATATCTTAAATATGTTATATTATAATTATATATTAAATAATTGTACCTTAAATGTAAAATTAGAATTTAAGGTCACAAAATCCTACTATGCCATGGACTGGCTCAGGGGAGCCACTCAGACCATGGGAGAAGCAGGGCAAAGGCTCAGAAGATTTCAGGAATCGGCGAGGAAATGACAGAGAGACGGCAAGGAAATGACAGACACATTCAATGTGGTTGAATATGCTGCTGCAACTTTACTTTTTTCAGCGTAAGATTTATATTCTTTTACAATCAGAAAACTTGGCAAAGGCATACATCATCAGATCATTAAAAAAGAGAACAGCATAAAACAGTTTACAAAGAGAATCTTTGAAAATGCTTTGACTTGGGTACAAGGACTTTTGCTCAGTCTGTACCAGGCGGCTGGCTGGGCTAAGTGACCTTGTGCTCAGAATATCTTGGGGTGTGAGAGGAGAAGGCCACTATCTTCCTGGGAAAACTTTCTGCTAGGAAATTTTAAAGACATGATCTCAAATTTGTCTGAAATTCATCTCATAACATTAATCTCAACTCTCCTCCCTCCCTGACTCTCAGGGTCAGATGTTGTAATCAGCCTAGTTTTTTTCTGGCCATAAGGAAGGCTTCATAGGCCTCCTGTTAAACTACACGTATCCCCCAGGCAAATGTCTAGTGGGGGTTGCTGCAGCTGTTTTCCTACAGAAGGCTTCTAAGGTTTCTCCTAATAAGAGCAACTCCTTTTGCTCCACATCATCAAGGAATTATTCTAACGATGACCCCCAATTCCCAGAACTGGCTACTTTTTTAAAGGCTTTAATAAATGGTGGGGCAGAACTCAAAATGTCCTCAGCAGTCTTGTTTGTATCCGCAACTGCCTGGAATAGTCTGATCTGTTGGCAATATGCAAAAATCACAGAGAACAGAAAGACAAAGAAAAGACAGCCATATCGGCGCCAAGGACAGCGAGGTCGAGTCAGTGCAGGTAGCAACTTCAGGTGGCATCATGACCACAACTGATTGCCAAGGGACAGCCTGGGGCGACAACTCCGTGGAGCACAGAGCCCAATCCTACGGCAACAGTCCATCCAGTCAGCATTTCTGCTACACCGGCGTGACAGCCGTGGATGTAGCACTACTAGTTTGATGTTTTTACACTGTTTATCCATATAATATCACCCTATTTTATTATGTAAATATAGACAATTAAACTGATAATCACCTTTCAAAAAAATCAGATCAGGATTCATGATATTTGTCACTTGTTGTCCTACTGCTTGATTCCTTGATTTTTAAGGTTAAGAAACGTACTATTGCTGAACTGTCTTCTAAAGGCTACAGTCTGGTTTTAGACTTATGTCAACATTGGGAAACAAATACATTCTCTGTTTTGATAATCCAGTTAAAACTCACTATTTAGAAATATCAGGTCCAAAGGAAATCAGGACAAATGCTTATCTACGGTACCTTTTGGCATACCAAAGCACATGCTGGTCTCCAGATTCTCTCAACACTGCAAGTACCTATTACAGAGTACATGATGGCAACTTGACTCCACTCAGCTCCTTCACGCCTCTCCATCCTCTTAACTTTGCCAGATAATGAGATTTCCTTACCCCAGCTTCTCATTCCAATAAAACTGTTACCCTTTTGGCAATACACATTAGCTCTTGGTCTTCTCTTTTAACTCTCCTCTTTGCTCTCTCTTCTCTTTCCTACTTGTCCATCCATCCTTTCATGGACTACTTCAGTCTACTGGTCATGTTTAGTCTACTACTTTCTGTCTGTGTTTTGGACTCTACAACATGCTTCTGACTGTACTCTCATATCCATTTTAAAAGTCTTCCCTT
Source organism: Myodes glareolus (assembly GCF_982192425.1). Classification (NCBI taxonomy): domain Eukaryota; kingdom Metazoa; phylum Chordata; class Mammalia; order Rodentia; family Cricetidae; genus Myodes; species Myodes glareolus. Next base: position 11,940,242 of record NC_142044.1, read on the forward strand.
CAACTGTGCCTTGGAGCAACCACATCCTCACTTTATATGCTTATACTGATTCTGACCATTTCTGACTACCAAAAGACTCTGTGTCAATTAATTACTGCCCCAGAATCCTCAGTTAGACTGGCTAAGATATACTTATATTATAAACAGAGATTGTTCTGGTTCAATTCTGTATCATTCTCTTTTAATATTTCAGACTATTGCCAAGTGGCATTTGTAACAACCAGTAGTATTTTTTGAAACTTCATTTTAAAAGCCTCAAAAAAATGGATTGATTTCAGAATTCCGCCTTACTACTTGGTCTTGATAGCTTCTAGGAACCTTGAGACCATAACCAGTAAAAATGTGTACAAAGTAACTAAGTACTGTTACCAGCTTGAGATGAAGCATGGCACCTTTCAATACTAATAGCAGACTTCCAATAGTGATCTAAGGAAAAATCTCTCTAGATCTTTGTTTATAAGCAAGGGACCATTTAACAGCATTCAGTTCAGGATCTCTCTATTAAAATGAATGTATATTTAAAGACCAAATGTTTTAAGTGGTTAAAGCACTAAGACAGTTGGAAATGCTAGAATAGATAAAATTTGTTAATAAAGAAGCCACTTCAGAGGATCGAGTTGTATTGAACAATATCAAACTATCGACCAGTACTCTATGATTGATGATAGTAATGAGATTTATCACATCATGGCTATCTGGAAGCTAGCATTGCTAGATAAAGACTGATCAATAAGCTTGACTAATTCATATCAATGGGAATTTTGAAGGCCTGAATATATAAAGACCAAGTGAAAACACAAGAGTTTTAGAAGGGACTTAGGGCTTTCTAAACTATAAATAAATTGTTAAGTTTGTGAAGTTTCTTCAATTTTCACTATTCTGGAGCTTAAGTATTTAGGAGCTAAGGGATTATATTTCCTCAAAATATGTAGGAAAGGGACCTATTCCACAGCAAAGCAGTTATAGGAACAAGCCTATTTAATGAAATAAACTGGACCTGTTATATTTTGGCTGCTTCATATAGTCTACAACTTAGAAGAAATTGGCTTGCAAAAGTATTGGCTTGATATTCTGAACATGCAGCTTGTGTACTTTCTAGGAGGCATTACTCCCAAAAGACGGTACATACAGTGTTTGTAGGAGTGCTCTATTTTTGTGGATCCCTGGTGTGAACTAATCTGTGGATGAATAAATGAAATATTCACTTACTGTGTAATCCACAAGACACTTATTTCACAGAAAGACATCTCAAATCTGCAGGATCAGCAGTCCTAGATTCCAAACCAAACCCATTTTATCCAAGGACATATTTATCATGTAAGAGATCTGGTGACATCTTCTTTGACTCTTACCTGGACACTTCTGATTTTTATAGTGTAATTTCTGCTTGAAGAAAAAGAGAGTTTAACCTAGAATATATAATTACAGTCACAAGTAGCTATTATAGCTTTTACTAAGTAGTGCAGGTGAAAGGCTGTTGTAAGAAAAACTTGGAGATCTCTTGAGGAACTCTCTGATACTTCTTTTCAAATGTAAACACCTGGGAGTAGAAGCAGGGATCCAAATATCACAATGGAATGGTTACCAAGGAAATCAAAATCTGAGTGACACTTCATATGCCATTGAGGTGAGTGGAGATGATAATTCAGTGCACAGACAATTTAAAATGCTTCATGGATGCGGAAGTTGTCAAGTATTTGCTCTGCTGGAAATTCAATGTCATGGTGTGTTTGTAGCTTATCCTACCACCTCACTGTCTTTCAATTTAATCTAACAAAAGAGTTCACTGAGATCTTTAGTGTCTATTTTAATAAGGAGGCTTATATGGTACAAGGCATGCCATTCATGGGTGACAGACTGCTCATAACTTCAAAGAAGAAAAGCACAACTAGTTAATTATGCAAACTAGATGAGTATTCATACCATATTGATGAATATTTCTGCTCAATCTAGGATTATTTTGATGCTCAACCTGAGGATCTATGCATCATAATTTGAGACTGTATATATTCACCTCTGCCTCTTAAGCTTAGTGCATCTTTTCCCAAGATACAAACTTTCAGCACAAACTAAAGAACCTTAATCCTCTTTTTATCCTCAAGTAAACCTTAATGATTATCTCTTTCTTACCAAACACATCTGAATATCTTATTCAAGAAGAAATGATGGGTACAATAGCACTTAACTCCCTCCTATTTCCAATAGATCTTACTGTCATGATTTTCTTGAATGCTTACAAAATAAGTTTCAGATACACATCAAGATAGATCCTAGATTCACCTCGTATTTAGAACTAATATGAATTTATGAGTTATATTTTATTACTTTGATTTTAAATTATTTCTTTATTTTTTGAGATTATAGTATATTTTCCTCATTTTCTCTTGTTTTACCTCCTTCCAAAACTCCCCATATACCATTTTACCATCCAGTTCCTACATATTTCAGTACCACACAGATGTAATGTACTTTCATTCTGGTAAATCTAATAACATTGTGCTCGAACTGACAGGACTGAAAATCCTTTCTTTATTCAGTATTCTGTAAAAACAAGTAGACTTTATTCTTGACAGAACATGCAATTTATTCAACATATTACTCAGTACAATTGTGAAATGTAATTCTTCACTACCATTCATAACCAGTATTAATAACTACAGAACAATGTAGGCGAAAGTCGGAGTAGGCGTTTTGACGATATGTGAATATGATTTATATGAAAATGCTTTAAAAACCTTGCTGAATTCAATTTTCTTTTTCTGAACAGTGAATGTGGGTGATTTTTCTTTCTAATCCTTTTTTGTATTGCTTCATTTTATTAATTTGGCAAGAATTCACCACATTTGTTCAGCTCAAGAAAAAAATACCATCCTTAATTCCCTTCTAGGTTAGTTATAACATAATGTCAAGGTCTGTAGTTAGTCGTTACACTTCTCTGCCACACACCTTTAACTTCTTAGAATAAAAGACAACTATTTTTTGAGATAAATCCTGGCAAGGCGAAAAGTAGAAACAATGGGAAACCATGCTTGCTTTAGTGGTGAAATCCTTCAGAATGAAGAAGAATCATGCAAGAAAGATCTAAAATAGTTGTAGGGAAAAACGTATAGATTGAAAATTAGTTCCTGTACAAAATTAAATAAATAGATGCAAATGTAATACAGTGTGCTTGATGAATGCCTATGATTCCAGGGCACGGCAGGGGAAGGCAGAAGGGTGGAGAACAAGCACATCTATCTTTTGTGTCTTAAGTACGTATTTTAGTTACATGAAGTTCAAAATGTCATCCTAAAACTATGTAATACTCAGAGCTTTTTTAAAAAAAAAATCCTATTTGCATGATTGTTAAACTAAAATAAAAAAATAGTTATCATGTTATTTTGTTGGTAGATGCACAATATGTAATATAGGCATATCTTAAATGTAGAGGGTATATTATGTAATTTATACATGAATGCAGTGTAGGTGTTAAGGTATTTCCTAATGTTTTCTAGTCAAAGTGGAATAAAACTTGCTTTTATACTAAACAGTGCTTGCTTTGCTCACAGGCTTGAAGTGAGTGTTCTTCAGGAGCCCACCACAATTCTAGACAAATGAAAATGAGAAACATTTAAAAACTCAAAGTTACTGGCTAAAATAAAAGCATTCAAGATGTGTACAGAACAGTGAATAGAAAGAAACCAGTTTTCCTCAGTGTGATGTCAAAATATTTTCAAAACACGGCATGAAAAAGGAAATCAAGAGTTACTGAACATGAAGTTCTATGGTTCTAACCACTTGCTGGCCTTTCAGGGAACTGGAGGTCAGCTCCTGAATTCAGGTCATACACCCAACAAACACCTATAACCCCAATTCAAGCAGATCCCGCACTCTTTTCCATTTCCTCTGGGCACCACATACATGTATCATTTATTTGTAGACACATATCCCCACCCATAAATAAAAAATACTAAAATTTACAAAAAATGAAATAAAACAGAGAGGAGGAAAGATTAATTTAAATGTCCATATGAAGAAGCATAAAATTATAACTTTATTGTATACCAAATACATAAACTCTCCTACAAAATGGGAAAATATGAGATCTAAAATTGCAAGCTTATCATATATTAGACCATGAAGAGAAACAGGGACACTGTGCTGGAAATACATGTTAGATATGATTCTCAGAGAATAGACAATGAAAACAAAATTGCTAATCAGAGAAAGGATAGGCAGGGCTGGTAGGCAGAGAAAATACATAGGAGGAGAAATGTTCATATGACCTAGTTTCTTAGCAGGTCTTTAAAAATATACAATTGAAATTTAAAAGTAGGATCTGAACACCGACTTTTCAAATAAAGACACTTTATAAAAGGGACATATTAGAAAAATGTTAAATAACATTAATTATAATGAGAATGCAAAATTAAACCTGCAATATAATGTCTTATACTTTAAAAATCAATTTCTAAAATTTATATAGTTATTTATCAAAAGACCAAATAAATAAAATCAATGTGGTTTATATCCACAATATGGTATCATTCTATGATTAAAATATATCATCTTGTGTTCATGATAGTATGCCTCAACCTAGATGGTGCTTACACATCTAAGACACTGGCAGTTGCTAGAAAAGAAAAACCTGATAATGGAATCTGGTGGGGGAAAGTAATTAAGTATTTTTTACATGCTATGCATGAGAGGAGTTTGTACAAGACTATCGCTTGCCTCAAGAAGACCATCATGATTAACTCAAACACACAAAATACATTTTATATAGTGGAAAAGGACATATAGTGTGAATATGAGCAAGAATGCTATGTGACAAATGTGAACTTTCTTATCCATAATATATGCATTTTCTCACTGGTTCAGAACACCCCAGTCTTGAACTGATAGTAGTTAGTTCCTAGGATTCTTAAACCAACCTGTTTTTTCCTACAAGTTAGCCATCTTCATAAACATTCTCACGTATCTTAAAGGTCACTGATGTTCTAGGTTTTCTAAATCTATAGAAGGCTTTTTTTTTAGCACCTAACACTTTAATCATTTAAGTGACTTTGCTTTAAATTTTTTGTTTGTTTGTTTTTCGACGCTTTAAAATTTTTAATGTTAGGAGAAAAGCAGAGAAGTAACCAAAAAGGAAAATCCCGAAGCATCCTCTATTCACTGTTATATTAGGTTAAGTAAAACAATCCAGATGCAGAAAGGCACACAACCTCTTGAGAAAGAGCAGTGGGGCCATTGAGGAGAGGGAGGAGGGATCATACCAGCAAGGAGAGGTCAAGATCATGTTGGGGAAAACCACAGGGACAGAGCTAGTGAGAGCTCACAGACTCTGGACTGACAACTTGGGAAACTGCATAGGACTGAACTAGACCCTTTGAATGTGTGTGACAGTTATGTGGCTTGATTTGTTGGGTGAGGGGCCTTGGCAGTGGGACCAGGATTTTTCCTGAGTGCATGAAGTAGCTTTCTGGAGTCAATTCCCTATGGTGGGATGCCTTGCTCAGTCTTGTTACAGAGGGGAAAGGGCCTGGCCCTGCCTAAACTTGTTACACTAGACTTTATTGACTACAGAAAGAAGGCCTTATCCCCTCTGAGGAGTGGATGGGAGGCAAGAAGGGGAGAGATGGAGGTAAGGGAGAAAGGGAGGGAGGAGGGACTGGGTTTGGTATGCAAAAAAAAATACAAAAAAAAAAAAAGAGTACTATGACTTAAAATGGTTTGTGTTCCTGATGTCATTAAAAGGCATGGTCTCAAGAGTGCTGATTGTAGGGAGTGCTAAATCTTCAGAATGAAATGCTAGTAAAATATTAGTAAACCACTGAAGGCACACCATTGCAGAACAGTCACTACATTTATGACTTTGTGCCCAGTATTTTGGAAGTTATTTGGAACAAAATTGTAAATTCTAACCATTGATACCAATTTCTATATTTGCAATAAATTTTAAGAAATTCTAAATTTATTATAATTGGATATGAATGATTCATGCTATAATATGCATTGGAGTAACTGAATAAAAAATTAAAAACATAAGATGTACTAACTATATAATATATACACACATGGACACACACATACACAGACAGGGATTGCTTTATAAAACTTGACAAGAAAATTCCCCTAACATAATACAGAACCTATATTAAGAATAACAGTTAAAATAACTATTCTACTTGTTTTTCATGAATGTGAGAATATATATACACATTAAGTACATATATGTGTGTGTCTTTGAGTGTATAAACACATTCATAAGCATTTATATATTTACATGTATGCACACACATATGCAAGCAAGCATGTTTACAATATAGCTATACACATATATGAATATGTATATATGCATATACAAAGTACATACATATATTCTCACACTCAAGGTAAACATGGCATTATATACTTGATATACATGTGTGTATATTTTTACATATTTATATATACTAATACATACATATTCATGAACCCATCCATATATGCATACATGTATATGTTCATATGTGTATGTATTCACCCAGACACACATATATATGTATGCATATACTTACATACATATGCACATGTAAATATATTATATAAATATATTATCACATTGAAGATAAATATATAGAGCTGGTCCTAAAACTATGGTATTCATATACTTAGTACACACACATACATACATATGCATATGTGTATGTGTGATATAGCATGTGTGTGTGTGTACGTGTGTATGTTAAAGGAGATGTAGCTAAATGTGCAGAGAGAAAGAGAAGTTCTGAGAGAGAGCTGAGTGACTAGAGAGATATAGAAGATGTAGGTGTACAGAAGAGAGATGTATATGTAGAAGAGATACATGTAAAGGAGGACCTCTTTATGTGGCTGTGTAGAGGATGTAACTGTATGGAGAGAGATGAGACTATGTGAAAAGATGTACCTAGGTATGCAACTGTGTGGAGAATGTAACTGTGAAAAGAAACATAACTTTATCTAGAGATTTATAGCTTTGCAGGAGAGAGAGATATGGATGTAAGGGGAGATATATAACTACATAAAGAGATTTAACTGTGTAGGGAGATTGTCAAAGAAGAGAGATTATTCAAGATAAAGTAAAAGAGAAGGTTGCCATCAGAAAAGTGTGTACTTGTTCTTTTTATTTGTAAGTTACCATCAGGAAAGTGTGTGCTTCCTTATTACCCTCAGAAAGAAAAGTCTAGCATAAAGATAGAGAAGAACTATTTTTTAAGTTCTTCACTGCTCTGAGAAGGAATTCTTTTCATCACCCTGGGTACAGTCCTGGAAGCTGATCGTCTTGACCACAACAATGATGCTTTACCTTTTTCTTCTTGCTGTATTTTTCCCTCTTTGTCTCTTTCCCTCTGTCTCCTTTCTGTCGTAGAAATTGGTCAAGCTTGTTACTGAAAGAAAATAGTCTAAAAGTGTCAGGAGAAATATCAAAAAAGGAGTTGTAGCAACTAAATTTTATCAAGACTTTGATTTTATTTTTGAAATAAAAACAGCCTTTCTGTTTTCTTTGAATATTAAAAATCAATCTAGTTTCTTTGATAAAATATTGTGATAAATGAAAGTAAAAACAAGTAATATTAAAAACAAATAAACAACCAACTCTCCAATTCTAATACGGAGAACAAGCTGCTGTCAGCACTTCCTGTGAGCTTTTCTTTCACTCGGAAGCACATCCTTTCTGTTAGTGGGTAGTGGTAACATTCCTTTTTCTCATGGAAACCTTTTCTGTATTTGCATAGTTGGTTATCATCATTTAGTAAGAGTATTTTCCAAAAGTGTGTTGTTTGCTATTGGGAAAAGGCACCACAGTTTCTGCATATTTGAATACTATGTACAGTTCTGTTAAATAATGTATAAATACCTTTCACAAAAATTTATATATGTAGAAAACAATGTCTTTTTTGTTTCTTTTTTTTTATTAAAAATTTCCAACTTCTCTTCTCCTCCTACTTTTCTCCCCTCCCCCGCTCCCTCTCCAGTCCTAAGAGCAGTCAGGACTCTCTGCCCTGTGGGAAGTCCAAAGTCCTCCCCCCTCCATCCAGGTCTAGAAAGGTGAACACCCAAACAGACTAGGCTCCCACAAAGCCAGTCCATGCAGTAGAATCAAAACCCAGTGACTTTGTCCTTGGCTTCTCAGTCAAACCTCATTGTCAGCCACATTCAGAGAGTCTGGTTTGATCACATGCTCCATCAGTCCCAGTCCAGCTGACCTTGGTGAGCTCCCTTATGATCAGCCCCACCGACTCAGTTGGGACCCTAGTTTATATGGATGCACAAACATAAATAAATAAAATTATGTTTAAGGATAAGAATAAAAACAAATATATAAATAATAATTATAGAAGAATGAGGGAAAAAGTATTTGCAACCTTGTTTCAGTAACTTTCCTAAAACATTGTACTATATACATGCTCTTGGTAAAAAGAAAAAATAGCTCTGCTACTTCTTCATGTAAATATTTTGAAGCTCTTAACTAGCAGGAAATATGTTTAAAGTATAGTTTTGATAAAGAACTTATCCTTACACATAATTTTATTTATTTATGTTTTTTGCATTCAATTATTTACACATCCTTCCCTCTTCCCAATCCCCTCCCGCTCTCCCACAACCCTTCCTTCTTTTCCCACCCTGCTTGAGAGAGAGCAGAGAACCCTGCCCTGTGGGAAGTCCAAAGCCCTCTCCCCAACATCCAGGCCTAGGGAGCTGTGCATCCATATAGACTAGGGTCCCAAAAGGCCAGAACATGCCATAAAAACAAGTCTCAGTGCCTTTATCAATGACTTCTCAGTCAGCCCCCATTGTCAGCCACAATCAAAGAGTCCGGTTTGATCACATGCTCATTCAGACCCGGTCAAGCTGGATTTGGTAAGCTCCCATTAGAACAGGCACACTGCCTCAGTTGGTGAACCAATCCCTCATGGTCCTGACTTCTTTGCTTGTCTTCTCCCTCCTTCTGCCTTTCAACTGGACCTTGGGAGCTCAGTCCGTTGCTCTGATGAGGATCTCTGTCTTTATCTCCATTTGTCGCGGGACTAAGATTCTATGGTGATATTCGAGATAACCATCAGCATGAAAGTGAGGCAAGAACCGTTTAGAAACTCTCTTCTCTGCTGTCCAGGGACCTAGCTGGGGACACCCCCGTGGACACCTGGGATCCTTTCTAGAGCCAAGTCTCTTGTCAACCCTAAAATGGATCCCTTAATGTAGGTATCTTCTTCCCTGCTCCTATATCCGTCCTTCCTCCATCTCCACCCTCCCACTCCCCCAAACTGTTGCCAGTCCTTCCAGTCTCCCTTCCCTCTCCCTCTCTCCCCTTTCTCCCAACTTCACCCTCACCCTGCTCCTCCATGCTCACAACTTTTGCCCTGCAATCTTGTTTGCTTCCAATTTCCAGGAGGATCTATAAATGTTTTTCTTTGGGTTCACCTTGTTATTTGGCTTCTCCGAGTTTGTGAACTATAGGCTTAATGACCTTAGTTTACGGCTAGAGTCCACAAATGAGTGAGTACATACCATATTCATGTTTTTGGGTCTGGGTTACCTCACTCAGGATAGTGTTTTCTATTTTCATCCATTTGCATGCAAAATTCAAAATGTCATTGTTTTTTACCGCTAAGTGGTACTCTCTAATGCATACATATTCCATACTTTCTTTATTCATTCTTCCATTGAGGGGCATCTAGGTTGTTTCCAGATTCTGGCTATTACAAATAATGCTGTTATGAACATAGTTGAACAAATGCTTTTGTAGTATGATTGGGCATCTCTTGGGTATATTCAAGAGTTGTATTACTGGATCCTGAGGTAGGTTGATCCCGAATTTCCTGAGAAACCGCCACACTGATTTCCAAAGTGGTTGCACAAGTTTGCATTCCCACCAGCAATGGATGAGTGTTCCCGTTACTCCACATCCTCTCCAGCAAAGGCTATCATTGGTGGTTTTGATTTTAGCCATTCTGACAGGTGTAAGAGGGTATCTCAAAGTTGTTTTGATTTGCATTTCCCTGATCGCTAAGAAAGCTGATCATGACCTTAAGTGTCTCTTGGCCTTTTGAACTTCTGTTGAGAATTCTGTGTTCAGTTCCGTGCCCCATTTTTTAATTAGGTTAATTAGAATTTTAAAGTCTAGTTTCTTGAGTTCTTTATATATTTTGGAGATCAGACCTTTGTCTGATGCGGGATTGGTGAAGATCTTCTCCCACTCAGTTGGATGCCTTTTTGTCTTAATGACAGTGTCCTTTGCTTTACAGAAGCTTCTCAGTTTTAGGAGGTTCCATTTATTCAATGTTTCCCCTATTGTCTGTGCTACTTGGGTTGTATGTAGGAAGTACCCATGTGTTGCAGTCTACTTCTCACTTTCTCTTCTATCAGGTTCAATGTGGTCAGATTCATGTTGAGGTCTTTAATCCATTTGGACTTGAGTTTTGTGCATGGAGATGGATATGGATCTATTTTCATTCTTCTACAGGTTGACATCCAATTATGTGAGCACCATTTGTTGAAGATGCTTTCTTTCTTCCATTGTATACTTTTAGCTACTTTGTTGAAGATCAGGTGTTCATATGTTTGTGGGTTAATATCCGGGTCTTCTATTCGATTCCATTGGTCAACTTCTCTATTTTTATGCCAATACCAAGCTGTTTTCATTACTGTAGCTCTGTAATAGAGTTTGAAGTCAGGGATGGTAATGCCTCCGGAAGTACTTTTTCTGTATAGGATTGTTTTGACTATCTTGGGATTTCGTTGAATTTATAGATTGCCTCTGGTAGAATTGCCAATTTTTACTATGTTGATCCTACCCATCCAAGAGCATGGGAGATCCTTCCATTTTCTAGTGTCCTCTTCAATTCTTTCTTCAATGCCTTAAAGTTCTTGTCAAATAGATCTTTCACTTTCTTGGTTAGAGTTATCCCAAGATACTTTATGCTATTTGTGACTATCGTAAAAGGTGAAGTTTCACTGATTTCCCTCTCTGCTTCTCTATCCTTTGTGTATAGGAGGGCCACTGATTTTTTCTGTGTTGATCTTGTATCCTGCCACATTACTAAAGGTGTTTATTAGCTGTAAGAGTGCTTTGGAAGAGTTTTTAGGGTCACTAATGTACACTATCATATCATCTGCAAATAACGAAAGTTTGACTTCTTCCTTTCTGATTTGATTTCCGTTGATCTCCTTATGTTGCCTTATTGCTGTTGCTAGAACTTAAAGCACTATGTTGAAGAGATATGGTGAGAGTGGACAGCCTTGTCTTGTTCCTGATTTTAGTGGAATGGCTTTGAGTTTCTCTCCATTTAATTTGATATTAGATGTTGACTTGCTATATATTGCTTTTATTATATTTAGGTATGATCCTTCTATCCTTAACCTCTCTAAAACCTTTATCATAAAGGGGTGTTGAATTTTGTCAAATGCTTTTTCAGCATCTTATGAAATGATTATATGGTTTTTTTCTTTCAGTTTATTTATATGATGGATTACATTGATAGATTTTCATATGTTGAACCGGCCCTGCATCTCTGGGATGAAGCCTACTTGATCATAATGGATAATTTTTTGATGTGTCCTTGGATTCTGTTTGCCAGTATTTTATTGAGAATTTTTGCATCAATGTTCATGAGTGAGATTAGTTTGTAATTCTCTTTCTTTGTTGCATTTTTGTGTGGTTTTGGAATCAGGGTGACTGTAGCTTCATAAAAAGAGTTTGGCAATGACTCTTCTCTTTCTGTTATGCGAAACACATTAAGGAGTATAGGTATCAGCTCTTCTTGAAAGTTCTGATAAAATTCTGCATTAAAACCTTCTGGTCCTGGGCTTTTTTTGGTTGGGAGGCTTTTTATGACTGCTTCTATTTTCTCATGACTTATAGGTCTATTTAAATTGTCCACCTGGTCTTGATCTAATTTTGATAAATGATATTTATCTAAAAACAAGTCCATTTCTTTTACATTTTCCAATTTTGTGGCATATAAGCTTTTGTTTTAAGACCTAAAGATTCTCTGAATTTCCTCAGTGTCTGTTGTTATGTCCCTCTTTTCATTTCTGATCTTGTTAATTTGTGTGTTCTCTCTCTGCCTTTTGATTTGTTTGGATAAAGGTTTTTCAATCTTGTTGATTTTCTCAAAGAACCAGCTCTTTGTTTCATTGATTCTTTGGATTGTTTTCTGTGTTTCTATTTTGTTGGTTTCAGCCCTCAGTTTGATTATTTCCAGTCTTCTACTCCTCCTGGGTGAGTCTGCTTATCAACTATGCAAACAAAAAATTGTATTAGTTATTAATCATAACTCTTCACTTATTCATTTGTAATTCAGAGCTATTAGAACTTCAATATAGAATCCACTAGAATTACATGAATGGCTTAGAACACTTTTAGAATACATGTGAGATAAGATCATGATATTATCTTGAAAGGGAAGCTCCAAAGAAGATAAGACAACAAAACATGCTACTTTAGGCAAAAATAATACTTCGGAGATTCAGCAGGCATTTTGATTATTACAAACTATGCCTTTAAGTTGGAAAGGGCTTCAGCTTTGTATGAGCTTAGGTGGAAGAACATACAAGGTAAGATTTGTTATCATTCTGTTATCATAATAACAGATACCATAACGTTATCATTCTTCAGGTCATATGTCACTCCTAGACACACACCTTTGAAAATGAAGTCCTATAATTTCCAATTATGCATTGTCATATGTAATCTAGTTCTAACACATGACGTTGCTTTCTCACTGATTCTCACATGCACATTGACTCAAGGAAAATGTTATCATTTACAGTTTTCTACTGTTTAATGACAAATTTTCCAGTTTGAATATTTTATAGATAAAAAATTCTCCTTACCAGATCTTATTCTTATATTTTCATTTTATGACCCCATTAATGATTTTTTTTAAATAAAAAGCACAAAAAAGTGTGTCTCAGAGTACACAAATTGTTAATTTGCTGGGAAGATACATTGCTAACTTCTTTAGATAGATTTCCTTATACTTGAAATTTTCTGAAGTTTTAACCCTGAATCTCTTTGCCTTTTGTTCCATCAGTATAACTTGAAATATTTTCATCCAATAAAACAGAAATTCTTGATAAAAAAAACATTTTATAAGTATCTAGCAAGGAAAGAAAGAGAGAACTGCTTCACACCTGTCTCAGGAAACTCAAGTCAGGCCTTCGTGGACAGTTTTCGCTGACTTCTGGAATGTGAGCATGGGGACTCATGGTCACTTACAGGTAGAAGTGCTGTGCTCCTAATTACACATATACACCCACATTAAGCCTGAGTTTCTGAAATTACCTCTCCAAATACCTTTAGAATTGCTGGCTCTCCACTTAGACTTTAGTGGCTGTCAGAGACCAGCTTCAAGAAAAATACCATTTGCCAGGGTAGGGGCATTAGTAAAGAATACGAAGTTGTGAGTAGAAATAATAAAACAGAAAACATAGGATAGTCTCGGTAATGAATTCCAGTGAATTCTGACATCTCTGTATTTAATTTTCCACACCCTTTAATACTCCAATACAAAAGGGGGAAGAAGGCAACAAAAGAGTTCTTTAAAAAAAATAATACAAATGATACAAAGGACAACACCCTTTAAGACATCAATTTATTCGAATTCTGTTTTTTAGGCAGTGAACCCACGCTAGACCAAGTATCCTGAAAGCAGCCACTTCCAAGATAACCTCCTATTACAAAAGAAGGAGCAGAAGTATGCTTGCATATCCTGACCATCTGTCAGGGTAGAGGGAATCTAGCTGTATGAGCCATCTTAATGTCAAAGGAGCCTAGTAACCACATCCTGGGTCAGGATGTGTAGCCCTGGTTGTTGTAAACAATTCTGAACAAGCTAAAATCTTCTGACCTTCAGACAAGGTGGAAATAGACTCACATTTTGGACCTCCACAGGTGGCATGTTTGGGAGCCAAAAAGAAAGCTTTCTTTGAAAACTTTGCTTTTATGTGCTGTACAGTATTTTCCTTGGTGGAAATCTGATTTTGCATTACGTAGTCTCATAGCCTTGCTGTTTCCTGGGTCATCCTGTTTATAGCAACAAGTACCAGGTAGATGAGACCAAAGAGAGCACCACACTTGATCTGACATTATTCATTCTGGATAAATACAGAGAGCTAATTGAGTACAGGTATAGTGGTGGATGCCTCTGATCTCAACACTGGGGAGAGGAAGGTAAGAGAATCTGACAGTATAACATCACTACCGAGAGAGGTTGCAATGAGACTCTGTCTATAAGAAGAAAAATAAAAATAAAAGAAGATATTATTGGTTTTAGACAAAGTTAATTATGTTTTGTGACCTAAAATGGGGTTAATAATTATTTTAGTTAATATAGTACTAAAATTAAATGTGAACATGTAATAAACAAATTTACTTTGAATCAAGAGTCGTTGGCTATTATCTGCTTTGTATTTATTTTGAGATTTGTAATTTATAATTATTTTCTTATATAATTTAAAGCAAACATGTACTGATTCAGAGTACCTATAATCTTAATGCATGAGCATAAGTCAGTTAACCACACATTCCATAAGAAGATACAGTAATAAATGTTTTGGTTTTTGGTCACTTGTTTGTGACTTAACATAATGCTTATAGATAAATAACATCTGTTTTTTAGAGTTCTAGTTTACTAAATATGTGATATTTTACTCATGCGTAATATATTACTCACATAAGCTAAGCTAAATTTTGTAGTATTTTATGTGTTTAGTTAGGGGACTTCACCCCAGTCCCCAGCATCCATTTTTGGAACTTTGGGCAGAAAGTTCCTTTTAAAAGTTTCCTCTACTGAGAGTTGCCTCACGGCAAACTCCACCTTCAAGAAAGGCTGCCAAATGGTGACCCCTCCTCAAGGAAGGTCAAGACCACTCCCACTGGCTATTTAAACTGTCCTCTAAAGCATGAACACGTGGTCTCCCTTTTACCCTCTCCAGTGGTCATTTTGGTCCCCCGCCCCCCCCCCCCCCAGTATTTTCCAGGGGCCACCTGGGAGTGCTGCCACCAACTAAACCTGAATATCCTTTAATTTGGTCTGATTTGGTCTGATTGGGATTATTTGTATTACTGTGGAGAGGTTTGTTGGCCAGGAAATACTTAACATTTGGAGGTCCCATGGTGGGAGCTGTTTTTTCCCGCTGGTCCAGGGCCATGTGCTGGGAAACTCCCGTCTCATTCTTGCTCTCTGTCAGGCTAATATCAGCTTTGTCTGGTGAGTTCCCTTTTTTCATGTACAGGCCACTATGGCCTGGGGACTGTTTACTTTTGTGTTTGTTGATTTTTGGGCTTTCCTGTGGGAGTCACAGTCCTTGCCAGGTTCTCAACACAGGCGGTGAGGCAGTTCTCACTGAGGTAGAATTGGGTGGGTAGATACATCTGCTCATTTCTCAGGACCCCTCTGTTTATGACTCAAAGTCTTATCACAGTGGACACATTGTGATAGGAATTGAGTCCCAATATTTGGTATAAACTCTTAAAATTGGCCCTTCAATTAAAACCGGATCCTCTGTTGTCCCTGGGCTGCCTTCTGCATAGTCTTTACAAATTGGAACTTTCTGATACAATCTGTCCTGAATGGCTAATTTCTCTAGGCACTAAGATTTGACCTCAATATGACCTTGACAGTGGGACTTGACGGCCACCTGAGGGAACTCTTGAATTTTCCATCCTTCAGGACCTCCAAAATTTTTGCCAGCATGGGGATAAGCGGACAGAACTTCATATGTTCATGGTTCTGGGTGCTATGCTCCTACCCCTACCTCAGTAGCCAGTGTCTTACAGCACTGGTTTTGGTTGCCAGGGTCACAATGAAAGAACCCCAGTGTGGGGAGACTCTCACTTAAGTCTCAGGATAAAACGAACCCCCCCCCCCCATAACTCACGAGAGACCATCCTTGCTGCAATCACATGAGGTTTAATCAACAAGACAGGAACCAGTGCACTGGGGCTGAGACTCATAACCCATGCAGGGGAGGAGTTCAACTCTGAGTCACTGGGAGAAGGGGTTTTTAAGGGAAGAAACCACAGCCCAGTAACCCAAAGGGGGTAGGGAGGGCATCATAGAAAATTCTGAAAATCCAGTGATGATCACAAGGGGGCAACTCCCTGTTTCTCAAGATTATTCTCAAGATTATAATCAGCTAGTTCCTGAAATAGAGTATTCCAAAAATACCAATGATAATGACAAGGGGGAAACGCCCTGTTTCTCAAGATTATTCTCAAGATTATAATCTAACTTTATCTTCAGCTAGCTCCAGAAACAGTCACTGAACCAGCTAACCCTAGATTTCTGATTCTTCGCTCCCTGCTTATATTGTTGGCTCTATTTTTTCCTGCTAGGGGGTTCTGGATTTACCCAGGTCTTCCAACAGGACCTCCAGATTCCCTATCATCTGGGAATTGGGAACCTGAAAGTTCCACCATAACCATGCTGCCAGGAGCACTGGGCCCTCGCCTGTTCCCTCAAACCCTAACTACCCAACCCTCTCTTGTGGAGTAACGTTCTCCACATTCCTCCCACTACATACCCTTCCCTAATTCCTCCCAGCCAAAGAAAATGTTCAAGGCCATCTTCCTCCTCCTTATCTACCTTCTTCCCCCTCCCCTTTCTCCTAAAGCCTTTTCCTACCCCTTCGTGCCACAACCCACCTTCTACACCTTCTACCCACTGACCTAATCCCTACCAATCCTCCCCTGTCTCCTCTTATACCAGGTCCCACAATAACCCTGCTCTTCTTTGCCCTCTCTGGGAAGTAGTGGTAGCTGATGGCATTATTAAAGTCCATGTTTCCTTCTATCTTCCAGACCTCTCTCAAATAGAAAAGTGGTTGGGTTCCTTTTCTGCTATTCCTTCTGTTTATATGAAGGAGTTTCAGCATCTTTCCCAGGCCTATGATTTAACCTAGCATGATTTCTATGTCATCCAGGTCTCTATTCTCACTCCTGAAGAGTGAAGTAGAATTCAGACAGCAGCTAGGCAGTATGCAAACCAGATCTACCTAGTAGACAGTACAGTCCCTGTGAGGGAATTGGCCGTGCCAGCCACAGAACCATACTGGGATTATCAACCAGACCAAAATAGCTGACAGAGGCAGGATATCATATTCCGTTGCCTCCTTCAGGGTATGGAGATGGTCTTGAAAAATGTACTTAATTTTGACAAACTCCAGAAGGTTACACAGCTAGCTGACAAAAACCTGGTCATTATTTTAACACAATTACAAGAGACCATGGTTCAATATACTAGACTGGACCCAGTCTCCCAAGCACCAGATATTAGAAAATAAAAAGACTGAAGAGGGTCCCCATACCCCCATACAGAAATTGGTGAAAATGACCTTTAAAGTTTTTAATGCCTGAGAAAAGGCAGCTGAGTCCTCCCAACAGACTAGGGTACAACAGGTAGCAATGCTCCAAGCCCAAACCCTAGCAGCTGCCCTGAGGCCACTGGGACTCCCAGATGGGGAACAAGGGAAGTCGACCAAGAGGGTCCATTCCACTGAAGCTCAGCCTAAGTCAACCTCACCAGAAGCCTACTACAAATTTGGCCTAAATGACCATTTGGCATGATATTGCCCTGGCTTCCACCACCTAGGAGGCCATTCCCTATCTGCCAGTGCTGTACACTGGATTCACAATGCCCCTGTGTGGGCTCATTCTGTATGCCAAGCCATGAAGGTCCAGCCTCACCAACATTGGCAAATGAGACTGTGCCAGCCTTTGAACTACTAAGGTGGGGAGGATTGACGTGGCCCAGACTTGGTGTTTCTCATTGCCTTCTCCAAGCCTAGCGTTGCAGGTAGCAGGTAAGTTTGTTACTTTTCTTTTAGATGCGGAAGCTACCTATTCTCTTCTAACATCTCACTTGGGCCCTATGTTGCCCTCACTAATTTCAGTCATGAGATAGTTGGGAACTGTTCCTCCCCACTTAAGATTGTGCCACTGCCCTGCATTCTTGCAGGGAGATTCTTTTCTCATCCTTTCCTCCTCACACCTGCTTGACCTGCACCTCTACTTTCTCAAGATATTCTCTACCGCTTTGGGGCCACAGTCAACTTTGGTCCCCACACTCTCTCGTGAGTCACGCTTTCTTCTCACCTTAATAGCCTCACAGGTTCCTCTCCCAGATTGTCCTGTCCCTACCCTTCCTGATCCAGTAGATCCCCAAGTATGGGGCACTTCTACTCCTGTGGTTGCTACTCACCACCAGCCAGTCCTAGTTCGCCTTAAAGACTCTTCATCCTTCCTTTCCAGACCACATTTTCCTGTTCCTGAAAGCCACCACCGAGGTCTTAAGAATATCGTCACCCACCTCCTTTCTCAAAGACTTTTAATTGCTATCAACTCACCCTTAAACATGCCCATCCTTCTTGTGCATAAACCCTCTGGTGCTTACTGTTTCGATCAATACCTCTGCCTCATAAATGAGGCAGTTATTCCAATTCACCCACTGATTAACAACACATAAAATCTCCTGCCTAACATCCCTCCTGCCACCTCCTACTTTACTGTTCAGGACCTTAAAGATGACTTCTTTACTGTCCCTTTACACCCTGACTCACACTTCTTCTTTGCTTTCACGCGGGAGGACCCTGACTCTTTGTCCTCCAGACAGCTTACATGAACTGTTCTCCCTCAGGATTTTCAGGACAGCCAGTCCCTATTTTTTTGGTCAAACTCTGGCTCCGGTTCTCTCAAACTTTGACCCAGATCCTAGTATGCTTCTCCAGTATGTTGATAATCTCCTTATCTGTATTCCTACATTGTCTCTGTACAACAGGCTACCTCTGCATTCCTGAACTTTCTCAGATCCCTGAGATATCAAGTCATACCAGCTAAGGCTCAGCTGTGCTCTCCTACGGTGGTATATTTGAGTATTCTACTCAGCCTGGGTCTAAAAACCTCACCTCCGACAGTCCAGGCCCTGTGAGATTTACAGCCCCCAACCACAGGGTCTCAGATTCTCTCATTTTGGGGCCTGCTAGGGTTCTTCTGTCATTGAATTGCCTAACTTTACCATTACAGCCAAGCCTCTGTACCAGACAGCAAGAGACCCCATGGGACCTCTCATCCAACTGGCCATCATCAGTCTCCGCTTCTATCTCCTGAGAGATTACCTTCTAACAGCCCGTATTATTGCTATTCCAGACCCCGTGAGACCTTACTACCTTTATACAGTCAAGAGGTCAGGAGAAGCCACGGGAGTTCTAACTCAACAGGTTGGGCCTTCCAATGGGGCTGTTGCCTTTTTATCCAAACAGCAGGACCTCATCATCTGTGGATGGCAGCCATGCTTATGAGCTCTGGCAGCAGCAGCTGAATTCACTCAGGAGGCTCTCAAGATCACCCTGTCCAGGCCAATCACAGTATATTCCACCCACAGCCTCTCAGACTTTCTGAGTCATTCTCTCTCTCTCTCTCTCTCTCTCTCTCTCTCTCTCTCTCTCTCTCTCTCTTTCTCTCTCTCTCTCCCCTCCCCCCCTCTCTTTCTGTCTCTCTCTCCCCTTGGGCCTTCACGAGTCCCAGATTTTCACTTAGTATTTCTACAAAACTCCCAAATCACTCTGGCCTCTAGTCCTGCCCTAAACCCTACAATTCACCTTCCTGTTCCCTCCCCTTCTGGTACCTTCTCTCACTCTTGCCCAGAGGCTGTAGAGGCCTTAAGCTCACCTTGACCGGGTCTTCTAGACCAGCCACTTACAAATCCCCAACTTATCCTGAGTGTTGATGGAAGTTCCCTTACAGACAAATCAGGAAACCACCAGGCAGCATACGCAGTAGTCACTTTCTCTAACACAGTTGAGACGACCCACCTGCCAATGGGATTAGGAACCTCCTCACAAAAGGCCAAATTAATTGCCTTAACTAGAGAACTCCAGATAGCCAAAGGCCAATGGGTTAATATTTGTACTGATTCTAAATATGCCTTAATAGCCCATACCCATTCTGCACTCTGGAAGAAAAGGCGCTTCCTTACTACTAAGGGTACTCCCATCATTAACAGACCCCTTATAAACAACCTCTTGGAGGCCTCTCAGCTCCCTGCAGAAGTAGTCATAATTCATTTTCGGGGACACCAATACTCCAATGACTCAGTGGCCTTAGGCAATGCCAAGGCTGACTAAGTGGCCTGGGTGTTGGCCTTCATTTCCTTTGATTTTACAGAACATATTTTGTTCTTGACTCCCTCCTATCAGCCCTGTTACCAAAAAAAGAGAGGGACGAGCTCATGAAAAACAGGGGATCACACAAACAAAGGATTCATGGTTTTGTTTAAATAACTGTCTCATTCTTCTTCAAGTCCACACATTGTCAATCATTCCAGACATCGACCAGACCTTCAACATAGGGCCCAAGCTTTGTTCTGTTTCATAGCGCCCCTCTTTGACCCCACCCATATCCAAGATCATATTTCACAGGTTCACTCCCCCTTCCAGACATGTTCCCCAGGCCAGTCTACAGAGGCTCTCCATATACATCAGTCTCTGCATCAGGTTTTCGGACACCAACCAGGCAAAGATTGGCAGGTTGATTTCACCCATATGTCCACACATAAAAAGCTCTGTTATCTCCTAACACTTGTTAACTCTTTTTAAGGGCAGATAGAAGCATTTCTGGCCAGCAGGGAAACCGCAGATGTGGTGGCTCAGGTACGTCTGAACCGAATCATTCCTTGGTTTGGCATCCCATAGACCATCCAGATGGACAATGGGCCAGCTTTCACTTCCAGGGTCATGGAGCTTGTATCTGAAGCTCTCAACATCTCCAGAAAATTCTACTTCCCCTACTGCACACAATCCTTGGGAAAGGTGGAAAGAGCCAACGTACTCATCAAACAACAGTTAGTCAAGCTCTCTGTTGAACTCAGGTTATCTTGACCTTCTCTTCTTCCATTGCCCTTACCTGTCTCCAGGCCACCCCACATTCGCCTAGGGGTTTGAGCCTTTTTTGAGCTCTTTTATGGCAGGCCCTTTCTCCTTAATCACCACCTTCCAGCCCAAATTCCTTCAAAGATGCGGTATATACCTTACCTCTCCCTTCTGAGCTCCCTTCTCCATTCATATGCTGACAGCTGTCTCCCTGCCACCACACCAGTGGACTCTAATGCTCCTGAACCTCCCCTACTCTCCCCAGGGGACGGAGTACTCCTCAAACAGCTAGTTCCTAGGTCTCTTGAACCTCAATGGACAGGAACTCACGGGGTAATCCTCACCATTCCCTTGGCTGCCAAGCTTCTAGGACACCCATGCTGGTACCATCTCTCCAGGCTCAAGCAGACACTTACTTAGGATACTTTGTCTGTCCAGCAATTAGGAGGCCTACCCTCTGGTTTTCCAAGATGCCACAATAAAGGGCCTACTGCTCTTCATCCAGGCACACTCATCTTTGTCAGTACAAACAAGATGGGTAATAACAATATTTTTTTTCTCCTAGCCACCTGCCTTCTCATCTCCATCAAGGAAGAGGTGCCTGATGTCTCCAGGATAGCAGTAAACCAGATGCCTCTCCAGCCACACCTCTCACTGAGTGTGAGCTCACCAACTCCCATCTCTCCCCTCTCCCACATTGCCCCATGCCCACAGAGAGTAGCCAGACTTGAGCCAGTGTCCTTTTATCCAAAGAGTTTGAAATGTTTGGTTGGTAGCGTCACCTCATCTCCCTGGCACTTCTTTATACAAAGAGTCTGGATTGCTTAGTTAGGGGGCTTCACCCAAGCTCCCCTGGCACCCATTTTTGGAATGTTGGGCAAAAAGTTCCATTTCAAAGCTCCCTCCCCTGGGAGTTGCCTTAGTCCACACTCCACCTCCAAGAAAGGCCACCAAATGGTGAACCCTCTCCAGGGAAGGCCAAGCCCACTCCCACAGGCTATTTAAACTGCTCCCCAGAGAATGAACATGTGGTCTCTCCTTTTCCCTCTCTGGTGGTTGTTTCAGTCCCCCTCCCCCATATTTACCCAGGACTTCTGGCACGCATTAAACCTCAGTATCTTGTAAATCAGTCTGATTTTGTCTGATTGAGATTATTTGCATCAGCAGAGAGGTTTGTTAACCAGGAAGTACTTAACAATATACTTTCCTGCATTGTGGAGGTGAAGGATGGAAGAGCTCTGAGTGTGTATGCATGAATGTTTGCCTCTCTCTCTCTCTCTCTCTCTCTCTCTCTCTCTCTCTCTCTGTGTGTGTGTGTGTGTGTGTGTGTGTGTGTGTGTGTGTGTATGAGAGAGACAGAGTTTCAAGGTGAAAGAGGGAAGGATGGAATAGAGAAAGTATTAATTTGACCTTTTAATCTACAAGTCACAATCATGTAATGGTGACTCGGAAAGACATCTTTTATGATGTTATTTAAAACATCAGCTGTCACTGTGTGTTCATTTTGACTTCTGGTTATTTCTAATTTTGGTTTGTGTAATATCTTGAAATATCCTGGTAGATGATACATTTTCCAATATGAAAAAGAAGGAAACTTGATGAATTACAGAATCCACATTTTGTCTATCATTTTAAATCATTAATATAGTTAATGTTTGCATTTGTATATATTTAAATATACAACTGATTTTATAGCATATTATTACTCAAGATAACTTTTGTTAAAATAAGCTTCAGAAAGAGACAGACAATGTATGTACACACACACACACACACACACACACACACACACAAACACACACAGCTCAAGTTTATTTTCTTGTTGTTTCATGCAGATTGCAATTATCTCAGTATCTCAGAACCTACACTTTTAGTTTAAATTTCAATTTTCTTACTTTTCCTGCATGACTGCTTTCTGAAATTCTAGCCAAAAAAAGCCCTTCAAACACAATTTAATATGCAAGACAGAGCAAAAGCAAAATCCTTAACAGTTTTAGAGGACAGCTACAATATGAACTTACTGGTAGTTGGGGCTGCCCAATGAGATCAGGGTGCCCTGGGTTAGGAGCAAGCAGGAGTTCTACAGGGATGAGCTTATTTTAGTTCTCACTGGCCAGTGCTGTTTAATCTTCACAGCTGGCTTGCAACTGAGGTAACAAAATACAACCTTAGACTTTTGAAAGGAATCTTGGAAAAGACAGCATAATTTTCTTTTATAAATAAGAGCATCCTAATTTAAGAACACAGATAAACTTGACAAACCACTTTATATAGAGACACTACTTCATTTATCCTCAGAAACACTAATTTGATAAACTGGGCATGGTAGTGTATACCCAACCCCTAAGGGAGCTGAGCAATGTGCACCATGTGAACCAAAGAATTCAGAGCCAATTAGCATATTTCCACTTTCACATAGACTTAATAACTCTGTATGTGTTTCTTTATATAACATGGGAATGAAAAGTAATGTGAGGACTCCCAAATCTTGGCCCAGTGCTTGACTGTAGATTTCTGCATTTGCTTCCATCAGTTACTAGATAAAGGCTATCTGATGAAAATTCGTGTAGTTACCAATCTGATTACAGTAGATGGCCAGTTCAGGAACCCTCTCCATTATTTCTAGGAGTCTTGACTGGGGCCATCCTTGTGGATTCCTCAGACTTTCCCTGGCACCACATTTCTCCCTAACCCTGAAATGTGCACCCTCATTAAGACATCTCTTTCATAACTCTTTAATACTACTCTTTCATAAACCAAGTAGATGGAGCCACACATTACCTAAAGCCCTTATGACTCAATTCTAGAAATATATAAACCAATAGATATCTGTCTGTAATTAATATTTTAATGTTTCCTGGAATTTTCATTCATGTAACATCTCTCTTAAATTTGAATGTTCTTAAGAACTAGGTTACTGAGTATTATTTTACTTTAACTGTAAGTGTGAAAGTTGATAAAACCAAAGTCTATATAGCAAGAAGTAAATTACATGGATCACAGACCAATGCAGTACAGAAAGTTTTTGATCTTACATGCTAGCCTTTTGAGCAATATGCAAAACTTAACATTAAAGGTCTTCTTTATAATAATAAATAATGCTTATTTATTTATTAATATTTATTTATCGCAGGAAGTGTAATCTATAGAAAGTGAGAAGTAGTTACAGAAAAAGTTGTGAATAATCAGATTATATTTAGTAAAGAAGTAATCCTCATGTTTTAGGATATTAATAAGATATACTTTCGCTTTTGGGAAATCAGACCAAATTCAATAGTGATAAATCAATACTAAGACAGCCACATAGAAAGTTTTACAATATTACAAAAGAATAATTAAAGAACTATCTACCAAGGTGTAACAGTTGATAAGTAAAGAAAATAATAAGGGAGGATCAAGAGCAGCCCTTGGGTTTCCCTGTGAGTGGCTGGCTGAAGATGGGAACAGCAGCACAGACTGAGGCCCCAGGAGGACAGTGTTTAGAGAGATGAATGTCATTCAAAGCAGATAAGCTGAGTCTAAGAAGACTGTATGGTACAATCTCTTGTAAAAAAAAAAAAAGAGCAAATAATATGTAGTCATCACAAAGGGATGTCTAATTAAGAAAAATGTCTAATTTTATTCATAAAAACAAAATATAATAAAAAGAATGAGATTCTATGCTTAAGAATTCTTTGTTGAAATTGTTGACCACAATTCCTTTATTCATCTGTACTTCACACACACAAATAAACATACTGACAAAAGCCTGTTTTTATATCTATTAATACCAAATTTATTCAGTCTATGATATTACTTGGACCACTGTGGCTGGAGCCCAAATTGGAAATTGTAACTACTCAGTTACAAACCTTGCAGCTAAGCAGTCACCTTCCAATCCTTCACACAGAAGTCGTTTCTAGTTTATGTTCTAGTTCTTTCTGTACTTTATTAATTCTAAAGTTTGCAGTTCTTTGGGTCAGTTTTACAAGGCTAGAGCTGTTTCGGGCTCCCTAAGATATTTAGGCATATTGAACCTCACATTTATTATGTGTGTATTTTAGAAGCTCAGTCCCTGGAAGCAATTTCAGCCCCACCGTTTACTGTTTCTTGTAGCGCACACACAAAACCAGGAAAGCATATTAAAGTGTGACTCTCAGCTACCAAGAGCACAAAACCAAATTGTTACTAGAGAGAAGATCAGATTCGCAAAGCACCATGAAATTCTTGGACAAGAATGACAATCTCAATAAGAAATATACTCCAAACAAGTACAATTTTGTTTCTTATGACTATGTGTTTCAGTCTACAGAGGCCCCAAGGTTGTTTTCCATAACCACTTCAGAGGATTCCAAGTATCAATTGCTCGTCATTTTCTTGTGATATTACTTCCAATCGATCATATGTCTATTATTTTATAAGATCCACAGAGCCACAGAGAAAATTCTTCCTCCTTGTCTGTTATTTATGGCCACACTGCATATTCTATGTAAAACCATATACTGTTCTTTCATTGGATCATTTTTATCCAGTCCTATTTCTCCCACTCAGACTGCAGTCCTGTTGTCTGTATAACTTCCTAACTTCCTTTTATTTAAAATACTATTCAATTTTTTTTTTCCAAAAATACTGTGTTGGCCCAAACATTTCTTCCCCCTAAACCCTTTATAGGTAGTTATCAATCAATACAGACTGTTGCATCTGTGTCTACAGCAAGCTCATATTACTGCCCTGTGATATCATCTAATAAAGAATTAAAATTTCTTTCAGTTATACTGATAGTATTTTTGGATAAACTAGTTTTGCCATTACTTATATAAATTCAGACTAAAATGTTCCTGATTTATAAAATCATCAGTAAATATTTCTTGCATAAATGGCTCTTTATGAAAAAAACACAATGTTTCAAAATATTTTGTAAAAAATACTGAAAATCGTAACTGGGTAAAAATATATATCTATTTCTTTCTCATAATTTGGGAAGTACAATGCTAACTATATTAAAAATAAAAATTGTAGCTTCCTTAAAGATGACTGCTATTCTGTGAACTAATTGTCATATCCATTTCAAAGTAGCATACATAGTCTTAGAAACACAGTCTTAGAAAAATAGGGTTAGAATATCTTATTTTCTTGGTCAACATAGATTCCTTCACTTATAATACAAGAGGAGAGAAAGAGAGATAAATGAGACATGGATTTTTATGTTTTTGCAAAGATTTGTGAAAGAATAAAGTTTTAGTACCAAATTGCATATTTATTTCTATCATATTTATTTTTAATACTGTCTTATTTAAAACTTACAATTCTTTTTTTATTTTAAGATAGTTATAAATGAGAAAATGAGAGTGATAATTAGTACGCTTCAATAAGATTCATTTTTATGGCAGGAAATGTTGACACAATTTTTTGTATTACTATGAAGAAATTATGATTAAAAACTATAATATTTTTCTGTGACATTCAAGATTAAAGTAGACATACCATCAACTCAGATAAGGCACCAAATAACTGTTTGCTAATGAAATCATTGCACCCAAGTAAAGGCTTGTGTGAACAGCTATGCTGGTCTATGTAGAGCACATGGATAACTCAGAAACAGCCACATCACCAAAACCTCAACCACAGCATGAATAATGTCATCAAAGGAAATATTTTTAAATATTCGTGTCAAACATGCAGCCAATTCCACAAAAAATAAAAACAAAACTTTTTGAAGCGATTGTTCAGTCATCATACAACCTTGGGGATTCACTTCTGAAATCCTTTCATTTTCTGACCTTCCTTGGTCTAATAATTTTCATCAAAATGCTGAGTCTTGAGTGCTTCTTTTCCCAGGTTAGAAAATTTTAATACAAGTAATAGAGTAGTGTATGTAAAAAATATTATGTTTTATTAAAATTCTTTTAATACAAATATTTATTTTAACTTCTTTTCTTTTACTTTTTAAAAAAGAAAACAAACTATCTTTTTTCATTTTACAAAGCAATCTCAGTTTCCTCTCCCTCCTTCCCCCTATTCCCTCCATCTTCCCTCCATACCACCCCCCATTCAGTCCTCAGAAAGGGTAGGACATATTACTTTGGTGAAGGTCCAAGGCCCTCCTTTCTATATCGAGACTGAGCAAGGTATCCATTCAAAGAGACTAGGTTCCCAAGAAGTCAATACAAGCAGTAGGCAAAAATCCAGGTGCCACTGCCAGTGGCCCTGCAATCTGCCCCAGACATATAACTGTTACCCACATTCAGAGGGACTACTTTGGACCTATGCTGGTTCCTTCCCTGTCCAACTGGAGGTGGTGAGCTTCCAGTAGCTCAGGAAAAATGTTTTAGTGTGTATCTCCATCATGGTCTTGGCCTCTTTTCTCATATTCTCATTCCTTCCACTCTTCAGCTAGACTTTGGAAGCTCAGCCCAATCTTCCACTGCCGGTTTCTGATTTTGTTTCCATTAGTTGCTGGATGAAGATTCTATGGTGACATTTAAGATATTCACAAATACAACTACAGGGCAAGGCCAGTTTGGGCACCATCCCTGATATCAAGCTCTAATATAGAGCTCCAACAATGAATACAGCTTGGTATTGGCATAAAAACAGATACGTTGACTAATGGAATTGAATTAAAGACCCAAATATTAATCCACACACCTATGAACACCTGATTTTTGAGAAAGAAGCTAAAATTATACAATGGAATCAAAACAAATAACCTCTTCAACGAATGGTACTGCATCTCTGAATGTCAACATGTAGAGGAATGAAAAGAGATTTATTATCTATCCCCATGAACAAAATTCAAGTCTGCTGTGGGACAATGATCTTATACTCTGTAAAGATTTATCAATTGTATTGCTTTAATAAAATGCTGATTGACCAGTAGCCAGGCAGGGAGTATAGGTGATTTGACCAAGCAGGAAGTAGAGGTGGGGCAATGAGAACAGGAGAATTCTGGGAAGAGGAAAGACTCAGTCTGCAGTAGTAACCCAGATGCAGAGGAAGCAAGATAAGAATGACTCACTCATTCTTACCAAGGTACCAAGGCATGTGGCTAGCACAGACAAGAATTGTGGTTTAATGTAAGATGTAAGAATTAATAAGAAGCCTTAGCTACAGGGACAAGCAGTTTATAGTTAGTTTAGATCTCTGTGTGTTTCTTTGGGACTGAACTACAGCGAGACTGGGCAGGACAGAAACCTTAGTCAACACAAGTCCAAATGGATTAAAGACCTCAAAATAAATCCTATCACACTGAACCTGATAGAAGAGAAAGTGGGAAGTAGCCTTCAATGCATGGGCACTGGAGTCCACTTCCTAAATATAATCCGAGTAGCAGAGAAACTAAGAGCAACAATAAATAAATGGGACCTCCAGAAACTGAGAAACTTTTGTAAAGCAAAGGACACAGTCAATAAGACAAAAAGGCAGCCTACTGAACGGGAAAAGATCTTCACCAACCCCATATCAGAGAGAGGACTGATCTCCAAAAGAATTAAAGAAACTAGACATCAAAATTTTAAATAATCCAATTAAAAAATGTGGTACAGAACTAAACAAAGAATTCTCACCAGAAGAATCTCAAATGGCCGAAAGACACTTAAGGAAATGTTCAACATCCTTAGTCATCAGAGAAATACAAATCAAAACGACTCTCAGATACCTTCTTACACCAGCCAAAATGGCTAAGATCAAAAACGTCACTGGTAGCTGATGCTGGAGAATATGTGGAGTAAGGAGAACTCTCCTCCATTCAAAATGGGAATGCAAATTTGTACAACTACTCTGAAAATCAGTATGTCAGTTTCTCAGAAAATTGGAAATTAACTTACCTCATGATCCATCAATACCACTCTTGGGCATATACCTAAAAGATGTTCAATTATACTACAAGAATATTTGTAAAACTATGTTCATAGCAGCATTATTTGTAATAGTCAGAATGTAGAAATAACCTAGATATCCCTCAACCAAAGAATGGATAAAGAAAAATGGGGCACATTTACACAATGAAGTACTAATCAGTGGTATAAAAATGACATCTTGAAATTTACATGCAAATAGATGTAACTAGAAGATAACAATCTGAGTGAGGTAACCCAGACCCAGAAAGATGAACATGGTATGTACTCACTCATAAGTGGATGCTAGCTTTAAAGGAAAGGATATTGACCCTATAGTTCATAATCCTAGAGAAGCTAAGTTACAAGGTGAACCCTAAGAGAAACATACATAAATCTACCTAGAAAGGGAAAATAGACAAGATCGCCTGACAAAATTGGGAGCATTGGGGTGGGAGGAGAAGAGAGGGTGGAAGGGGAAGAGGGGAAAAGAAAGGGAGGTGGAAGGAGAAATTGAGGTAGTGAGATAGTCGAGATGGAGGAAAAACAGAGATGAGAGCAAGGAAAGAGATATTTTGATGGGAAAAGTCATTATGGAGATAACAGGAAACCTGGCACTAGAGAAATTCCCGGGAATCCACAAGGATGACACCAGCTAAGACCCTAAGCAATAGAGATAGAGTTCCAGAGGTGACTTTGTCCTGTAGTCAGATTGATGAATATCTTAAATATTAGTGCATATATTTTTAAAACTACTCCTTTCTAAATATTTTTCATTAAGATATAAGCTTTTTTGAGCTGTGTTAATTCAAGCATTATACTTTCATTAATCATGAAAGAATGACAATGACATTTTACACATTTTCTAGAACAAACAATATTTAAAGTGAATACTTAGATATAAAAATCATGTTAAATAGATGCTAGTTATACCATGATCTCAACATTATTACCTTTCTCTCTTAGGAATTTTCATGAATACATCAACCATTTAACTGTCTATATAATTTCCTGCCCTTTTTGTAAGTCCAAAGCATAAATACTTTACTATATCTGTATTAAGACTAATTTTCTAAGTCATATCACATTAAATGATTAGCATTAATCCTATTATCTCAAGTATAACCAATGACACAGTCTTAGCAAGACTAAATCTATTTCCATGTAGCATTATTTCAAAGAAAGAATAAGGATATCCTCCTTTTGGAGGATAAGAGTCAGTCAGTATCAGATAAAAGATCATATAATGTCATGTTTAAAAGTTTCTTTCCCCTTGAAAATTGTATAAAGTAATAGAAAGTAAAGCTTTAGTATTCTTTCAAATTGAAGAATTCACAGGAGTAAAGAATGAAAGAACATAAGATGCATGGAAATCATCAGATGTACTAAACAGCTTTTGTGTGATACAAGGTTGCAGACCAAATACCAAGCTAGAAAGCTAAGATTGATGACAAGTTATGGAATTAATTAAAAATCAGACAGAGCTCACGCTCTCGCTCTCTGTTTCTCTCTCTCTTCCTCCTTCCCTCCCTCCCTCCCTCTCTCTCTCCTCTCTCTCTCTCTCTCTCTCTCTCTCTCTCTCTCTCTCTCTCTCTCTCTTTCTCTCTCTGTCTGTCTATCTGATACTTATTTTTGTAAACTAAGGCAGCTGGACATGAACAGAGTAAGTGAGTGTTGGTTTGAGAAAAGCTTTGTAAACCATAAATCGAGTCAGAGTACACATGAGCCCAGGACAGGAAGAATAACCGGGGAAACACAAAGTCAGTGGATGAGAGGATTATGTAACCTCATTAAAATTAGGAAGAGTGTAATAACTCTTACCAATTTTAGAATAGGAAAGGTGTATTGAAGAGTTGAGGTTAGTAATGGGAGCAATATAAATGATGGTGAAGATTTTTCATTAATACTCCAACATAAAGATTTAGAGAGCACAGAGCAAAAGAGATGAAAACTAAGATTAACTAAGAAGGATTTATTTTGCTTGATCCACAGTAGACTTTTCTTTTACTTTTAGTCTTTTATTTTTATTAACAAATTTTGTTTGCACAATGGACATTACAGACTGGGTTGCATTTTTGTATATCCCTTTCCATATTTATTAGTATTATAAATTTATTACATGTTCTGTAAATAGCTTCTTAAATGCATAGCTATATACAGAATACTTTATGAAATATATTATTCAGTGTTTCCTGAATTTTAAATTACTCATTTAGATTGTAATTTGCTTTCTTAAATTATTCTATGAGTCCTGTTAATATTGACATATAAATCTTGGAAAACTGTTAATAAATAATGTATATTTTACATATACCAAAATATACTCATATATTATATAATATTTATTTATATGTACATATACAAGGTTATAGGCATGCTTTTGGAGCTCTTCAAAAAATTTGTTTTCATTTTGACATACCTTTAAACTTAAAGAACATCACATAAACAAAAGAAATTTCCAGAATACAAGTCTCTCCAAATACTACAGAGATTCATTTATCAATGCTTAAAAAGACATTGCTATTGCCATCCCATTTTAGGACCAAATTTCAAAATTTTAAGACACAATTTATCCACATGTTGTAGAGTGTGGAACTTTGTAGAATTAATGGTCTAAAATTAGTGGTTTTATTCTCTTCCACTATCAGCATCCTGCAACTTGTTTTGCCATTGAAAACACTGCAAATAATGTGCTACTGTTTCCAACTCAGGCCAGCAGAACCACCTCACTGACACATCCATTCATCAGATGAATAGAAAACTGTGGTTGAAATCACAACTGATTTTTTTTAAATGAAAACATTTAAGCAATTACATTTAAACAATAGTAAGACAATATAATTGGACAATATGAAGATATAAGAAACTAAAGTACAAATTATTTGTGTCATATGTAAAAGCTCAATGACAACAAGACAACGTGGTTTTATAATACAATCTCTGGAAAATATTTGTTCCTTTGTAAAGAATAATTCTGATCTGTATCAGCAGGCTGATATATTTATATATGCTATTTATCAATATCATTAAGATTGTTAACCACTGTAAATTCGAGTTTCTTCTCTACCTTTAAAATTGATTATAAGTGTTAGATACTTTTATGTTAGAAATTTTTTTTCTTTTTTTTAGTAAATTTTATTAAATTATATATGTTAGAAATTTTTATGTTTTAAAAATTACATTATGCAACAGCATCAAAGCTGAAAGTATAAATCATCAGGTGAGACAATTTTAACATCAGCTATATTTAAAATTTATTTCTGTCATGAGTACCATAAAGCAGAGAAGAGTGACTGCCGTTGGAAACACGAGTCCTGCCTTTTCTTTAGCTTTCAGTTCAATACAATGGTTAAGTCTTAAAGGACTTTTGTGTAGCTGTGTTCCTGTGATTAACAGTACTCTGTGCTCAGAGAGTACATTTTGTGCTAAATGTTTTTTGATGTTAAAAAAACATCAGCAATATAAACATATAAAGCAATAATGAGAAATGCAAATTTAGTATATTTTAAATATTTGAAATTCAACCTACCAATTCAACCAATTTAATAGGTTGTAAATTAAAATGTTAATTTATGCTCATTAGCTCAGTGTAATTTTTGTATGTGACCACTAGATAGAGCTAGTATAATGATCAAAAATACAAAATCTACTTGTCACATGTCAAGATAGGTAGGTATTCTTTATGTCTCATGCATTGTGATCCCAGCAAACTCTGGGCTTAACTGTACACAGTAATTCTCACTCCTACATTTTCAGCCAATCCAATCACCTACTATATTAGCTTAGTATATATAATTAGTATATTATAACTATGTTAGCTTAGTAATAGTGATTTTCAAGGTTGATATTATGAAACTTAACCATATGCTACAGTATTTTATGGAATATTTAACATGAAGCTTTCCCTATAATAAATTTCTGATGATCTTGCTATATTTTTTTTATTTTTTTTATGCTAGATTTACTCATTGTTGACCAGGGACCTGTCAACTCAGTTTTGCTAATTTTAGTGGCTGAAACTAAAATAATGTACAAAAATGAAGTAGACCTTCTTAGAAAAGACAGGTTTCACCATCACATATCTTCTCAAAATATATTTGGAACCAAAGAAGAGGAGCTCCATTGACATCGTAGACTAGAAATAAATCTTTGTAATCTCATTTTTGGCTTAACTATAGATTTTCAGAGAAAGGGTTTCAGAATATAACCCTGATAGAACTGCAAATTGCTATTTCTTCAAATTTGTAACCTCCCTACCTAAGCCTGTAGGCTGCTGAGACTATAGGTATATTTCAAAATATCTGACTGGAATTTGCTTCCTAAATAAGTTGTTTATGTACTAGTTGCATATTTGCATTATCTAAATATCTAAAATTAATTAGATCATCATTCAATACTATACACATACTTTATATTTCAAATTCGTGATCTCTTCAAAATTCACTAGTTAATCTGAACTTTGTAACAATATGCGACTTGACAGTAGAAACAGAATCAATGGATTTTTCTAGCTAATAAAACAACTTTTATACTTTGTTAAATATTAGTGTTGCCTGCAGTCATGTTAAAGTAAAGACTATAGGTGATTCTGACAAGTGATTCTTGATGTGTATTATTAATTGAAGTATATCAAATAATTATATATTTGTGTACAAAATCTCTATATGGTAATATTATAATCTCAGCAGTAGAAAAATTCGAGTCCTAAGATGAGACAGAACAAAATCTTTGCCTCAGTATCTTTATAAAATGACAATAATACAAACACAAAAGTATATAGTAATTAAAGCTACTAAAATACATGAAATATTACAAGGACCACAGAATGGCGGCAACTGTATAAATGGAGCTCATTGTCTTTTCTTCTGCAATTATCTACAGAATTTGTGAATATTATCTGACATTATTTCCCAGGAATTAAAAAATGATAACAGTGATATGGATGTTTGATATGCCCCTGTGATTTTTCTATTTTTCTCATCACTTATTCTATTATGCAGTATCAAATAATTGCATGGTTAAATGAGTAGCAATGTCATTTTATCTATTGATAATTACTTACAACCTTGTTTGTGTGTGTGTTTCTTTTTAATTTACATTTGGGAACAGATTACACTGCCATAAGGTATGTATGCCTTGTCAACCATAAATGTAAGTTGTCACTTAAAATATGCAACATGCTTTTCTCATGCAGAGTTCTAAAAGAGAAACTATAAAATTTCTGCCTGGAAAAGTAACTCATTTGACTACTGCCATCTAGATGTTAAATATCTTTCTTGTCCTGTGTTTGCTCATAAATTGTTAATGCTTGACCCTGAGTGAGACCATTAACCTAAGCAGGTTATATAGTCTGGCATTTAAATAATCCTTCTTGATAATATTTCTTTGAATGAAGAAAATATATATTTGAAAAATACAATGAAACCTCAATTAATAATTACCTTTTCTTTTAAAACTAATTATTTTATATTGATATAATGTCAGTACATGATTTTTAAATGAAGGAGATAACACATGTTGGCGTATTTGAAAATACTCTGAATTGAATAAATAGTAGTAGAAATAGAATGTATTTGTCTATCTATATATGAAACTCTGTGTTCCATAATAGATATTTTCAAGTTGGTTTATCATGTGTTTCATTAAGCATAAGGAAACTAGAAATAACAATTTGCATGCATTTACATTCATTTAAACACTAATTTCATACCTCATTTAACCCTAATAAATGAATAATCTAGAAAAATCATATATATGTA